>NC_035440.2:144380970-144717592 GCF_002127325.2 Helianthus annuus
CTTTGACCTGACCAATTGATGGTCAAAACCGAAAGTCAAACTGTTGGCCAAACTGTTTGACTTTCTGCACTACATAAGGAAAAAGCAAGAAAAAGAATGAAAGAAGCTCACTTAAGGTTCTTGCTATCTTTTCTACAAGAAGACAAAGTCCCAAATGCTTGAGAGAGAGCTCCAAAGCAGATGTGAAGAGAGGAATGAGTGAATGAGCAAAGAAATGAGTTGATGGAGCATGGTATTTATAGTTGGACATGAAGAACAAGATCACTCCAAGTGTTTTTCTTAGCCATTAAGCATGAAATCACAACCATACATTTGTTAGGAGCAGGTGCAAAGCCTTGGAGAGGTGGTAACTTGGTTACCACACAAAGAAATTGCAAGATTGGCCCCTGAATTTACAAACTGTTGCTGAAAACAGACTTTCTGCCCAGATGTGACGCTCGCGTAGCGCGACGGCATAGGCAGGGTATGCTCGCGCAACGCTACCATGTGTCTGATTCAGCAAAGTTTCAAATATGGCAGTAATGGTCCCTGCACGTGTTTAAAGCCTTTTTCGATGCGTTTAAACCCCGTTAACCTCATTTCAAGGCTCTAAAACGAAGTTAAAGTATAGGGGACTCAAAACATCCTCAAAAACATCTCGGATGTCGGTTCGTTTGATCGTAAAATTGCGTTGTTCGGTTAATTACGACGGAAGTCGTAACGAACGCAAAACCGATCCAAATTAAGCGACGAATGGAATTTTTGCATGGCGATCACTAAAATAAAAATATTTTAGTGTGTACAAAAATTTTGGATGTCCAGATGTGTCCAGAACGTAAGATATGCGCGAAAATGCAAACTTACGCCGTTTTTTGACACTTTTAGTCCCTGTAAGATCATATAAGCATGTTTTCGCACACCGAACCTATCAAAGCTTATTTCTAAGCCATTTTTAGGTTATATATGGTATGTTTAACTTATGATCAAGTTCCAGACTGTTCGACACCATATGAATCGGTATAGTTTCACAGTTTGACACAAATAGTCCCTGCGATCGAATAAACTTGATTTCGGCATACCAAACCATCCAAAACTTATTTCTAAGTTATGTAAAGGTTATTTAAGGTATGTTAAGCCTATGTCACTATTCCGTAGTGTTTGTTGCATTAAACTGGTTATATTTACGCATCAGATCGTGTATAACCTTCCAGAAAGCGATTTAGAGCTTGAAATCGAACGAGAGTTGATATGTGTAAACGATACACATATTTATACAAATTCCAAGTATGAAATACAATATTTCATTGATTTGGTATTTGTTCGATGGTCTTGGAGGCACAGATGTCACAACAACCCTCATAATTACATGTATCTGTATGATTAATTAATGTTAATTAAAATGCTTGATGTCTGTGCTGAATTACTTAACTGCTTTCTGATTACTGTGTCATACTTAAATGTGCTTTTTAACATACTAGTCTTGTGCAAAAAATTGACTAAATAGTCCTGTATGCTTTCCTAAGTGTTGGGAATTAAAAGTGTTACAAAAAGATACATAAAGGACACCATACGGAATAACTTAGCACTTTAACGGAACGGTATCTAACCGAACAACCGAACATTACCCGGAACACAAAAATATTGTTAAAAACATTATTTCACTTTTCTGAGCTACTCTTGGTTCCCGAACACTTAAACATACTACATAATATATGTAACACATAACACTAGACTTTTACCACATAACCTCCCACTAACCACTTTAGTTACCATCAAAATACAACTTACCCCCCCCCTCTTGTAACCGTCCCCTATGGACCCCACTAATCAAGATTTGGTTAAATCTTCCAAAAATCCCAATGTGATATTCCTTGGACTTGTTGAGATCTTGATAAGATGTTGCTTGTAGTTCCACTAACATATTAACCAATGGACAATGGGATTAGGGGTTTATAATATAAGCATAAGGATCATTATCTCCATCACCACTTCACTCCCACTCTCTCCCTCTACCTACGGCCGCCCCCTCATCACCACACCACCACCTTTCTCTTGCAAGCTCCATCCATTCTAAGGTTACTACAAAGTGCAAAAAGGTGAATAACGAAGTGTGGAACTCACAGATCATCAAGGACCTCCCTTACAAGCTTTTATCCACCACTTTTGCATCTAGTGTTCTTCCCTAGCTTTGAGCTAGTAGTAAGCTTCTTGTTAATCCTTAGATACTTCATGTTTTTGGTGGTTAATAGATGTATTATGATGAAACATATGAACACTAAAAGACTTGAATCTTGAATCATGAAACATAAGCTTAAATAAGATGAGACATGATGTAATATTGTTAATATGATGTTGTTTGGTATATGTTGATGCTTGCTTGTGGGTTACTAGTAATATGATGATTGATCATCATATGGAACTTGTTAAATCATGATTAAAAACATGAGTTAACAAGTAGGAGGTGATTAGGGATTTACATAAAAGAATCACCTCCATATTTAAACATGAACTTGGTGACAAAATGATTTCTTGTAAAATAACAAACAAAGTAATCGAGTGATCTTGTAGATCTAAAACTGGTGAATGACTTTCCTAAATAAACCAACTCTAAAAGACGGTTTTGAAAGATCATGATCCTTATACTATTTTGGAAATAAAGTAAGTATATGGATACTAGTGACATATGAAAATATTGTAAATAAATATTTTTGTAAAATATGATCACAAGTTGTGAACATCTAAAAATCCTAAGAATGAGATTTAACAAAAGTAAACACACCTTGGAGGGCAACTAAACCCACTAAACGCTTTACCAAGTTACTACGCGTTTTTTATGAAACATCAAGTTCATGTTGGTTTGTAAATGGAATAGTTTCTTTTGGTAAATTGTTGTTGATTATTGAATGATTTTTCAAAAAGAAAATCATATGCTTGTTAGCATGGACACCTCCATTTACAAAGGAAACTGTTGATGTACGAATGACTAAAGCCTACGTCTTAGTCTTAGTCAACCTTGTATAGGGTCTAGGGGTCAAATATGTCAATTATGTATAGTGTAGGGGTCATAATGTAAGTTTTATGCTTTAATGTGTTGATTCCGCTCGAAATGACACGTCATTTGGAGCGAAATCACAAGTTGTTGATTCCGCCCGAAATGACAATGTGTCATTTGGAGCGGAATTAGCACCCATATATATAATTGTGTTGGTTTCTCATTTGGTACCAAATGTCCAAGTTGTAGCCGAACTGCTACCGAATTTTTATGTGATCAATTAATGAGAAACCATGTTTAAAGTGATATCCTGTCTTCTTCTACTCCATTCCCTTTGATTCAAACTGTTTGTGTGATTCCGCCGCATAAACAGTGGTATTTCTGCTCTGATTGACTCATTAGATCGTCAATAACGATCTTACAATTGGTATCAGAGCCAGTTATGAGCTAAAATACCTGAATCAAAGCTTTTTTACTACACTTTTTATGTTTCTGGACATTGCCACGGACAAAATGGACTGAATTTTTGACATATTGTGTAAAATTGGCATTTAACAAACCCTTGGGAGTTTCAGCATAAAATACGGCTTAAAAGTGGTTAAAAATGGCCTAGAACCTAATTCCACTCGAACGAAGGTTTTTGAGATTCT
Organism: Helianthus annuus; assembly: GCF_002127325.2. NCBI lineage: Eukaryota > Viridiplantae > Streptophyta > Magnoliopsida > Asterales > Asteraceae > Helianthus > Helianthus annuus. The sequence continues at coordinate 144,384,592 of NC_035440.2, forward strand.
GCTTGAATTTCAAGCGAAATCAAGTTTTTCTGAGTGCTAAGTTCTAATTTCGTCGAACTGTTGAAGCGAAATCAGTGATTTCGCTTGTAGAACTGATTCCGCTCGAGGTTATCACTGATTCCGCTCCAGAGGTAATTCCGCTTGAATTACCTAGTGATTCCGCTCCAAAGTCAACTTCAGATTCCGCTTGAGTGTTAAAATTGTGATTTCGCTTAAAAAGTTATATTCAAATTCCGCTTGAAAATCATTTTAAGTGTAAAAACCATGGTTTGAGTGTTAAGTCCATTTCATTCGTGATATCGTGTTGGGAATTCAGTCTGTGTAGAAAGTTTTTCGGTAAAAGTAACCTGTTTTTCAAAAAGTTAAAAATTTTTCAGTTATTGTCACCTAAAATGGAAAATCAAGATTTTTACAACCTTTTCGCGGGTAGTGGCATGACGGCAACGCAAAGTCTGGCAAGCATTGTTCAAAATGTCAACATGGAAAACGAGCTAGGAACTATGCAGAAACCGCCAAAGCTTATGAACTTAGATGAGTATGCCGGATGGTCGGGTCGATTCAAGAATTGGGTCCAAGCCAACCATTTTGAATGTTGGATGAAAATAGAGAAAAAATATGTTCCACCGATTGATGGATTGGGCTTAGAGAAAGGCATTGGAAGTTTGACTGAGACTGAACAGAATGATTTTAAGGCTGAGAAAAAGACGGTCAGTATTCTCCAACAGGCCATTAAAGAAGATATTCTTGTGATGTTACAACATGATGACAACTCGCAATCGATGTGGCAAGCATTAAAGTTGAAGTTCCAAGGCAGCGTATCTATGATCAAAAGCAAGAAAGCCTTGATCAAGAAAGAGTTTGACATCTTTACCAGGATGAAGGGTGAAACAACGAAGCAGTTGATTGAACATTATTTCCATCTGGTGGTAGAGATGAAAAGATTGGAGATTACAAAGACAAACTAGGAATGGATCGACAAGTTGTCCGACGCATTATGTGACAACTCGAGTTTCTGACTTTCACTTTCGCATTAGATGCGCGTTGACTTTGACTGTTTAGTTGTTTGGATTGTGGACTTGAAATTGTACGCGTTGTGTTTTAATGAAACGTATTGTCGTTTTGCCTATATGTGCTTACTTGCTGTGGTAGAAAATAATATTAGAATTATTATTAAAACGCTTAGTCTAGATCACGAAACATGACTTACAGATCGAAGGATCACGAAAGATAACCTTCGATTCGAAGGATCAACTTTCGGTTTGAAGGATCACGAAACATATCCTTCGACCAAGGACTCTATCCTTCGAGCAAAGATAGGATCCTTCGACATCTTTCGGCCCAGTCTTTCTAATGGGCTTGGCCCATTCCTGTGATACGTTTTATATACGTGAATGCATGTAAGTCGACAGTTATTTTCAAAAACCCTAGTTCCATTGTGTGTGTGTGACGGCATAGCAGACCCATTCTCTGTTCGGAGATCTCGTTCCGTAATCCAGATTTTCCGGTTAGTGTGTGATGTCGTTTATGTTAATAGATGATGCTTTGAGTGTATATGATTTCATGATTTATCAATTGTCTTGCAATATGTTGGTTGTATGTTAACCGGATATGTATGATTAATCGGATATGGATGTTAATCGGATATGTATGATTAATCGGATATGGATGTTAATCGGATGTGTATGTTAATCGGATCTGTTGTGATGATGTTTAATGATAATGTTTTGTGGATCGGCTGTGACATTATGCAATTCGGAATTTTTATTGTTCATGGAACCGGAACATAATATGATTAAGTGTTATTATTGTTCATGTGGTTAAATTAGGGTTCATGAGGTTTAATATGAAACTCCCTGTTTGATCGATTCTGAGGTAACCGAATACTTGAATTTGTGTTAATTGATAATCACGGATAAACTTGGAAACTTTGAGTAAACGTAACTGATGTTGATCGAAAGATGTTAGTTATTCGAAACATAGTTGTGACCGAAAGATATTAGTTATTCGAAACATAGTTGTGACCGAAAGATACTTGTTAGTCGAAACATAGTTGTTGTGACCGAAAGATACTTGTCCTTCGAACCATAGTAGTGTTGACCGAAGGATAGCATTGACCGAACCATAGTAGTGTTGACCGAAAGATGACATTTGGTCGAAAGATGACATTTGGTTCGAAGCATAACAATTGGTCCGAAAGATAACTGTGATAACTAATATGTCGAAAGATAACTGTGATAACTAATATGTCGAAAGATAACTGTTGTGTCGAAAGATAACAGTTGGGCCGAAAGATAATGGGGGGTTATAAACATACTTTGAATGATGGAATGTATGCTGATTTATTTGGCATGCCATGCTTGGTGATGAATGTTAACATTTGTATTCGTGTACACTAGCTGATGATTAAATGTGAAATGATACGTGTTGTGCCGATATGCAAACTGACTGTTATGTGATACATGATTGATGCATGATATTGGCTATCAAGCACTATGTGACATTAGATTGCATGCGTATCATTGCGAACATGAACTGATTTGTTATACGTGCATACAATAGGACGTGATTAATTACTTGTGAGTGCATAACCTAGCATACCGAGCAAACCAAGGTGAGTTCACACTTCTACTAAGGCATGGGATTCCCGGGTCGTGGGAATGGGTTAAAGGTTATCATTGACTAAGAACGTATATATGCTTTTCCTAGACTATCACCTATCATGGTCCTCGGATGTCAGGACGGTTTCGTAGGTTGGGATAACACCTACGTGGTCACATGCCAATTACTGCCTCGGATGTCAGGCACGCACGTAAAACCTACGTGTACGCATTACTTACTTCTATCCTCGGTTATGAAGGATACGTGCGTAAAACCTACGCACACCCCATACGCGCTACTGTTCTCGGACGAAGAACAGGGATAATACGAATAGTCTAGTGGTCACATAACATGGGAAGCCCCCACCTGTATAACTTACTATTGGCCCTGTAGAGCCACCCGTTACTTACTGCTACGCATTTACTTACTGTGAACTCGCTCAACTAGTTTGTTGATCATTCTGTTACATGCCTTGCAGATCGTTAGGTACTTGGAGCTTGCACTGGAGAAGCGGGTCGTTGTGGGCAAGGATCGTGGTTTCTACGTTGAACTATTATGACATTTAAAACTATTAACTATTGTTGGTTTATCTACTATGCTTCCGCTACACTTTGAAACTATGGTTATGTTTTGAACACCTATCGTATTGAATGAATGGTTTACATTTATTTTACTTAATATGAATTACATGTTCAATATGATTGGTGGCTTGATCCTGGTCAGTCACGCTCCCAAGCGGTGACACTCCGCGTGTGGATTTTTGGGGGTGTGACAGATTGGTATCAGAGCCATTGGTTATAGAGAACTTGGTTTTAATATGGAAAAACGTTTTTATTAAAACCAGACTATAACCAGAACAGTGCTCTCAACGATCCACAACGACGCTTCGCTCCACGTGCAAGACTCAACTTCCTAGGTAATAAGGTTTATGTTTATTGCCTACATGCTAGAATTTGCATAGAACTTTGCTCGTAGTATGCTTACATTACCTTGCTCACAACTTGTCATTGCATGAGAATACTTATGTGCTTACACTCTTCTGTCATCGCACTATTCGCGAACCTTTCTCACTTATGTTGCCTTTGATGTGAAGATCAATGGCCGCACGAATTAACATGACTCAAGCCCAGCTAGAGGCTCTCGTTGCTGCGGCAGTTGCAGCCGCCCAAGCAGGTAGTATACCCTGCAGTATAGACACTAGGATCTTTAGATCCTACATTAATTCTCGTACTTAACTTTGCCCTATTCGTACACAATAGGTCAACCCGCTCAGCAACAACCTGGGTGCACCTTCAAGAATTTCATGGATTGTCGTCCTAGCTCGTTCAGTGGCACGGAGGGAGCAGTTGGACTCCTCCACTGGTTTGAAAAGCTCGAGTCGGTTTTCGAAATGTGTGAATGCCCTGAGGCTCGCAGGGTGAAGTTCGCCACTGGCACACTTGAAGGGATTGCGCTCACTTGGTGGAACGCACAAGTGCAGATCTTAGGGTTGGCAGCTGCTAACGCCACACCCTGGAATGATTTCAAAGAACTGATCAAGAGGGAATACTGCACTAGAGAAGACATTCACAAGTTGGAGGACGAGTTGTATAACTTGAAAATGGTTGGTTCGGAAATCGAAGCTTACACCAAGAGATCAAATGAGTTGGCTGTGTTATGTCCAACTATGGTGGACCCTCCATACAAGCGAATTGAGTTGTATCTCAAAGGTTTGGCACCAGAAATACAGAGCCACGTTACCTCGGCTAACCTCAACAACATCCAGGAAATCCAGCGTCTCGCTCATCGCATCACCGATCAGGCAGTGGATCAGAATAAACTGCCTAAGCGTGTCAGCGCTACTGCTACAGTCACTCCTTCAGCTACTCCCGTTACCCTCAGTGACAACAAGAGGAAATGGGAGGGGGATTCAAGCAAAGCATCAGTTTCGGTTCTGTCCCAGAATCAGCAGCGAAAGACTGGCAACTATCAAAGCCCTAACCAGCAGTCGTCAGGTAGCCACAGGCAGGGTGGATATCGCGGAAACCTTCCAAAGTGTAACAACTGCAACAGGCACCACAACGGCCAGTGTACCAAGGGTCGTTGTCAAAGATGCCTCAAGATGGGTCACGAGGCCAAAGACTGTAGAAGCCCTCGTCCTGCGAATCAGGATCAGCAGCAGCCACCGGCACAGCAGAATCAGCAACAGGGCAACAAGGGGTGCTATAATTGTGGTGCTGAAGGTCACATCAAGAGACACTGCCCTCAGCTAAACAGGAACCAGAACAACAACAACAATCAGTGCAACGGGAACAATAACAACAATAACGGGGGAAACAACAACAACAATGGCAACGAAGCTCGGGGTCGTGCTTTTGTGCTAGGTCGGGGTGACGCAGTGAATGATCCCAATGTGGTTATGGGTAAGTTTCTTCTCGACGATATTTATGTTACTGTCTTATTTGATTCGGGTGCTGATACAAGCTATATGTCATTGAAAATGAGTAAATTATTAAAACGTACACCAACACCCCTAGACACCAAACACGTCGTAGAACTAGCCAATGGTAAAAGTGTAGAAGCCGCACAGGTAGTCAAGGGTTGTAGTATTGTTCTAGCGGGTCAGACTTTCTCGATTGATCTCATACCCATAGTTTTGGGTAGTTTCGACGTCGTCATCGGTATGGATTGGTTATCCCAACATCACGCGGAGATCTTATGCAAAGAAAAAGTTATTCGTATTCCTCGCTCCAGCCAAGAACCTCTCGAAGTACAAGGTGACAAGAGTGGTGCTGTGGTTGGCATCATCTCTTTCTTAAAGGCGCAGAAATGTTTACGAAAGGGACATACTGCCATTCTGGCACTTGTCACTGACGCATCAGCAAAGGAAAAGAAGCTGGAGGATATACCAGTTGTGCGTGATTTTCCTCAAGTGTTTCCTGAAGATTTACCTGGTTTACCTCCTCATCGTCAAGTCGAGTTTCAGATTGAGTTAGCTCCTGGAGCAGCACCAATAGCCCGCGCACCGTATCGTTTAGCTCCAACCGAACTGGAAGAACTGTCGAAGCAACTACAAGAGCTCTTGGAAAAGGGCTTTATTCGTCCAAGCTCTTCGCCTTGGGGAGCTCCAGTGTTATTTGTGAAGAAGAAGGACGGTACGTTCAGGATGTGCATCGACTACCGCGAACTCAATAAGGTGACGGTGAAGAACCGTTATCCTCTTCCGCGCATAGATGACCTATTCGACCAGTTGCAAGGGTCGTGTTACTATTCCAAGATTGACTTAAGGTCAGGGTATCATCAGCTGAGAGTCCGGGATGAGGACGTCTCCAAAACCGCTTTCAGAACTCGCTACGGTCATTACGAGTTTCTGGTCATGCCATTCGGGCTTACGAACGCGCCTGCAGTCTTCATGGATCTTATGAACAGGGTGTGCAAACCCTATCTCGACAAGTTCGTCATTGTTTTCATCGACGACATCCTGATTTACTCCAAGAGTCAGGAAGAGCACGAGCGACACCTACGTCTTATCTTGGAACTTCTTCAAAAGGAGCAACTGTACGCAAAGTTTTCAAAATGCGACTTCTGTCTTCGTGAAGTCCACTTCTTAGGCCATGTGGTGAACAAGGATGGGATTCATGTCGATCCATCCAAGGTTGATTCGATCAGAAACTGGCCAGCACCACGTACACCGACAGAAATACGCCAATTCTTGGGTTTGGCGGGTTACTACAGGCGATTTATTAAAGACTTCTCAAAGATCGCGCAACCACTTACTATGCTAACACAGAAAGGTGTCGTTTACAGATGGGGTAATACGCAAGAGACCGCTTTTCAGTACTTAAAGGATAGGCTTTGCAGCGCACCTATTCTCTCATTGCCAGAGGGCACGGATGACTTCGTGGTTTATTGTGACGCATCGATACAGGGGCTTGGTTGTGTATTGATGCAGCGGGATAAAGTTATTGCCTACGCTTCGCGGCAACTCAAGGTTCATGAACGGAACTACACGACGCACGATTTAGAGCTGGGAGCTGTTGTTTTCGCGCTTAAGATATGGCGACACTACCTGTACGGTACCAAGTGCACGATTTACACCGATCACAGGAGTCTCGAGCATATTCTTAAGCAAAAGGATTTGAATATGCGTCAACGGAGATGGGTTGAACTTCTAAACGACTATGAATGCGCCATCAAGTATCATCCAGGCAAGGCCAATGTTGTGGCTGATGCTCTCAGTCGGAAAGACACTCTACCTAAGCGCGTGCGAGCGCTACAGCTTACGATTCAGTCCAGTCTTCCTGCACAGATACGAGCTGCTCAGTTAGAAGCACTGAAACCCGAAAACGTCAAAGCTGAAGCCTTACGCGGCTCAAGGCAACGCATGGAACAAAAGGAAGACGGCGCCTACTATGTAACGGGGCGTATTTGGGTCCCACTTTATGGCGGTTTACGCGAACTTGTAATGGATGAAGCTCACAAGTCTCGCTATTCGGTACATCCAGGGTCGGATAAAATGTACCACGACATCAGCACTACTTATTGGTGGCCTAGTATGAAGGCTCACATCGCTACGTACGTTGGAAAATGCTTAACCTGTGCGAGAGTCAAGGTTGAATATCAGAAACCAGCTGGTCTACTTCAGCAGCCTAAGATACCGCAATGGAAATGGGAAGAAATTTCCATGGATTTTGTTACAGGTCTACCTAGATCTCAGCGTGGGAACGATACAATATGGGTCATAGTTGATCGACTCACCAAGTCTGCACACTTCCTGCCGATCAAGGAAACGGACAAGTTCTCCACTCTCGCAGACGTCTATCTTAAAGAAGTTGTTTCGAGGCACGGAGTGCCCACCTCTATTATTTCGGATCGCGATGCACGATTCACGTCAGAGCTTTGGCAAGCGATGCACAAATCCTTCGGCTCACGTTTAGACATGAGCACAGCATATCATCCTCAGACGGATGGGCAGTCTGAGCGAACTATCCAAACTCTAGAAGACATGCTTCGAGCGTGTGTCATCGATTTCGGCAACGGCTGGGAAAAGCACCTCCCTTTAGTGGAGTTTTCAAACAATAACAGCTATCATACCAGCATTCAAGCCGCTCCATTCGAGGCATTGTACGGACGTAAATGCCGGTCACCTCTCTGTTGGGCAGAGGTGGGGGATAGTCAAATTACGGGTCCAGAGATTGTAGTGGACGCCACAGAAAAGATTGCGCAGATACGACAACGCATGGCGGCAGCACGCGACCGTCAGAAAGCCTACGCGGACAAGCGTAGAAAGCCATTGGAATTTGAGGTCGGGGACCGGGTTTTATTGAAAGTTTCACCCTGGAAGGGTGTGGTTCGATTTGGTAAACGAGGCAAACTGAATCCGCGGTACGTCGGACCATTCGAAATCTTAGAAAAGATTGGCAAAGTAGCCTACAGATTAAACCTACCAGCTGAACTCAGTGGAGTTCACAATGTATTTCACGTGTCGAATCTGAAGAAATGCCTATCAGATGAGACCCTTATAGTTCCTTTTAAGGAACTCACTATCGACGAGCGGTTGCAGTTCGTCGAGGAACCAGTTGAAATCACGGACCGGGATGTTAAGGTCCTCAAACACAAGAGAATCCCTCTTGTTCGAGTTCGTTGGAACTCCCAGCGTGGCCCAGAGTATACCTGGGAACGCGAAGACCAGATGAAAGAAAAGTACCCCCAGCTATTCGAAACCAATGCATCCACTTCTGAGGCTGAAGCTACTACTACTGAATTTCGGGACGAAATTCCAAATCAACGGGGGGATGATGTGACACCCCAGGAAAACCAGTGAACGATGTAACTTACCCAGCTTCCTCAGTGAGTGCGTACCAAATTTCGGGACGAAATTTCTTTTAAGTTGGGGATAATGTGACAACTCGAGTTTCTGACTTTCACTTTCGCATTAGATGCGCGTTGACTTTGACTGTTTAGTTGTTTGGATTGTGGACTTGAAATTGTACGCGTTGTGTTTTAATGAAACGTATTGTCGTTTTGCCTATATGTGATTACTTGCTGTGGTAGAAAATAATATTAGAATTATTATTAAAACGCTTAGTCTAGATCACGAAACATGACTTACAGATCGAAGGATCACGAAAGATAACCTTCGATTCGAAGGATCAACTTTCGGTTCGAAGGATCACGAAACATATCCTTCGACCAAGGACTCTATCCTTCGAGCAAAGATAGGATCCTTCGACATCTTTCGGCCCAGTCTTTCTAATGGGCTTGGCCCATTCCTGTGATACGTTTTATATACGTGAATGCATGTAAGTCGACAGTTATTTTCAAAAACCCTAGTTCCATTGTGTGTGTGTGACGGCATAGCAGACCCATTCTCTGTTCGGAGATCTCGTTCCGTAATCCAGATTTTCCGGTTAGTGTGTGATGTCGTTTATGTTAATAGATGATGCTTTGAGTGTATATGATTTCATGATTTATCAATTGTCTTGCAATATGTTGGTTGTATGTTAACCGGATATGTATGATTAATCGGATATGGATGTTAATCGGATATGTATGATTAATCGGATATGGATGTTAATCGGATGTGTATGTTAATCGGATCTGTTGTGATGATGTTTAATGATAATGTTTTGTGGATCGGCTGTGACATTATGCAATTCGGAATTTTTATTGTTCATGGAACCGGAACATAATATGATTAAGTGTTATTATTGTTCATGTGGTTAAATTAGGGTTCATGAGGTTTAATATGAAACTCCCTGTTTGATCGATTCTGAGGTAACCGAATACTTGAATTTGTGTTAATTGATAATCACGGATAAACTTGGAAACTTTGAGTAAACGTAACTGATGTTGATCGAAAGATGTTAGTTATTCGAAACATAGTTGTGACCGAAAGATATTAGTTATTCGAAACATAGTTGTGACCGAAAGATACTTGTTAGTCGAAACATAGTTGTTGTGACCGAAAGATACTTGTCCTTCGAACCATAGTAGTGTTGACCGAAGGATAGCATTGACCGAACCATAGTAGTGTTGACCGAAAGATGACATTTGGTCGAAAGATGACATTTGGTTCGAAGCATAACAATTGGTCCGAAAGATAACTGTGATAACTAATATGTCGAAAGATAACTGTGATAACTAATATGTCGAAAGATAACTGTTGTGTCGAAAGATAACAGTTGGGCCGAAAGATAATGGGGGGTTATAAACATACTTTGAATGATGGAATGTATGCTGATTTATTTGGCATGCCATGCTTGGTGATGAATGTTAACATTTGTATTCGTGTACACTAGCTGATGATTAAATGTGAAATGATACGTGTTGTGCCGATATGCAAACTGACTGTTATGTGATACATGATTGATGCATGATATTGGCTATCAAGCACTATGTGACATTAGATTGCATGCGTATCATTGCGAACATGAACTGATTTGTTATACGTGCATACAATAGGACGTGATTAATTACTTGTGAGTGCATAACCTAGCATACCGAGCAAACCAAGGTGAGTTCACACTTCTACTAAGGCATGGGATTCCCGAGTCGTGGGAATGGGTTAAAGGTTATCATTGACTAAGAACGTATATATGCTTTTCCTAGACTATCACCTATCATGGTCCTCGGATGTCAGGACGGTTTCGTAGGTTGGGATAACACCTACGTGGTCACATGCCAATTACTGCCTCGGATGTCAGGCACGCACGTAAAACCTACGTGTACGCATTACTTACTTCTATCCTCGGTTATGAAGGATACGTGCGTAAAACCTACGCACACCCCATACGCGCTACTGTTCTCGGACGAAGAACAGGGATAATACGAATAGTCTAGTGGTCACATAACATGGGAAGCCCCCACCTGTATAACTTACTATTGGCCCTGTAGAGCCACCCGTTACTTACTGTTACGCATTTACTTACTGTGAACACGCTCAACTAGTTTGTTGATCATTCTGTTACATGCCTTGCAGATCGTTAGGTACTTGGAGCTTGCACTGGAGAAGCGGGTCGTTGTGGGCAAGGATCGTGGTTTCTACGTTGAACTATTATGACATTTAAAACTATTAACTATTGTTGGTTTATCTACTATGCTTCCGCTACACTTTGAAACTATGGTTATGTTTTGAACACCTATCGTATTGAATGGATGGTTTACATTTATTTTACTTAATATGAATTACATGTTCAATATGATTGGTGGCTTGATCCTGGTCAGTCACGCTCCCAAGCGGTGACACTCCGCGTGTGGATTTTTGGGGGTGTGACACATTACCTTATGATGAATGGGGCACATACTTAATGATGTTGAAGAATAACTCGGATTTCGTGAATTTGAATCTCAGTTCATTCATCGAAAAGATAGAAGCTCATGAGTTGGAGTTGTTGAAGATCAAGAGGATGAATTCAGCAAATGTACAACAAAACGTATCTCTTTACTACAAAGGAAGCACTCCTGTTGCAACAAACCAGAGTCCGAAGATACAAACGGGTTTTAGTGCTGATACAAATTCAAGTGCTTCTACAAACACTCCACAATCAAACAAGCCCTCACCGTTCGTAAACTATGAGCCAAACTTTAAAGCTCAAGAGCAGACATCACCTCAAAGCTCTACAAGTTCCAACAATCAGGCTTATGTTTCTGGGGTGCAATGCAACATTGCGGTGAATATTAAAAATGGAAATGAAATTACTGAAACAGCCGCGAAACAACACATTGAATTACTTGCTTCCGTTTTAGAGGCGTATGAAGGTTTAGTAGCGGGTAGGATCGGAAATCCGGATATGACAAAGAGGATTACGATCAGATCGACCCGGAGGAGCTTGAATTGATTGATATAAAATGGTGCATGGCAAGTTTGGTTAGAAGGGCAGAGCGCTTTATGGAGATCACAAGCAGAAACAGTCTCTCTGGTCCTGATCAGAAGCTAGGTTTCAACAAATCAAAAGTTACCTACTTCAAGTGCAAAGAACGTGGCCATTTCAAGAGAGAATGCCTGAACCGAGAAGTGAACAACCATCAGAACCCGTTCACGAATGATTATTACAGGCAGGCGATCTATCATCGGCCTAACCAACAACCTGCTGTTCAGAGACCGCAAATCGAGAACAAACCGGAGAAGGCTCTTATCGTGAATCAGGATGATGAAAAAGTAGCCGAAGGTTTTAGCTGGGATAAATACATCCCTGGAAGTGATGGGCAGGCCATGATGGCAGAAATAGTTGAAGAACCGGAGATGGTGACTGAACCTGAAATGATTGTTGAAGATGTTACAGTGGTTGTTGAAGCTGTTCCTGTTGAGAATGTGGTTGACATTGAAGAAATCGCTGCAGAAGTTTACTATTACCAATCAGAACAGGAGGTATTGGCAAGTTCTATGAAATCAATAATGCCTCCTAAAGTTTTTGAATCTTTTGCAGGATTTTTTGAAGAACCGACAACTAGATCGTGTCCAAGATACGAAGAAAAGAAAGAAACAGTTGAGGAAGAGGAAGAGACAGGAGAAGGATGATGTTGCGTACATTCCATCTCCTGAGCATGTATCTGAATCTCAATCACCTTCAAGTGGTAGAAAGAAAGCAGGAGCAAGAAAGAGGATTGTGTCTCCGAAGATAAAGAAAGTTACTCCGAAGATCACAAAGCCAAAGATTGTTCTGAAGAAGAAACCATCCAAACAACCAAGTAAACCCCCAAAACCACCACCTGAACCTACACCACAACAATCACCAATACAATCACCACCGCATCAAACACCTCCACGACAACCAACACCTCCAAGACAACCTTCACCACCAAAACAACTAACACCACCTCGACAACCATCACCATTACATCTTTCACCGTTACATATCTCACCAACTCATGAACAACCTTTGCTTACATCCCAAGAAATCTTCAAAACACCACCACCCACTCAAATTCAACTAACTCCTGGTTCTTCTGGCCACAAGGGTCTTCCTATTCCTCCAGATAATCTTGAAGATATTGGAGACTTTGGTTTTGCGAATGATGAACAGGTGAAAAAGTTAGAGAAGAAAATGGATGATGTTTTGAATGAAAACAAAATAGTTGCAGCCCAAAGCAAGAAAGTGGCTGATCGTGAAAAGATTCTCGAAATGCGTGTAAAAAGATTAGAGTCTGACAGCAAGGCATTACTGAAGAAGATTGATACAAATCAGACAGAGATTGATTTCTTGAAAGTAAGAGTGGCTGAATTAGAAGAAGAAAAGGCTCGTAGAGATGAGCAGAACAAATATTTTGAGATGAAAAACAAAGAGCTTGAAGCTGCGAAAGCATTGAAAGAACATGAGTTTGACATGTTAGACAAAGTTGTTGAAAACATGCTTGGAAAGTCGATAGAAGAAAAATTCGAGGAGATTGAAGTTGAAGAACTTAGGGCTAAACGCCAAGCTGAGATTGACGCACAAATGAAAGATAAGGGAAAAGGTGCTGAAGGCAGTGTGGCAATAACTGAATGATCAATTGTTCCATCTCTAGTTGTTGAGAATCCTGTTCCGATATCTTCTATCTCTGGTGTTTTTGAAGAAGATGTATCTCTTGAAGATCTTGCTGGTGATGATGATGAGGATAATGATGATGAGGATGATGATGAAGGGGGTGATGACGAGGAAGATGATGATGATGAAAAAGTCTTCTCTGCTAGCAGTCATGGTTCTGATGATGACAATGACGACGATGATAATCAGCGTGGTATGGGAATCAAAGTGACTGAACCGTCAAGTGAAAGAACTGTTGATGATTATTTGAATGACAGTGTGAATGAAGAAACAGAGGGAGCTAAAGGAAAGGGGGAGCATGGTGTGACAACCCGTATTCTAGAACTTTTCTTTGTGCTTTGATATAACCTGTATGAACATTACGTGACTAGTTGACGTGTATGATTTCTATGGAATTTTATGTCTTGTTATGCTATGTGTTATATGAATGTGAACGTGTTGTATGTATGCCGAACAATAAACTCATTAGAGCCGCACATCTTATCTTTCGTCACACATATCTTTCTTGGCCCAACCCCACTCGCAAACCACTTGGCCTACTCGAGACCAAGGGTAGCCCAATGCTGGGTTCGGCTCACTCCGCTTATACATCTACACATAGTTAGTATTGGGGTTTAATTCCTGATATTTTACAAAACCACCAACACACATCAACCCTAAAGCCCTCTCCTCTCTTCTCTCTTATGCGACGGCAACAACTCTTGTTCCTTCGAAGCTTCTTTTGGGTCGCTACACTATCTCTCTCTCGTTCTATCACAAGGGTGCACTCAAACCATTGGTTAATATCTTTGGTGTTATTTTGATTCATGTTCCCTGTTAACTTTCGGCTATGAAAACATGTGGATAGATGTATAGTGATTGCATGACTAACATGAATATAGTAATCCGAATAGCAAACTGTTAGGATTGGTTTTGATTAGTTTGATTCAGGATTGATAAGCAATAGATTGCATGTTAGTCTTTGAATTCATTAATCGGATGATCCGATCGTATGTTTCGTATGATGTTGATTATACTTGTGCTGTGAATTGATTGATGATATGACCAGGTAATTGTCAACTGTTAGAATGTATTAGGGTTCCTGTGTTCTGTAACTGATGACGATGATCATGTTTACCTGGGGAACCTTCAGTGAGGAAGGTTAAGGTTCCTCATGAGGAAGGTTAAGGTTCCTCGTGAGGAAGGTTAAAGTTCCTCATGAGGAAGGTCAAGGTTCCTCGTGAAACCTGTAAGTACTTAAGGTTCCTCGTGAAATTTATAAGTAACAGTAGTTCAGTATGTTAACTCTGTTAGTGTGATAACTCTGTTAGTGTGATAACTCTGTTAGTGTGATAACTCTGTTAGTGTGATAACTTTGTTAGTGTGATAACTCTGTTAGTATGTTAACTCTGTTAGTATGTTAACTCTGTTAGGTATGTTAACTCTGTTATACATGTTAAGAATGTAAACCCAGTTAGTCTATTAACTGTGTTAAGTCTATTAACTCTGTTGAATTATGTATGCAACTTTGTTAAGTATATAACTCTATTAGTTTGTTAACTCTGTTAGTTAACTAACACTGTTAGCTTATTATTCCTGTTATGTATGTTAATCCTGTTAAGTTTGTTAACTTTGTTAAGTATGTTAAAGAATAACCATGTTAGGATAAACTGTGAAGGACATTTATGTGGAGAATGAATTGCATGGAATTGATTAACTGCTTACATGATGCATGATGTTAACTGCCAAACAGACTTTGTGACATAGATTGCATGTGAATCGTTACGAACTTTAACTGATTATGTACACGTGTGTACTTTAGGCCCTGACTGATTATTCGTGAGCACATACTTTAGCATACCGAGCAAACCAAGGTGAGTTTACACTCTTACCAAGGCATGGGATTCCCGGTGGGTTGGGAATGGGATTGAATGATTACTAGTACTTTCATCGCTACTGGAATACGTACCACTGTCCTCGTTCGGGGAAGGACACCTATAGATACAACTAGACTAGTAACACATGGGAAGCCCCCACTAATCTTCGCAAACATGTCTGGGAGGCCGCGATACGAATACTAATCTTCGCAAACATGTCTGGGTGGCCGCGATACGAATACAGATACAACTAGTCTAGAACACATGGGAAACCCCACTAATCTTCGCAAACATGTCTGGGGGACCGCGATACGAATTAATACGATGCATAGTTTACAAAGCAAACATTTGATTTACAAAATGAATACTATAACTAAACAACCAACTGTGAACTTGCTCAACTTTGTTGTTGACTCGTTGTTACATGCCTTGCAGGCCTTTAGGTGCTTAACATTGGAACTTGCTGTCTGGGAAGCTGGAGTGGTCATGGGTCGAGATACATGGAAATACAATACAAGACTAATGGTTCTTTACATGTGGATTGTAAACACTTAACGAATGATTTATGCTTCCGCTGTAAACTGTGAATTAATGAAATGTTGTAACCCTTACTGTTAATCAATGAAAGTTTTATTTACATGTAACTATGAGTTCAATGTGATTGATGGCTAAGATCCTGGTATGTTACACGCCTCGCGGGGGTTTTCCGCATGTGGTTTTTTGGGGGTGTGACAGATTGGTATCAGAGCCATTGGTTATAGTGAACTTGGTTTTATTTAAAAAGGGGAAAAACGTTTTTGTAAAACCAGACTATAACCGAACAGTTCTAAAGACGTGAATACGACCATGAAACTCAGCTCCAGATTGCAAGGTTCATCTCTCATATACTCATTGTACTGCATAACTATTGAACACCTACATATGATATTGCATGTGATTGCACGTTTAACACAACAGTATGAATTCATGTATACTTGCATGTGTCATGTGACTAATAGGGTGGTATTTCCCTAAACCTTCATGACTTACGCTTCGTGATACTCTTTGTTTGCTACTCGAGTTGGAGGAACCGTTTGACATGAGTTAAGAGGAGCTGAGATGAGCATGCAAACCACAATATTATTGTGGGTGCACACATAATAATACTGTGGGGTGCATGCGAATCCCAGTGAGACTTAACAAGTGGAAAAGGGGTTCCGTTCCGTCATTTGATCGATGAGAAACATAACAAACCTATAGGGGTCATAGCAGTAATTGTCCCCCACTCAAACTCAAACGTGAACTTTTCATATATCTTTAGATCCCTTCGAAACTCGATGCTATCGAGTGTTACTTGAACACCCATCTGAACTCAGCGAACCGTGTAGAATGTTAATTGCTTATACGAACGTCCATGTGTTAGACGTAGCAGCATCGAATGATTGATCGATATCTTTCCCACCTTTCTTCGCTTGTTGGAACTTAACGTATTGACGCCTCA
Source organism: Helianthus annuus (assembly GCF_002127325.2). NCBI lineage: Eukaryota > Viridiplantae > Streptophyta > Magnoliopsida > Asterales > Asteraceae > Helianthus > Helianthus annuus. Next base: position 144,401,031 of record NC_035440.2, read on the forward strand.
AATTTTGAAGTGCGATCACTTCTGCAACACTCCCGCAACATACTGTGTATTACTCGAACCGCTTGCAACATCGATGGACAGGAGGATGAGCGTAACACACTACTGACCTCAGTACTTTGGCGACCCTGATTACCGGCAATGAGCACCAGCGAATTGGTTTCAATCGAATCCTTAACCCGTGACAACTCGTACTTTAGACTTATCTTGTAACGTTACATGCTTATGTGTGCTACATTATTGATTTAATGTTATGTGTTATATGTTACAAATTAAATGCTTGCGTGCATGATACTCGAACCGCACAACACTTCACAATTAATCGCACAAGCCCTTTGGGCCGTATAGCTTGCAATCGGACTTCAAGGGCAGCCCAAGTAAGGGCCGGCCCATTGCCCATACACGTACAAACACACACATGAGGGGATTTCACCTCATTTGTTACAAAATACTTCACACACACAAAACCCTAGCTTCTCTTCCTTCTCTCTAGAACTCGACGGCACAAGATCATCCTCTTGTTCGGATCACACTTCTCTACTCGAAATCGGTTAGTGTGTTTATGTTTGTATTCATGATTAACGATATGATTCATATGTGAAATTGCTCATGTCCATCGGCTTGTTCTTGATGTTGTATACCGAATGATTTTAATTGATTTGTATGGTTATTATGATCGATCATGTTATTGGATTTGTATAGATGTTAATCGGCTCACATGTATGGTTAATGTTCACAAGATATCGGATTGTATGATATAAATCAAATGGTAATTGGTAATGCTTGAAAAATCAGTCGATGTGCTAGATGGTTCGGATTGAATGTTATGATACATGTTCATATGAATTGTTGAGATGCTTGTTCATGATTTGGATTAGGGTTCATATGAATTAAAGATTAGATACTTTGTTTTGATCGAATAGTTGCCATGATTGAGACCGATTAGCTGTTGATTGATTTATCTAAAATAGGAATCTGATAAACTGTTTGTAACTGATTGCTTAATTCACGAAAGTTTGTTAAACACATCACACAAGGTCCCTTAGTCGCACAAAGGGTCTCTTCGCACAAGAGGACCCGAGCGTACAAGCAGTCCTTAGTCGCACAAGGCTTGCTATTTGGGCCGGACGTGCATGCTGGACTGGGCCGGTACGGATCGCACAAGGCGGCTGGGCCGTACAAGCCCACACTGATCGCACAAGAAACGTCCAGTCGCACAAGACGAACTGTACCACACCGGATTGCTGTTTATTTGATTTTCGGGCTATACATTTGTCTGTTGGGCTTCTAAGCTGTGGGCCGGGTATTTGATACATCGCACAACCCAAGCAGATCGCACAAGTCTGCTTGGATCGCACAATGTCACTTAATTGATTAATGATTTGGGCTGTGATGTTATTGGGCTGTTATGTGTTACTATTTGGGCCGGTACATGTTGGATCGCACAACATGTTGTGCCGTTTACATTTGAGCTAATCGCTTAGACGCACAAGTATGATTGCATTGTTATGCTTTGACTGTTTACGTGCTATACGTGTTGCTGTGATACATACGTGCATTACTTGAGTCAAAACCTGACTTGTGTGGTAACCCTGTTAGGACGCGGTTGACCACTGTTAGTTCAAGAACCCTCTTTTTTTTGTGTATCTGCCGAGCAAACCAAGGTGAGTTCACACAGCCAAGGCATGGGATTCCCGGGTTGGGAATTGGGTTGGAATGTTTGATATGGAATGATTACTCGTACTTACGCAATCACTAGACTATAGACCATCGTCCTCAGGATAGTCAGGACACTTACATAAAACCTACGTAAACTAGTATCTACCATTGTCTCCCGGGTCGGGAGGACACTTACGTAAATCCTGCGTAACCTAATACCCACTACTGTCTTCCGGGTCGGAAGGACACTTACGTAAATCCTGCGTAAACCCCACACGTACCACTGTCCTCGGGGAAGGGCACTCACGTAAATCCTGCGTGACCTAGTACGTATTCCTGTTCTCGGATTAAGAAGAACACATGGTTGCAATTAGTCTAGTAAGTACCATAATGGGAAGCCCCCATTATAAAGGATAAATGTGAGAATCCCTCACCAGTAGTATATACTTGTATGGGAAGCCCCCACTAGATGAACTTACGCATTACTGTTATGAACTTACTTTCTGTGAACTCACTCAACTAGTTGTTGATTATCTGCTGCATGCCTTGCAGGACCTTAGGTACTTTATGGAGCTTGCACAAGGAGGAGCAGGTCGTTGTGGGCAAAGGATCGTGAATGCTATTTGAACACCTATGATATTCCACACATTAATACTTATGTTTGTGTTTACTTAAATGCTTCCGCTATACTTAACTATGTTGGTTTGATAAGCACCTTTCGTATTGATGGATATTTATTACTATTTATTACATGTTCAATATGATTGGTGGCTTGATCCTGGTCAGTCACGCTCCCAAGCGGTGATACTCCGCGTGTGGATTTTGGGGGTGTGACAGATTGGTATCAGAGCCATTGGTTATAGAGAACTTGGTTTTAATAAGGGGAAAACGTTTTTATTAAAACCAGACTATAACCAGAACAGTGCTCTCAACGATCCACAACGACGTTTCGCTCCACGTGCAAGACTCGACATCCTAGGTAATAAGGTTTATGTTTATTGCCTGTTTGCTAGAACTGCTTAGAACTTTGCTCGCATTACGCTTAGATACACATGACATTATTACATGAGAATACCTACGTGCTTACGCTTTTCTGTCATCGCCCTACTCGCGAACCACTCTCACTTACGTTACTTTTTCTATGAAGATCATGTCTGGACGAATTAACATGACTCAAGCCCAGCTAGAGGCTCTCGTTCAAGCTCAAGTTGCTGCGGCACTTGCAGCTGCTCAAGCAGGTAGTGTGACAACTTGAATTTCCAAGATTCTTATTTCGCATTTATTGCACGTTTATGTGTTGTTTAGTTGTTTGATTCAATATAACGTTTTGATACAATGAAGTGTATTGTGTGATTATGCATGGTTATGTGTTAATTGTGAAAGACTTGTCAAATATGTGAACTTGGTGGCGAAATTGTGGAATTGTTATGAGATTGTGTAATTGTGTAAAATAAAGTAATTCAGGGTGTATTGAGCAATTAGTGAAAAGTTAATTATACTTAACCCTAATCCTTCACTAAACCACACACACAAAAATCCAAGCACGTAGTTCACAATTCTCTGGCAATCATCACCAAATCATTGGCAAGATATCACAAGTTTGATTCCTCTCTTTCTCAAAAATCATTCAAGGTAATTGTTATTGATCATTGTAATATTTGTAAACTCTAATTGATTTCTTGATTATTATCAATTCCTGATTCTTGATTGAGTGCTCATAAAAACCCTAGTGCTTCATATAATACTCTACGATTCTTGATTTGATTCGGATTGTGATGATAATGATATTGAATGGTTGCTTAATCGATTGCCTGTGAATGATAGAATGGTTGGATGTTGAACTAATGTTTGCAATGCAATGAAATCTAGGTTTCCAGATCGTAGAATATGAGAACGTAACTGATGGAATGTATGTGTGTGTAACTGTTATGATTGTGATTATGTTTGTCTGAGTTTGACTTGATATGTTAGTCCGAGTATTGAATAAAATAGTCTGAGTTTTAATGATGCATTAAGGATCCGAGTTTCAAGTCATGTGTAACATTTGTGCTTGTAATCATTGTGAACAGTTCAATCATCAATAAAATAATGTTATTTGATCCGAATGTTTGTTTCATTGTGTTTTACATTTTTCGTGTTTTGACTTTTATTCAATTCCAAACTCTACATCACTTTCTGGAGAGTTATACGCTAACTGGTGCGTAAACGTACTCAGTTTAGTGCGACAAATACTCCGGAACATCAACATATACTCAACATACCTTAAATAACCTTTACATAACTTAGAAATAAGTTTTGAAGGCTTTGGTATGGCAAAAACAAGTTAATTCGCTTACAGGGACTAAACTTGACAAACTGCTAAAGTATGCCAATTTGAACTGTAACGAACATTCCGGAACATGTCTATAAGTTAAACATACCATAAATATCCTTTACTAAGCTTAGAAATAGGCTTTGAGGGGTTTGGTATGCTAAAACAAACTTTTGGATGATTCAGGGACTAAAAGTGTCAAAAAGTGCATAAGTTTGCACTTTCGCGCATAACTTACGTTCTGAATACATCCGGACATCCAAAAATTTATGTAAGCATCCTTATATTATGCCTTAGTGTTTGGCATGAGAAAAATCCATTCGTCGCGTCATTTGGATCGTCTTTTACGCTTATGCGCATTCCGTCGTAATTAAGCGAACATCGCGATCGTACGGCCAAACGAACCGACATCCGGAATATTTTTGAGCATATTTCAAGTCCCCTACACTTTAACTTCATCTTAGAGCCTTGAAATGAGGTTAACGGGGCTTAAACGTGCCAAAAATGGGCCAAAATACGTGTTTCTGAAGTGCAGGGACCAAAATTGAAAATTCTGGTCTGGGAACCTTAGGCGGGGCGCGTAAGGATTTGCCAAATCCTTACGCGGGGCGCGTGAACATGTCTGACAGAAAGATTTTGCAATAAATGCAGAATCTGGCCTTTCGTTCGATCAAAGGGCAATGCCTCTTCACCCAATGAAGGGCCAAAGGCCAACTTCACTGAACTTATCCACTAGACACATGTACGCACGAGATCAAAGCACGATATTCGATAAAACGATCCTAACGGTTCCACTTTTCCTATAAATACCCCCCCCTTTTGTGTAAAAACCCACAAAATCAGATCTAAATGCTCTAAGTTGATGCCTTTGCTTCATACCTGAGCTATTAGATCTAGATTAGCACTCGGGGACCCTCCGTAAGTCTTCTTTCGCTCTTTTATTCGCTTTTCGAGTCCGAAAGTCAACGTTTTGTTGACTTTCTGCATTGACCAACTTATGGTCGATGCGAAGTTCATGGAACTTCATAACGTGAGCGTGATCACGATGGTTATGGTCCATAGTGACCATATCTACTGATCACCACGTTATCTAGGCTCAGTGACGAGTCGTAGTTTCGGCCAAAATGTGCATTCTTGCATGTTTTGTAACCAAACTACTCGTGGGCATCAAAGCCGTTTGTTTTGATGTCAAACCTGTTTCTAAACTTAGTTAAGCATGTTCTAACATGCTTAGCTCGTCACTTTTAGTTTAGTGCTTATATAGGGTCGTAAGGTAAGCGATCTAAACCATCGCTTATGCTTTCGAACCCGACCCTTTTGGTCGGTCATTAGGATCCGACCAAACATATTAGGTGACCATAGCTATAACCTTCCGAGGTTATACCTTGTGGTCACGATGTTAGGCGTTCCGAGCGCGTTCTACGCGAACGACGCGTTAGGGTAGCATAAGCTACCTAAACGGGTCGTGATGGACCGTAAGCACTTAGGTTAAGTTTCACTTTAGTATGTAGGCTTTGTTAAACCATATTACACGAGTCTCCATACTCGTTTGGTTTACGAACCCGCGTACTGTCCGATCCTTCCGATTTGGTCCGGTATATTAACATAGCTACCAATTAGGTGCCGTTGATATTCCGTGACCTCTCGCATTTCCTGGTTATTTCACAAGAACAACAAAGCAACCTCAGGTGAGTACATAGAACCCCATCTTTTACTGTTTTCTAAACTGTTTTGGGGTGAAACACATGTGCCTATCTGTTACTTTCATGCTTTCCATGTTTTCACATCATATATCTGCTATGCTCATTAGTACATTATAGTACATGATTTCATTACATTTTTTGCTATGTATGCCCATTGTGTGCGTACTTAGTACATTGATTTACATAACATTTTTGCTGCATATGTTTACTCAGCATATGGGCACATCGATTTACATGAACATTTCTGTTACATATGTTTACTCAGCATATGGACACATTGATTTACATAAACATTTCTGTTGCATATGTTTACTCAGCATATGGACACATTGATTTACATAAACATTTCTGTTGCATATGTTTACTCAGCATATGGACACATTGATTTACATGAACATTTCTGCTTCGTATGTTTACTTAGCATACTTAGTACAATTGTTTACATCACATGCCTTCATTTTGTTATGACATTTGGGTTGTTTAACATGGGACAATACATTCATTAACACTAGCTACGCCGTTCGTTAGTAGGTAGTGGTACCATAGGAATTGACAACTCCCATTCCTGAAGTCCTGGGTTGATAGGACTGGAAGGAATGACCGAATTCGATATACATAACTTAGATGAACCTTTAATTTGTTTAAGGGTTTATCGCCGCAGTCTCAAGGCTTGGATGTATGCATAGTTTACAATACCGCATAAATGTTATTATCAATTGAGCATGCATTTTCCGCAGAACATATCATTGATTTAAACTACGTTTTACTTCAATGACTTGTTTTGTGCATATGGTTTAAGCTGATACATTTCGCTTACCATACATGATACATTTTGAGATTACATATTTCATGATTTACATTGAACATAAACACGTTGACATTGACATACACATTTGTTGGTTTACATTACTCATAAACATTTGACATGGTTTATACAATAACACTTGACATTTGGGTTATACATGAACAATTTACATGGTGGATTGGTTTGGGTAAATGGTTCGGGTAACGTGGAGTATATAATATGATGCAAACATGGTGGATACGCCGCTGGTACTTCCTATATATAAATGTTTGTATGATATTACATATCTTAGCGTTATCTAAATCATTTCAGTTTAGGCATATAACATTCTATACAAATAACATACTTTTCATAAGACATTATCTTACAAAACAACTTATCATATTTAACTCATTTTACTTGGTTACTCGTTTAACCTTGCACATATCTATATATATCATTTGATTTTATCGTTTTTCAAGTGATTTACAAAGCAAGACAAAGTACAGGGTTCATGACTGACTGTTATCAAACATTCTTTAAACTCAAGTCATGAACCCCATTTTTCACAAAACCTATGTAACTCACAGGCATTTTTATGCTGACGTACCTATTTTCACATGTGTTTTCAGGAGCCGTTCCATAAGGCGTTGATCACATCACTAGGGCGGACCTGTGCCTTAGTGCCTAACAATGAAGATAGGCTAGTATAATTATGTTCTGAACTATGTGCTTTCTGTTTTAAGACAATGTAACACCCATGTTTTATAAATAAAATACAACTTGTATGCCATGGTTATGAAACAATTAATTCTGTTCACAACACTCCCCGACGTTTTCCGCCGCGGTTGCATGTTATACGCGGTCGGGGTGTGACAGAAGAGTTGGTATCAGAGCCAATGGTTATAGGGAATTAGGTTATTAGTAATGCTTTGACCTAGACTATAACTTTCTAGGACCCTAACACAAGTTGTCTTGTGTTTAGAGTTTAAAACATGCACATCACCTATCCTTAGGTGATAACTACAACGGGAACTTCGGTTCCGCATCCGCTTTGAAAATTAATCATCTGTTCTAGGATGATTGATTACTAGGTTTTGAACCCTCTATTATAAGGTTTTGAACCCCTTTGGATTTTCAAAAATCCCGTCAAAGTGTTGGGTTAATAGTGTGAACACGTGCGAACTGGAAGGGTGAATGCCTGTACCCTGAGTTTTCTGTCTAAGGCTAGAGTGTTCGTACAAATCCACATAATCGGACCAGTCACTCTTACCTGGGAACTCTTGGGGTGAGTGTTCACTTATAGGCGAGCATGTCTTCGCGATACACTAATTCTGACCCATTTACTTTGACTAGACATTTCACATCGCTTATTTGCTTTGCGATGCATAACCGCCATCTTTGCTTTTGATTGCTTTTGCTTCATCTCATTCTCTTCACCCAATCATCTCACTCGTTTCATTTCATGTTTTTCTCTTCTAGAATGCCTCCTCGACGCGACAACCAGATAGCTACTGCCGAGCTGGCGGAGATTATTGCGCAGCAGATGGCTGCTCAATTTCCGAATCTCTTTGCTCAATGGAACCAGGCCAACAATAACAATGGTACATGCAAATACAAGGATTTTAACCAGGCTAAGCCACTCAAGTTTAGTGGTTCTGAGGGAGCAACTGGGCTTCTTCAGTGGTTCGAAAGCATCGAGAACACTTTTCGCCATGTGCAATGTCCGGATAATCGCAAAGTCGAGTTTTCTTCAAGCGTGTTTCAGAAGAGGGCTCTTACATGGTGGAATGGGGTTATGAGAGATCAAGGTGCAGAAGTTGCTCTAGCTCAAACATGGGCTGAACTGAGAGCTCTGATGATGAGGGAGTTTTGTCCTCGTCATGAGCAACGAGCGTTGGAGAAAGAATTTGATGTGTTGAAGCAAGATAGTGGCGAGCACAGGGCTTATACAGATAGGTTTGAGGAGCTGAGTCTTCTTTGCCCGAATATGGTTACCCCACTCGATAAGGCCATCGAAAGATACATCGACGGCCTACCTGACTCAGTACAAGACATCCTTACTGGTAGCAACCCTACCACACTTCGTCAGGCGATCGAGTTATCAGCGACGTTGACTGAGTCGCAAATTCGAAAGAATAAATTGCACAGGAAGGGTGATAAGGGCAAGAAGCAGTCGGCTGACAAGGAGGATAGTAAGAAAGGCCAGAACAAGAATGGAAAAGATTCTGGCTCATCAAAGAGGTCAAGGAAGCGTAAGGCTTCCCAAAATTTTGCTGTCACTGCCCAAGCAAACCAGGCAGCTCCCAACCAGCCTCCAGCAAAGAAACCCTACTCAGGAAGTGCACCTTTGTGCAATCGATGCAACAGTCACCACCAGCCACAATATCAGTGCCGTTTCTGTACTAACTGTGGGAAGTCAGGTCATCTTGCCGATGTTTGTCGGTTTGCTCAGAATCACGCAGTCCAGAACCCTGCTCAACAGGTTGCTCAACAACAGGGTCAGGCTGCACGACCAAACTACCCACCAGGTGCATGTTATAATTGTGGGGATCTGACCCACTACAGAAATCGGTGTCCCAGACTAGTCAACCAGAACCAGAATGCAAACCAGAATCCGGCACCGGCTCGAGGTCGAGTCTTTAACATGAACGCACAAGAAGCACAAGCAGACAACGAGGTGGTGAACGGTACGTTCTTTATTAATAATCAGCCAGCATCTGTTCTTTTTGATTCGGGTGCCGACAAGAGCTTTGTGTCATTGTCTTTTGAGACAATGCTTCGCGTGTCTAGAACGAAACTAGGTAAACCTTTGACAGTAGAGGTTGCCAGTGGTGAACCCATTGTTCTAAATTCTGTTCTACGCAACTGCCAGTTGAATCTTAACGACCATATTTTTCCTATTGACCTCACGCCAATGCAACTTGGAAGCTTCGACGTTATAGTGGGAATGGATTGGTTATCCAAGCATCGCGCAGAGATAGTATGTTCTGAGAAGATTGTTCGTATACCGCTGTCGACAGGCGAGATCCTACAAGTTCGTGGCGAGAAGCCTGCCGGTGGTCTCAAACTCATGTCTTGTTTTAAAGCACAGAAGTATCTGCGAAAGCACTATGTCGCCTTCTTAGCGCATGTTACAGCAGATAAAGGCAAGGGTAAGTCTATTTCAGATATTCCTGTCGTTCGGGATTATTCCGAAGTATTCCCTGAAGACTTACCTGGTCTACCTCCAGCACGCCAAGTCGAGTTCCGTATTGATCTCGTACCTGGTGCAAATCCCGTTGCCAGAGCTCCATACCGTCTTGCACCGTCAGAGATGCAAGAATTATCTAAACAGCTGCAGGAACTCTCCGACAAAGGTTTTATCCGTCCTAGCTTTTCACCTTGGGGTGCTCCCGTTCTCTTTGTAAAGAAGAAGGATGGATCTTTTAGGATGTGTATCGATTATCGTGAGCTTAACAAGCTTACCATCAAAAATCGATATCCCCTACCTCGCATTGATGATCTCTTCGATCAATTACAAGGCGCATCTTACTTTTCAAAGATTGATCTACGATCTGGATATCATCAGCTTCGTGTACATGAAGAAGACATTCCCAAGACAGCGTTCCGTACTCGTTATGGACATTATGAGTTCACAGTCATGCCATTCGGTTTGACTAATGCTCCTGCTGTTTTCATGGACTTAATGAATAGGGTCTGCAAGCCTTATTTAGATAAGTTCATCATCGTTTTCATTGACGACATTTTGATATATTCTAAAACGCGAGCTGATCATGAGCAACATCTTCGTCTTACATTGGAACTCCTAAAGAAAGAACAACTTTTCGCCAAATTCTCCAAGTGTGAATTTTGGCTTAAAGAGGTTCAATTCTTAGGACATATTGTCAACGAACAAGGTATTCATGTAGATCCCTCCAAGATCAGTGCGATTAAGGATTGGGATACACCTACTACCCCTACTGAAGTTCGTTCTTTTCTTGGTCTAGCGGGTTATTACCGCCGCTTCATAGAAAATTTCTCGAAGATTGCAGTTCCTCTAACTGCTCTAACTCAGAAGAACTAGCCATTTGATTGGGGAGTCGAACAAGAGGAAGCGTTTCAGACTTTGAAACAAAAGCTTTGCGACGCGCCTGTCCTAACATTGCCTGAGGGCAACGATGATTTCGTCGTTTATTGCGACGCATCTAAATTAGGACTTGGTTGCGTCCTAATGCAAAGAAACAAAGTCATAGCATACGCATCAAGGCAGTTGAAGATACATGAGAAAAACTACACCACTCATGATCTTGAGTTGGGTGCAGTTGTCTTCGCTCTTAAGATTTGGAGACACTACTTGTACGGTACAAAATGTGTGGTTTTCACTGACCACAAAAGTCTTCAACATATCTTCAATCAAAAAGAGCTCAACATGAGACAACGACGTTGGGTTGAACTTCTAAACGACTACGACTGCGAGATTCGCTACCATCCTGGTAAGGCGAATGTCGTAGCCGATGCATTAAGTCGCAAGGAACGTATTAAGCTTCATTGTGTACGTGTCCAATCTGTTATTCAAACTGATATCCAAGCCCGTATTTCTCAGGCTCAACAAGCTTGTGTTTCACAAGGTTTAATGGATAAGGAATTTCCTTATCATATAACTCCTGCTCTTGAATTGAAAGACAATGGATCGTACTATTTCATGGACCGTTTGTGGGTCCCAAGCCAAGATGATCTTCGTACCTTGCTTATGGATGAAGCCCATAAATCTCGTTATTCCATTCATCCTGGCTCAGATAAGATGTATAAGGATCTTCGTATTCAGTATTGGTGGCCTGGTATGAAGAAAGACATTGCCTTATACGTATCTAAATGCCTTACTTGTCTTAAGGTTAAGGCAGAACATCAGCGTCCTTCTGGTTTATTGGAACAACCGGAGATCCCAGTTTGGAAATGGGAAAACATTACTATGGATCTCATTACTAAACTCCCGCGCACAAAGAAAGGTCACGATGCCATCTGGGTAGTCGTTGATCGTCTTACCAAGTCAGCACATTTCTTGCCAATCCGTGAGGATTATTCAGCTGACAGACTTGCTCAAATCTACGTAGATGAAATTGTAGCTAGACATGGTGTTCCTTTGAGCATCATTTCTGACAGAGATGCTCGTTTCACTTCTCATTTTTGGAGAACCATGCAATCTGCTATGGGGTCTCAACTCAATTTAAGCACAGCTTATCATCCGCAAACGGATGGTCAATCTGAAAGAACAATCCAGACACTGGAGGATATGCTTAGAGCTTGTGTGATAGACTTTGGTGGTAGTTGGGATTCACATCTTCCATTGATTGAATTCTCCTACAACAACAGTTATCACTCCAGCATCAACATGGCTCCTTTCGAGGCTCTCTATGGTCGAAAATGTCGTTCACCAGTCTGCTGGAATGAGATTGGCGAGGCTCAGCTTACTGGACCTGCCCTCATTTTAGAGACAACAGAAAAGGTAAAGAAAGTTCGTGATAACCTTCAGACAGCTAGAAGCCGTCAAAAGAGTTACGCGGACCTAAAACGCAAACCCTTGGATTTTCAAGTCGGTGATCGTGTATTACTTAAGGTCTCACCTTGGAAAGGTGTGATCAGATTTGGAAAGAAAGGAAAACTTGCACCTAGATATGTTGGACCATTCAAGATCGTCGAAAGAATCGGTAAGGTAGCCTACAGACTTGAGTTACCTCCTGAACTTGGAAATGTTCATCCAACCTTTCACGTGTCCAATCTCAAGAGGTGTTTAGCTGATGAAAACCTCCACATACCGCTTGACGAAATTCGTGTTGATAAAACACTGAAGTTTGTTGAGAAACCGGTAGAAATCATGGAACGTGAAGTCAAGTGGCTCAAACGCAAGCGCATTCCTTTGGTCAAGGTTCGTTGGGAATCTAAGCGTGGACCCGAGTTTACTTGGGAACGTGAAGACCAAATGAAGGCAAAATATCCGCATCTTTTTCAATCAGTTTCCTCTAAATAAATTTCGGGACGAAATTTCCACAAGTAGGGGAGACTGTAACATTTGTGCTTGTAATCATTGTGAACAGTTCAATCATCAATAAAATAATGTTATTTGATCCGAATGTTTGTTTCATTGTGTTTTACATTTTTCGTGTTTTGACTTTTATTCAATTCCAAACTCTACATCACTTTCTGGAGAGTTATACGCTAACTGGTGCGTAAACGTACTCAGTTTAGTGCGACAAATACTCCGGAACATCAACATATACTCAACATACCTTAAATAACCTTTACATAACTTAGAAATAAGTTTTGAAGGCTTTGGTATGGCAAAAACAAGTTAATTCGCTTACAGGGACTAAACTTGACAAACTGCTAAAGTATGCCAATTTGAACTGTAACGAACATTCCGGAACATGTCTATAAGTTAAACATACCATAAATATCCTTTACTAAGCTTAGAAATAGGCTTTGAGGGGTTTGGTATGCTAAAACAAACTTTTGGATGATTCAGGGACTAAAAGTGTCAAAAAGTGCATAAGTTTGCACTTTCGCGCATAACTTACGTTCTGAATACATCCGGACATCCAAAAATTTATGTAAGCATCCTTATATTATGCCTTAGTGTTTGGCATGAGAAAAATCCATTCGTCGCGTCATTTGGATCGTCTTTTACGCTTATGCGCATTCCGTCGTAATTAAGCGAACATCGCGATCGTACGGCCAAACGAACCGACATCCGGAATATTTTTGAGCATATTTCAAGTCCCCTACACTTTAACTTCATCTTAGAGCCTTGAAATGAGGTTAACGGGGCTTAAACGTGCCAAAAATGGGCCAAAATACGTGTTTCTGAAGTGCAGGGACCAAAATTGAAAATTCTGGTCTGGGAACCTTAGGCGGGGCGCGTAAGGATTTGCCAAATCCTTACGCGGGGCGCGTGAACATGTCTGACAGAAAGATTTTGCAATAAATGCAGAATCTGGCCTTTCGTTCGATCAAAGGGCAATGCCTCTTCACCCAATGAAGGGCCAAAGGCCAAGTTCACTGAACTTATCCACTAGACACATGTACGCACGAGATCAAAGCACGATATTCGATAAAACGATCCTAACGGTTCCACTTTTCCTATAAATACCCCCCCCTTTTGTGTAAAAACCCACAAAATCAGATCTAAATGCTCTAAGTTGATGCCTTTGCTTCATACCTGAGCTATTAGATCTAGATTAGCACTCGGGGACCCTCCGTAAGTCTTCTTTCGCTCTTTTATTCGCTTTTCGAGTCCGAAAGTCAACGTTTTGTTGACTTTCTGCATTGACCAACTTATGGTCGATGCGAAGTTCATGGAACTTCATAACGTGAGCGTGATCACGATGGTTATGGTCCATAGTGACCATATCTACTGATCACCACGTTATCTAGGCTCAGTGACGAGTCGTAGTTTCGGCCAAAATGTGCATTCTTGCATGTTTTGTAACCAAACTACTCGTGGGCATCAAAGCCGTTTGTTTTGATGTCAAACCTGTTTCTAAACTTAGTTAAGCATGTTCTAACATGCTTAGCTCGTCACTTTTAGTTTAGTGCTTATATAGGGTCGTAAGGTAAGCGATCTAAACCATCGCTTATGCTTTCGAACCCGACCCTTTTGGTCGGTCATTAGGATCCGACCAAACATATTAGGTGACCATAGCTATAACCTTCCGAGGTTATACCTTGTGGTCACGATGTTAGGCGTTCCGAGCGCGTTCTACGCGAACGACGCGTTAGGGTAGCATAAGCTACCTAAACGGGTCGTGATGGACCGTAAGCACTTAGGTTAAGTTTCACTTTAGTATGTAGGCTTTGTTAAACCATATTACACGAGTCTCCATACTCGTTTGGTTTACGAACCCGCGTACTGTCCGATCCTTCCGATTTGGTCCGGTATATTAACATAGCTACCAATTAGGTGCCGTTGATATTCCGTGACCTCTCGCATTTCCTGGTTATTTCACAAGAACAACAAAGCAACCTCAGGTGAGTACATAGAACCCCATCTTTTACTGTTTTCTAAACTGTTTTGGGGTGAAACACATGTGCCTATCTGTTACTTTCATGCTTTCCATGTTTTCACATCATATATCTGCTATGCTCATTAGTACATTATAGTACATGATTTCATTACATTTTTTGCTATGTATGCCCATTGTGTGCGTACTTAGTACATTGATTTACATAACATTTTTGCTGCATATGTTTACTCAGCATATGGGCACATCGATTTACATGAACATTTCTGTTGCATATGTTTACTCAGCATATGGACACATTGATTTACATAAACATTTCTGTTGCATATGTTTACTCAGCATATGGACACATTGATTTACATAAACATTTCTGTTGCATATGTTTACTCAGCATATGGACACATTGATTTACATGAACATTTCTGCTTCGTATGTTTACTTAGCATACTTAGTACAATTGTTTACATCACATGCCTTCATTTTGTTATGACATTTGGGTTGTTTAACATGGGACAATACATTCATTAACACTAGCTACGCCGTTCGTTAGTAGGTAGTGGTACCATAGGAATTGACAACTCCCATTCCTGAAGTCCTGGGTTGATAGGACTGGAAGGAATGACCGAATTCGGTATACATAACTTAGATGAACCTTTAATTTGTTTAAGGGTTTATCGCCGCAGTCTCAAGGCTTGGATGTATGCATAGTTTACAATACCGCATAAATGTTATTATCAATTGAGCATGCATTTTCCGCAGAACATATCATTGATTTAAACTACGTTTTACTTCAATGACTTGTTTTGTGCATATGGTTTAAGCTGATACATTTCGCTTACCATACATGATACATTTTGAGATTACATATTTCATGATTTACATTGAACATAAACACGTTGACATTGACATACACATTTGTTGGTTTACATTACTCATAAACATTTGACATGGTTTATACAATAACACTTGACATTTGGGTTATACATGAACAATTTACATGGTGGATTGGTTTGGGTAAATGGTTCGGGTAACGTGGAGTATATAATATGATGCAAACATGGTGGATACGCCGCTGGTACTTCCTATATATAAATGTTTGTATGATATTACATATCTTAGCGTTATCTAAATCATTTCAGTTTAGGCATATAACATTCTATACAAATAACATACTTTTCATAAGACATTATCTTACAAAACAACTTATCATATTTAACTCATTTTACTTGGTTACTCGTTTAACCTTGCACATATCTATATATATCATTTGATTTTATCGTTTTTCAAGTGATTTACAAAGCAAGACAAAGTACAGGGTTCATGACTGACTGTTATCAAACATTCTTTAAACTCAAGTCATGAACCCCATTTTTCACAAAACCTATGTAACTCACAGGCATTTTTATGCTGACGTACCTATTTTCACATGTGTTTTCAGGAGCCGTTCCATAAGGCGTTGATCACATCACTAGGGCGGACCTGTGCCTTAGTGCCTAACAATGAAGATAGGCTAGTATAATTATGTTCTGAACTATGTGCTTTCTGTTTTAAGACAATGTAACACCCATGTTTTATAAATAAAATACAACTTGTATGCCATGGTTATGAAACAATTAATTCTGTTCACAACACTCCCCGACGTTTTCCGCCGCGGTTGCATGTTATACGCGGTCGGGGTGTGACATCATGAGATATGGTCCGACCTTTTTATTAACATGATGAATGGAGTCTGAGTTTGTTGATAATACAACTTGTGGTCCGACTATTAAACACCATTGTATGGCCGAGTTTATTTATGATGTGAAGGTCCGAGTATGTGGGGGTATAACCTTGTCCGATGATTAACTTGGTAAAGAGGTCCGAGTTTAGTGATAAATAACCTTGTCCGATACTTGTTGATTTAACTTAATATGTCCGAGTTTCACACTAGCATGGTCCGAGTTTCTTGAGTGGAACCATGTCCGACTTTATGATTATATATTAGGTCCGAGCTTCATTAAGGGGAAGCAAGGTCCGAGTTTTATGGGCTTCCCCTTGTCCGACTTTGTGAGAGAAACCCACCCCCATGTCCGAGTTTAAGCAGGGGAAACCCCCCCACACACACTTGTCCTAGTTTGATAAGATCAAGGCCCTGTCCGACCTTTTTATGATGCAAGGAGTCCAAAGATGTTAAGTGGATTGTGTTGTCCAAGTGTTATTGATTTTATATGCTAAAATAAGTGAATGAGTGTTCTGTTATGACAAACACCAGTAATTTGGCCCTCTGTATGCTTCTGTATATAGTTTCATGCGACTGTTCATGTTTGCTTATAACTGAATGATACGATATATGATTTCATGATTTTGATTTCAACTACATGATCCTGCATGCGTGAGCATCCTATGTGATAATTGCATGTACACACTAAACACACAAAAACACAGTTGCTTGATTTCTCATGACATGCAAACCCTAATTTGATGCAAACACTTACATCATATCATGTGCAACATATCCTAGGTCGTGTGTAACGGATTTAGACACTTGATAAACCCTAGAGCATAGCATACCGAGCAAACCAAGGTGAGTTCACACTCTTACTAAGGCATGGGATTCCCAAGGGCTTGGGAGTGGGCTTGAAGGAATAAGACTGAATAGAATCGTACTGACACTAATACTAGAATACCATACCACTGTCCTCGGTTGTGCAGGACACATACTTATGCTATTCACTGTCCTCGGTTGTGCAGGACACATACTTGCAATCTACGTAGACTTATACTTACTACTATCCTCGGTTGTGAAGGATACGCACGTAAAACCTACGTGCATTTATACTTATTACTATCCTCGGTTGTGAAGGATACGCACGTAAAACCTACGTGCATTATACTTACTACTATCCTCGGTTGTGAAGGATACGCACGTAAAACCTACGTGTACCTATACTCACTACTATCCTCGGTTGTGAAGGATACTTATGGTTACGAGTAGTCTAGTGGTTATACAACATGGGAAGCCCCCACCAATAGAACGTACTAACGGCCCAGTAGAGCCACCTGTACAAACGAACTTACTATTACGCATTTACTTTCTGTGAACTCGCTCAACTAGTTGTTGATCCTCTGTTACATGCCTTGCAGGTCGTTAGATACATGGAGTTTGCACAGGGAGGAGCTGGTCGTTGTGGGCTTGGATCGTGATTGTTTCTTTAAACACTTATAACATTTGATACTATATTACGATGGGTTTTGATTATACGCTTCCGCTAAACAACGATAACTTACTTATGTTTTGGAACACCATTCATATGGATTTGGTTTGGTTTAATGGCAATTACTTTTATTCTATATATTGTTCTATATGATTGGTGGCTTGATCCTAGTCAGTCACGCTCCCAAGCGGTGATACTCCGCAGGTGGATTTTGGGGGTGTGACAGATTGGTATCAGAGCCATTGGTTATAGAGAACTTGGTTTTAATATGGGAAAACGTTTTTATTAAAACCAGACTATAACCAGAACAGTGCTCTCAACGATCCACAACGACGCTTCGCTCCACGTGCAAGACTCGACATACTAGGTAATAAGGTTTATGGTTATTGCCTACATGCTAGAATTGCATAGAACTTTGCTCGTAGTATGCTTAGATTACATTGCTCATTACTTGTTATTGCTTGAGAACACCTATGTGCTTACACCCTTCTGTCATCGTACTACTCGCGAACCATTCTCACTTAAGTTACATTTGCTATAAAGGTCATGGCCGGATATATCAACATGACTCAAGCCCGGTTGACGGCTCTCATTAACGAACGAATTGCTGCGGCACTTGCAGCCATACAAGCAGGAGGTAAACCCTGCAGTCGTAACTAGGGTCTTTAGATCCTACACTCCTAAACCAACTTTTGTGTTTAACCTTGTCCTATTCTTATACACGATAGGTCAACACGCTCAGTCACCTGTTTACACCTTCAAAAATCTCAAGGATTGCCAACCTAGTACCTTCAGTGGAACTGAGGGGGTTGAAGGCCTCCTCCATTGGTTCGAGAGACTCGAAACTGACTTCGAGGTGCATGATTGCCCTGAGTCACGTAGGGTAAAGTTTGCTGCTGGAACACTCGAAGGTGCTGCATTTACCTGGTGGAAAGCACAGGTTCAGATGTTAGGGCTGGCAGCTGCTAATGCCACCCCCTGGAACGAGTTCAAGGACTTAATTAAGGAAGAGTTTTGCAGTCGAGAGGACATCCACAAACTAGAGGTAGAGTTCCTCAACCTACAGATGGTGGGGTCTGAAATTGAAGTTTATACGAGGAGATCGAATGAATTAGCCACATTTTGTCCTACTATGGTAGACCCTCCTGTCACACCCCCAAAATCCACCTGCGGAGTATCACCGCTTGGGAGCGTGACTGACCAGGATCAAGCCACCAATCATATTGAACATGCATTTAATATTAAGTAAAATAAATGAAAACCATCCATTCAATACAAAAGGTGATCAAACAAATCATCGTTTCAAAATGTAGCGGAAGCATAGTAAATAAACCAGTAGTAGTTAACAGTTTTAAGTGTCATAATAGTTTAACAGAAAAGTCACGATCCTTGTCCACAACGACCCGCTTCTCCAGTGCAAGCTCCAAGTACCTAACGATCTGCAAGGCATGTAACAGAATGATCAACAAACTAGTTGAGCGAGTTCACAGAAAGTAAATGCGTAATAGTAAGTTCGTTTGTAACAGGTGGCTCTACTGGGCCGATTGTATGTTCTATTGGTGGTGGTGTTCCACGTTACTGGTGGTGGTGTTCCACGTTACTGGTGGTGGTGTTCCACGTTACTGGTGGTGGTGTTCCACGTTACTGGTGGTGGTGTTCCACGTTACTGGTGGTGGTGTTCCACGTTACTGGTGGTGGTGTTCCACGTTACTGGTGGTGGTGTTCCACGTTGTATAACCACTAGACTACTCGTAACTATAGGTATCCTTCACAACCGAGGATAGTAAAGTGGTAGTCTAGTCATAGTGTCAATAGAGTATCTAATCAACCTTTCAATCCCATTCCCAACACCCCGGGAATCCCATGCCTTGGTAAGAGTGTGAACTCACCTTGGTTTGCTCGGTATGTTATTGCTTCTAGGGTTTTTAAATCTCTAAGTCCGTTACACACGACCTAGGATATATTGCACATAATTCGTTCCATTAGGGTTTACAAATCCTCGATATTCAAACAACGGTGCTTTGTGTGTTTATTGTGTACACAACGATATTTCATATACTGTTCACACATGTAGAATCATACTGTTGCACGCAATTGATCACATAGAATCATACGTCATACAGGCAGGACTAACATAATATATCATGCAGTTACTCGTTTCAATTGAACGATTTTACAGCATCAAACAATTACACATTATCAGACAAGTGTGTGTGTGGGGGGGTTCCCCTGTTTGAAACTCGGATATCACATGACATAGCATACAACCTTGAACATAAAATCAACATACAATTTCGGACATGTGTGATCATATTAAACTCGGACATGGATGATCATGTTAAACTCGGACCAGGTGATGAATATTAAACTCAGGCATATATGCTAGTTAATAAACTCGGACATATGATGTCCCTTAAACTCGGACATGTGTTAATTCAATAAACTCGGACTACTTGCTTGCACTTATACTCGGACCATGTTGATTACCTTAAGTTCGGACCACACTTCAACAATAAACTCGGACCATTCTTGATCCATTTATACTCGGACAATACAACATCCATTAAACTCGGTCCAAGGATGATCAAATAAACTCGGACCACCACAATTCCATTAAATTCGGACCATGCAACCTCATTATATTCGGACCAAACAAACCATTTAAAGTCGGACCACTTAGTTTCCTTAAACTCAGACCAATCCAATTTATATTCGGACCATTTCACAATATTTAAGTTCGGACCATAATCAATACATATATACTCGGATCATGTTATACTTATTAAACTCAGACAGTCAATAACATGAATTCCAATACACAGGAGACGATCATATCAGTTACGCTTTTGTTAACATACGAACGTGAAACCCTAACTCATGCATTTTCACACGAATTGTTCAATTAACAATGTCCATTCATCATTTCTAGCATCTTAATTCATCAAGAGGATCGATTATACGATTAACACATCATCACAATCAGAATAATCATAATCAATTTAGTGTACAGAACCATCAAAACAAAGCTAGGGTTTACAAGAATTCACAAGAATCAAGGATTGCAAACAATCAAACAATCTACAATTAATCACAACAACGATTAAACAATTACCTTGCGATGATCCTAGAGAAAGAGGAATCAAGTGTGATGATTATCTTGTGCCAAATGATTTGGTGATGATGCTTGCTAGAGGATTAGAGGTGAAAGTACGTGTTTTGGTTTCTTGTGATGATTAGGGAATGATTAGTGAAAAAGATTAGGGTTTTAAGTATCTAGGATTTCACTAATTACCATTTACATCCCTAAGTATTATATTTTACACATGCACACCATCTCATAACTATTTCATAGTTCCACCACCAAGTTTACACATTTGACAAGTTTCACAAATAACCAACAACTATACACAATCCAAATAATCAAAACATATATAATTCCCATGGAAATCAATTGTGCAATTACATGAACGTGCAATAAATACGAAATAGAATCTTGGAAATTCGAGTTGTCACATTATCCCCAACTTAAAAGAAATTTCGTCCCGAAATTTGGTACGCACTCACTGAGGAAACTAGGTAAGTTATATCGTTCACTGGTTTTCCTGGGGTGTCACATCATCCCCCCGTTGATTTGGAATTTCGTCCCGAAATTCAGTAGTAGTAGCTTCAGTCTCAGTAGTGGATGTATTGGTTTCGAATAATTGGGGGTACTTTTCATTTGATCTTCGCGTTCCCAGGTATACTCTGGACCACGCTGGGAGTTCCAACGAACTCGAACAAGAGGGATTCTCTTGTGTTTGAGGACCTTTACATCCCGGTCCGTGATTTCAACTGGTTCCTCGACGAACTGCAACCGCTCGTCGATAGTGAGTTCCTTAAAAGGGACTATAAGGGTCTCATCTGACAGGCACTTCTTCAGATTCGACACATGAAATACATTGTGAACTGCACCGAGTTCAGGAGGTAGGTTTAATCTGTAGGCTACTTTGCCAATTTTCTCAATGATCTCGAACGGTCCGACATACCGCGGATTGAGTTTGCCTCGTTTGCCAAAACGAACCACACCCTTCCAGGGTGAGACTTTTAGTAAAACCCGGTCCCCGACCTGAAATTCCAATGGTCTCTTACGCTTATCCGCGTAGGCTTTCTGACGGTCGCGTGCTGCCGCCATGCGTTGTCGTATCTGCGCAATCTTTTCTGTGGCGTCCACTACAATCTCTGGACCCGTAATTTGACTATCCCCCACCTCTGCCCAACAGAGAGGCGACCGGCATTTACGTCCGTACAATGCCTCGAATGGAGCGGCTTGTTTGCTGGTAGGGTAACTGTTATAGCTCTGTCGTGAATCGTGCATCTCGATCGGTGGATATGGAGATGGGCACCCCGTGCCTAGAAACAACTTCTTTAAGATGGATGTCTGCGGGAGTGGAGAACTTATCCGTTTCCTTTACAGCCAGGAAATGTGCAGACTTGGTGAGTCGATCCACGACCACTCATGTAGTATCATTCCCACGCTGGGATCTAGGTAAGCTCGTAACAAAATCCAGGGAAATCTCTTCCCATTTCCACTGTGGTATCCCGAGTTGCTGAAGTAAGTCTGAGGGTTTCTGGTATTCTGTCTTGACTCTCGCACAAGCCAATCATTTGTAATGTGGGCCTTCATGCTAGGCCACCAATATGTAGTTCTAATGTCGTGGTACATTTTATCCGACCCTGTATGTACCGAGTAGCGAGACTTGTGTGCTTCATCCCTCACAAGTTCGCGTAGATCGCCATAGAGAGGGACCCAAATCCGGCCCGTTACATAGTAGGCGCCGTCTTCCTTTTGTTCCATTTGTTGTCGTGAGCCGCGTAAGGCTTCAGCCTTGACGTTTTCGGGCTTCAATGCTTCTATCTGAGCATTTCGTATCTGTGCAGGAAGGCTAGACTGGATCGTGAGCTATAGCGCTCGCACGCGCCGAGGTAAAGTGTTTTTCCGACTGAGAGCGTCAGCCACAACATTGGCTTTGCCTGGATGGTACTTGATGGCGCATTCGTAGTCGTTCAGAAGTTCAACCCATCTCCGTTGACGCATATTTAAATCCTTTTGCTTAAGAATATGCTCGAGACTCCTGTGATCGGTGTAAATCGTGCACCTGGTACCGTACAGGTAGTGTCGCCATATCTTAAGCGCGAAAACAACAGCTCCCAGTTCTAAATCGTGCGTCGTGTAGTTCCGTTCATGAACCTTGAGTTGCCGAGAGGCGTAGGCAATAACTTTATCCCGCTGCATCAGCACACAACCAAGCCCCTGTATCGATGCGTCACAATAAACCACGAAGTCATCTGTGCCCTCTGGCAATGAGAGAATAGGTGCGCTGCAAAGCCTATCCTTTAAGTACTGAAAAGCAGTCTCCTGGGGTTCTCCCCAGTGATAGGTGACACCCTTCTGTGTCAGTAACGTAAGCGGCTGAGCAATCTTGGAGTAGTCTTTTATGAACCGTCGATGGTATCCTGCCAAACCCAAGAATTGGCGTATTTCTGTTGGTGTATGCGGTGCTGGTCTGTTCCTGATCGAATCTATCTTGGATGGATCGACATGAATCCCATCCTTGTTCACCACATGGCCTAAGAAGTGGACTTCATGAAGCCAGAAGTCACATTTTGAAAACTTTGCGTACAATTGCTCTTTTCGAAGAAGTTCCAAGATAAGACGTAAGTGCTGCTCGTGCTCCTCCTGACTCTTGGAGTAAATCAAAATGTCGTCGATGAAAACGATAACAAACTTATCAAGATAAGGTTTGCACACCCGGTTCATAAGATCCATGAAGACTGCAGGCGCGTTCTGAAAGCTGTCTTGGAGACGTCCTCATCCCGGACTCTCAGCTGATGATAATCAGCCTGTAGATCAACCTTGGAGTAGTAACTCGACCCTTACAACTGGGCGAATAAGTCGTCAATGCGTGGAAGAGGATAACGGTTCTTCACTGTGATCTTGTTCAGTTCACGGTAATCAATTTCACATCCTGAAGGTGCCATCCTTCTTTTTCACAGATAATTGGTATCCAAGAGTTCTTGTAGTTGCGTCAATAGTTCTTCCGATTCTGATGGAGCTAAGCGATACGGTGCTCGAGCTATGGGTGCTGCTTCTGGAGCGAGCTCGATTTGAAATTCGACCTGACGATGAAGCGGTAGACCAGGTAAATCTTTAGGAAACACCTGAGGAAAGTCGCGTACAGCTGGATGGTCTTCCAACTTCTTTTCTTTGCATGGGATTTCTGCTTGCTGTTGCTGCTGGCGATTCCGATTTGCAGGCCGTGGACTCCTGAATCCTTAGCTTCATGGCCCATCTTGAGACACCTCTGGAAACGTCCCTCGTTGCACTAACCACCGTGGTGTCTGTTGCATTAGTTACACATTGGGTGAATTCCCCGATATCCACCCTGCCCCTGACCACCAGAAGTTGGCTGACTCGGCTCTGGTGATCACTATTCTTGCGCTGCTGCTGTGCTTGAGACTGAACGGTAGCTGAACCCTTGCTGGAATACCCATCCCATTTCCGCTTGCTGTCACTAGGAGTAGCGGGAGTAGCAGGAGTGGTAGCGGTAGTAATAGCGCTGATACAACTAGGCAGCCTGTTCTGTTCCACTGCCTGGTCCGTGAGGCGATACGCAAGACACTGAATGTCTTGAATGTTGTCGAGGTTAGCCGATGTAGCATAGCTCTGAATTTCTGAGGCTAGACCCTTGTGATACAATTCGATATGCTTGCTTGGAGGGTCCACTATGGTTGGACACAAGATGGCCAATTCGTTCGTCCGTTTCGTATAAGCATCAATTCCTGACCCCGTCATTTTCAAATGGTAAAGCTCCACTTCCAACCGGTGGATGTCATAACGCGTGCAGTGTTCCCTTTTAATGCGTTCTTTGAATTCGTTTCATGGGGTGGCGTTAGCAGTTGCCAACCCTAGTATCCGTACTTGCGCGTTCCACCAGATTAGCGCGATTTCTTCCCAAGTACCAGTGGCGTACTTGACCCTGCGAGCCTCAGGGCATTCACACATCTCGAATACCGACTCGAGCTTCCCAAACCAATGGAGTAGTCCAACTGCTCCTTCTGGGCCACTGAATGTGTTTGGACGACAGTCCATGAAGTTCTTGAATGTGCAGGCATGTTGCTATGCGTTCCGACCCGTTGCGCGAGAAAGATAGGTCAAGGTTAAGCGCGAGAGTTGGGTCACGAGAGTAGGATCTAACATCCTAGAATAGGTCTGGAATAGCAGGTTATACCTCCTGCTTGTGCGGCTGCAAGTGCCGCAGCAACTTGTTCGTTAATGAGAGCCGTCAACTGGGCTTGAGTCATGTCAACACGTCCAGACATGATCGAACAGTAAAGGTAGCATAAGTAAGAATGGTTCACGAGTAGTGCGATGACAGAAGAGTGTAAGCACGTATGTGTTCTCATGCAATGACATGTTGTGAGCAAGGTAATGTAAGCATACTACGAGCAAAGTTCTATGCAAATTCTAGCATGTAGGCAATAAACATAAACCTTATTACCTAAGAAGTTGAGTCTTGCACGTGGAGCGAAGCGTCGTTGTGGATCGTTGAGAGCACTGTTCTGGTTATAGTCTGGTTTTAATAAAAACGTTTTCCCATATTAAAACCAAGTTCTCTATAACCAATGGCTCTGATACCAATCTGTCACACCCCCAAAATCCACCTGCGGAGTATCACCGCTTGGGAGCGTGACTGACTAGGATCAAGCCACCAATCATATTGAACATGCATTTAATATTAAGTAAAATAAATGAAAACCATCCATTCAATACAAAAGGTGATCAAACAAATCATCGTTTCAAAATGTAGCGGAAGCATAGTAAATAAACCAGTAGTAGTTAACAGTTTTAAGTGTCATAATAGTTTAACAGAAAAGTCACGATCCTTGTCCACAACGACCCGCTTCTCCAGTGCAAGCTCCAAGTACCTAACGATCTGCAAGGCATGTAACAGAATGATCAACAAACTAGTTGAGCGAGTTCACAGAAAGTAAATGCGTAATAGTAAGTTCGTTTGTAACAGGTGGCTCTACTGGGCCGATTGTATGTTCTATTGGTGGTGGTGTTCCACGTTACTGGTGGTGGTGTTCCACGTTACTGGTGGTGGTGTTCCACGTTACTGGTGGTGGTGTTCCACGTTACTGGTGGTGGTGTTCCACGTTACTGGTGGTGGTGTTCCACGTTACTGGTGGTGGTGTTCCACGTTACTGGTGGTGGTGTTCCACGTTGTATAACCACTAGACTACTCGTAACTATAGGTATCCTTCACAACCGAGGATAGTAAAGTGGTAGTCTAGTCATAGTGTCAATAGAGTATCTAATCAACCTTTCAATCCCATTCCCAACACCCCGGGAATCCCATGCCTTGGTAAGAGTGTGAACTCACCTTGGTTTGCTCGGTATGTTATTGCTTCTAGGGTTTTTAAATCTCTAAGTCCGTTACACACGACCTAGGATATATTGCACATAATTCGTTCCATTAGGGTTTACAAATCCTCGATATTCAAACAACGGTGCTTTGTGTGTTTATTGTGTACACAACGATATTTCATATACTGTTCACACATGTAGAATCATACTGTTGCACGCAATTGATCACATAGAATCATACGTCATACAGGCAGGACTAACATAATATATCATGCAGTTACTCGTTTCAATTGAACGATTTTACAGCATCAAACAATTACACATTATCAGACAAGTGTGTGTGTGGGGGGGTTCCCCTGTTTGAAACTCGGATATCACATGACATAGCATACAACCTTGAACATAAAATCAACATACAATTTCGGACATGTGTGATCATATTAAACTCGGACATGGATGATCATGTTAAACTCGGACCAGGTGATGAATATTAAACTCAGGCATATATGCTAGTTAATAAACTCGGACATATGATGTCCCTTAAACTCGGACATGTGTTAATTCAATAAACTCGGACTACTTGCTTGCACTTATACTCGGACCATGTTGATTACCTTAAGTTCGGACCACACTTCAACAATAAACTCGGACCATTCTTGATCCATTTATACTCGGACAATACAACATCCATTAAACTCGGTCCAAGGATGATCAAATAAACTCGGACCACCACAATTCCATTAAATTCGGACCATGCAACCTCATTATATTCGGACCAAACAAACCATTTAAAGTCGGACCACTTAGTTTCCTTAAACTCAGACCAATCCAATTTATATTCGGACCATTTCACAATATTTAAGTTCGGACCATAATCAATACATATATACTCGGATCATGTTATACTTATTAAACTCAGACAGTCAATAACATGAATTCCAATACACAGGAGACGATCATATCAGTTACGCTTTTGTTAACATACGAACGTGAAACCCTAACTCATGCATTTTCACACGAATTGTTCAATTAACAATGTCCATTCATCATTTCTAGCATCTTAATTCATCAAGAGGATCGATTATACGATTAACACATCATCACAATCAGAATAATCATAATCAATTTAGTGTACAGAACCATCAAAACAAAGCTAGGGTTTACAAGAATTCACAAGAATCAAGGATTGCAAACAATCAAACAATCTACAATTAATCACAACAATGATTAAACAATTACCTTGTGATGATCCTAGAGAAAGAGGAATCAAGTGTGATGATTATCTTGTGCCAAATGATTTGGTGATGATGCTTGCTAGAGGATTAGAGGTGAAAGTACGTGTTTTGGTTTCTTGTGATGATTAGGGAATGATTAGTGAAAAAGATTAGGGTTTTAAGTATCTAGGATTTCACTAATTACCATTTACATCCCTAAGTATTATATTTTACACATGCACACCATCTCATAACTATTTCATAGTTCCACCACCAAGTTTACACATTTGACAAGTTTCACAAATAACCAACAACTATACACAATCCAAATAATCAAAACATATATAATTCCCATGGAAATCAATTGTGCAATTACATGAACGTGCAATAAATACGAAATAGAATCTTGGAAATTCGAGTTGTCACATTATCCCCAACTTAAAAGAAATTTCGTCCCGAAATTTGGTACGCACTCACTGAGGAAACTAGGTAAGTTATATCGTTCACTGGTTTTCCTGGGGTGTCACACCTCCCACCAAACGTATCGAGCTGTATCTCAAGGGTCTGGTGCCAGAAATTCAGAGTCATGTGACTGCAGCTAACCTTGGCACTATCCAGCAAGTCACTCGTCTTGCTCATCGTCTCACAGATCAGGCAGTGGATCAGAACAAGCTGCCAAAACGCATCAGTACTACCACTACTGCTGCCACTACTTCTGCTACTCCCAGGGACAACAAAAGAAAATGGGATGGGGATTCCAGCAAGGGATCAGCTCCAGTTCAGTCACAGGTTCAGCAGCAAAAGACTGACAGTTATCAGAGTCCCAGTCAGCACTCTTCAGGCAACCAGGGGCAGGGTGGATATCGGGGAATTCATCCACTATGTAACAGGTGCAACAGACACCATAGTGGATGGTGTCGCAAGGAACAATGTCAGAGATGTCTCAAGATTGGTCATGAAGCAAAGGATTGTCGAAACTCACATCCTGTAACCCAAGAACAACAACGACCGCCTCAACCTTCACAGAACCAGCAACTGCGACTACCAGCTCCACAGAACACACAGCAGCAGCCACAGTGTGGGAACGGGGGATGTTTCCAGTGTGGGGCTGAAGGTCATTTTAAACGCGATTGCCCTCAATTAAACCAGGATCAGACTCAAAACCACGACCATGGAAACAGGGACGACAACGGGGAAAGCGTTGGGGGAAGCAATGGAAACCATGACGCCGGGGCAGCGTGTACATGATTGGTCAGGGAGACGCAATGAACAATATTTGAACTTATAACTTATCTTGGGTTTTCATTATTATGTTTACGCTACTCAAACAAAGTTTGGCTCGAACATTAATCGTATTGGGTTTTATGAATTATTTTACCTACTATATTTTATGTTTGATATGATGGATGGTTTGATATTATTGAACGCACCTGCCGTATTTATGGACCTTACGAACAGGGTATGCAAACCCTATCTTGACAAGTTCGTCATCGTCTTCATCGACGACATTCTGATCTACTCCAAGAGTCAGGAGGAGCACGAGCAGCACTTACGTCTTATCTTGGAACTTCTTCGAAAGGAGCGACTGTACGCAAAGTTTTCAACATGCGACTTCTGGCTTCGTGAAGTCCACTTCTTAGGCCACGTAGTGAACGAGCACGGGATCCATGTTGATCCATCCAAGGTAGATTCGATCAGGAACTGGCCAGCACCGCGTACACCGACAGAAATACGCCAATTCTTGGGTTTGGCGGGATACTACAGGCGGTTTATCAAAGACTTCTCCAAGATCGCGCAGCCGCTTACTATGCTGACACAGAAAGGTGTCGTTTACAGATGGGGTAATACGCAGGAAACTGCTTTTCAGTACCTGAAGGATAGACTATGCAGCGCACCTATCCTCTCACTGCCCGAGGGCACGGATGACTTCGTGGTTTTTTTGTGACGCATCGATACAGGGGCTTGGTTGTGTATTGATGCAGCGGGATAACGTTATTGCCTACGCCTCTCGTCAACTCAAGGTTCATGAACGGAACTACACGACGCACGATTTAGAGCTGGGAGCTGTTGTTTTTGCGCTTAAGATATGGCGACACTACCTGTACGGTACCAAGTGCACAATTTACACCGATCACAGGAGTCTCGAGCATATCTTCAAGCAGAAGGAATTGAATATGCGTCAACGACGATGGGTCGAACTGCTTAATGATTACGAATGCGCTATCAAGTATCATCCAGGCAAGGCTAACGTTGTGGCCGACGCCCTTAGTCGGAAAGACACCTTACCTAAGCGCGTGCGAGCGCTACAACTTACTATTCAGTCCTGTCTTCCTGCACAGATACGAGCTACTCAGATAGAAGCTTTAAACCCGAGAATGTCATGGCTGAAGCCTTATGCGGCTCAAGGCAACGCATGGAACAAAAGGAAGACGGCGCCTACTATGTAACGGGGCGTATTTGGGCCCCACTTTATGGCGGTCTACGAGAGCTTGTGATGGACGAAGCGCACAAGTCTCGCTACTCGGTACACCCAGGGTCGGATAAAATGTACCACGATATCAAAACAACATACTGGTGGCCAAGTATGAAAGCCCACATCGCCACCTATGTTGGCAAGTGCTTGACCTGTGCGAGAGTCAAGGTTGAATATCAGAAACCCGCAGGTCTACTGCAACAACCCAGGATACCACAGTGGAAATGGGAAGAAATTTCCATGGATTTCGTTACGGGCTTACCTAGATCCCAGCGTGGGAATGATACCATATGGGTGATCGTGGATCGACTCACCAAGTCTGCACATTTCCTGGCCATAAAGGAAACAGATAAGTTCTCCACTCTCGATGCACAAAGCGTTTGGCTCTCATTTAGACATGAGCACAGCATATCACCCTCAGACGGATGGGCAGTCTGAACGCACGATTCAAACTCTAGAAGACATGCTTCGAGCGTGTGTTATCGATTTCGGCAACGGCTGGGAAAAGCATCTCCCTTTGGTGGAGTTCTCATACAACAACAGTTATCATACCAGCATACAAGCCGCTCCATTCGAGGCATTGTGCGGACGTAAATGCCGGTCACCTCTCTGTTGGGCAGAGGTGGGGGATAGTCAGATTACAGGACCAGAAATGGTAGTTGACGCTACGGAAAAGATTGCGCAGATACGACAACGCATGGCGGCAGCACACGACCGTCAGAAAGCCTACGCGGATAAGCGTAAGAGGCCATTGGAATTTCAGGTCGGGGACCGGGTTTTACTTAAAGTCTCACCCTGGAAGGGTGTGGTTCGATTTGGTAAACGAGGCAAACTCAATCCACGGTATGTTGGACCGTTCGAAATCACTGAAAGAATAGGTCCAGTAGCCTACAGACTGAACCTACCAGCTGAACTCGGTGCAGTTCACAATGTGTTTCACGTGTCGAATCTGAAGAAATGCCTATCAGATGAGACCCTCATAGTTCCTTTTAAGGAACTCACTATCGACGAGCGGTTGCAGTTCGTCGAGGAGCCAGTTGAAATCACGGACCGGGATGTTAAGGTCCTCAAACACAAGAGAATCCCTCTTGTTCGAGTTCGTTGGAACTCCCGACGTGGCCCAGAGTACACCTGGGAACGCGAAGACCAAATGAAAGAAAAGTACCCCCAGTTATTCGAAACCAATGCAACCACTACTGAGGCTGAAGCTACTACTACTGAATTTCGGGACGAAATTCCAAAGCAACGGGGGGATGATGTGACACCCCAGGAAAACCAGTGAACGATATAACTTACCTAGCTTCCTCAGTGAGTGCGTACCAAATTTCGGGACGAAATTTCTTTTAAGTTGGGGATAATGTGACAACTTGAATTTCTAAGATTCTTATTTCGCATTTATTGCACGTTTATGTGTTGTTTAGTTGTTTGATTCAATATAACGTTTTGATACAATGAAGTGTATTGTGTGATTATGCATGGTTATGTGTTAATTGTGAAAGACTTGTCAAATATGTGAACTTGGTGGCGAAATTGTGGAATTGTTATGAGATGGTGTAATTGTGTAAAATAAAGTAATTCAGGGTGTATTGAGCAATTAGTGAAAAGTTAATTATACTTAACCCTAATCCTTCACTAAACCACACACACAAAAATCCAAGCACGTAGTTCACAATTCTCTGGCAATCATCACCAAATCATTGGCAAGACATCACAAGTTTGATTCCTCTCTTTCTCAAAAATCATTCAAGGTAATTGTTATTGATCATTGTAATATTTGTAAACTCTAATTGATTTCTTGATTATTATCAATTCCTGATTCTTGATTGAGTGCTCATAAAAACCCTAGTGCTTCATATAATACTCTACGATTCTTGATTTGATTCGAATTGTGATGATAATGATATTGAATGGTTGTTTAATCGATTGCCTGTGAATGATAGAATGGTTGGATGT
Organism: Helianthus annuus; assembly: GCF_002127325.2. Classification (NCBI taxonomy): domain Eukaryota; kingdom Viridiplantae; phylum Streptophyta; class Magnoliopsida; order Asterales; family Asteraceae; genus Helianthus; species Helianthus annuus. The sequence continues at coordinate 144,432,723 of NC_035440.2, forward strand.
TGAACTAATGTTTGCAATGCAATGAAATCTAGGTTTCCAGATCGTAGAATATGAGAACGTAACTGATGGAATGTATGTGTGTGTAACTGTTACGATTGTGATTATGTTTGTCTGAGTTTGATTTGATATGTTAGTCCGAGTATTGAATAAAATAGTCTGAGTTTTAATGATGCATTAAGGATCCGAGTTTCAAGTCATGAGATATGGTCCGACCTTTTTATTAACATGATGAATGGAGTCTGAGTTTGTTGATAATACAACTTGTGGTCCGACTATTAAACACCATTGTATGGCTGAGTTTATTTATGATGTGAAGGTCCGAGTATGTGGGGGTATAACCTTGTCCGATGATTAACTTGGTAAAGAGGTCCGAGTTTAGTGATAAATAACCTTGTCCGATACTTGTTGATTTAACTTAATATGTCCGAGTTTCACACTAGCATGGTCCGAGTTTCTTGAGTGGAACCATGTCCGACTTTATGATTATATATTAGGTCCGAGCTTCATTAAGGGGAAGCAAGGTCCGAGTTTTATGGGCTTCCCCTTGTCCGACTTTGTGAGAGAAACCCACCCCCATGTCCGAGTTTAAGCAGGGGAAACCCCCCCACACACACTTGTCCGAGTTTGATAAGATCAAGGCCCTGTCCGACCTTTTTATGATGCAAGGAGTCCAAAGATGTTAAGTGGATTGTGTTGTCCAAGTGTTATTGATTTTATATGCTAAAATAAGTGAATGAGTGTTCTGTTATGACAAACACCAGTAATTAGGCCCTCTGTATGCTTCTGTATATAGTTTCATGCGACTGTTCATGTTTGCTTATAACTGAATGATACGATATATGATTTCATGATTTTGATTTCAACTACATGATCCTGCATGCGTGAGCATCCTATGTGATAATTGCATGTACACACTAAACACACAAAAACACAGTTGCTTGATTTCTCATGACATGCAAACCCTAATTTGATGCAAACACTTACATCATATCATGTGCAACATATCCTAGGTCGTGTGTAACGGATTTAGACACTTGATAAACCCTAGAGCATAGCATACCGAGCAAACCAAGGTGAGTTCACACTCTTACTAAGGCATGGGATTCCCAAGGGCTTGGGAATGGGCTTGAAGGAATAAGATTGAATAGAATCGTACTGACACTAATACTAGACTACCATACCACTGTCCTCGGTTGTGCAGGACACATACTTATGCTATTCATTGTCCTCGGTTGTGCAGGACACATACTTGCAATCTACGTAGACTTATACTTACTACTATCCTCGGTTGTGAAGGATACGCACGTAAAACCTACGTGCATTTATACTTATTACTATCCTCGGTTGTGAAGGATACGCACGTAAAACCTACGTGCATTATACTTACTACTATCCTCGGTTGTGAAGGATACGCACGTAAAACCTACGTGTACCTATACTCACTACTATCCTCGGTTGTGAAGGATACTTATGGTTACGAGTAGTCTAGTGGTTATACAACATGGGAAGCCCCCACCAATAGAACGTACTAACGGCCCAGTAGAGCCACCTGTACAAACGAACTTACTATTACGCATTTACTTTCTGTGAACTCGCTCAACTAGTTGTTGATCCTCTGTTACATGCCTTGCAGGTCGTTAGATACATGGAGTTTGCACAGGGAGGAGCTGGTTGTTGTGGGCTTGGATCGTGATTGTTTCTTTAAACACTTATAACATTTGATACTATATTACGATGGGTTTTGATTATACGCTTCCGCTAAACAACGATAACTTACTTATGTTTTGGAACACCATTCATATGGATTTGGTTTGGTTTAATGGCAATTACTTTTATTATATATATTGTTCTATATGATTGGTGGCTTGATCCTGGTCAGTCACGCTCCCAAGCGGTGATACTCCGCAGGTGGCTTTTGGGGGTGTGACAGGTAGTATATCCTGTAGTCATAACTTACACTAGGATCTTTAGATCCTACACCCCTAAACTAGCCCTTGTATTTAAACTTTGCCCTATTCGTACACAATAGGTCAACCAGCGCAGCAGCCTGTCTGCACTTTCAAGAACTTCATGGACTGTCGTCCAAGTACTTTCAGCGGCACAGAGGGGGCAGTGGGACTCCTCCACTGGTTTGAGAAGCTCGAGTCTGTATTCGAGATGTGCGAATGCCCTGAGGCTCGCAGGGTGAAATACGCCACTGGCACGCTAGAAGGAATAGCACTAACTTGGTGGAACGCGCAAGTTCAGATCTTAGGGTTGGCAGCTGCTAACGCCACCCCATGGAACGAATTCAAGGAACTTATTAAGCGTGAGTACTGCACAAGGGATGATATCCACAAGCTGGAAAATGAGTTTTATCACTTGAAGATGACGGGGTCAGAGATAGAAGCTTACACGAAGCGGTCGAACGAACTGGCCATTTTGTGTCCTACCATGGTAGACCCTCCGATCAAGCGCATCGAGTTGTACCTCAAGGGTCTAGCCTCAGAAATTCAGAGCCACGTTACGTCGGCTAACCTCGATAACATCCAAGACATCCAGCGTCTTGCTCATCGCCTCACGGATCAGGCGGTGGATCAGAACAAGTTGCCCAAACGCATCAGTGCTACCACTTCAGCCGCTACTCCCACTACACCCAGTGACAACAAAAGAAAGTGGGACGGGGATTCTAGCAAGGGTTCAGCAACAGTTCAATCTCAAGCTCAGCAACAGAAGACTGACCACTACCAGAGTCCTGGTCAGCAATCCTTTGGTGGTCATAGACAGAGAAGGTATCAAGGGTTTCACCCCAAGTGTCACAACTGCAACAGGCATCACAGCGGCCAGTGCAACAAGGGTCGTTGTCAGAGATGTCTCAAGATGGGTCACGAGGCCAAAGACTGTAGGAGCCCACGGCCTGCCAATCAGAACCAGCAACCACAACAACCAGCTCCACAGAACCCACAGCAGCAGCAGCCACAGCGTGGAAATCGGGGATGTTTCCAGTGTGGGGCTGAAGGCCATTTCAAACGCGATTGTCCTCAGTTGAACCAGAATCGCAACAACAATAATCAGGGCAACGGGAACAACAACAACGGGGGAAACAACAACAACAATGGCAACGAGGCAAGGGGTCGAGCTTTCGTGTTAGGACGAGGAGACGCAATGAACGATCCCAATGTGGTTATGGGTAAGTTTCTCCTTGACGATATATATGTTACTGTTTTATTTGATTCGGGTGCGGATACAAGTTATATTTCTGTGAAAGCCAGTAAATTGTTAAAACGTACATCAACACCCCTAAACACCAAACACGTCGTAGAACTAGCTAATGGTAAGAGTTTAGAAGCCACGCAAGTAGTCAGGGGTTGTAGCATTGTCTTAGCCGGTCAGGTTTTCTCCATCGACCTTATTCCCATAGTCTTGGGAAGTTTCGATATCGTCATAGGGATGGATTGGTTATCCCAGCATCAGGCAGAGATCTTATGTAGTGAGAAGATTATTCGCATTCCACGTTCTGGTCAAGAACCTCTCGTAGTCCAAGGCGACAAGAGTGGTGCAGTGGTTGGCATCATCTCTTTCTTGAAGGCTCAGAAGTGTCTACGAAAGGGTCACACCGCAATCTTGGCACTCATTACAGACGCATCAACAAAAGAAAAGAAATTGGAGGATATTCCAATTGTACGCGACTACCCTCAGGTGTTTCCTAAAGACTTACCTGGCTTACCGCCTCACCGTCAAGTCGAATTTCAAATCGAGCTCGCTCCAGGGGCAGCACCCATAGCTCGCGCACCATATCGTCTAGCTCCATCAGAATTGGAGGAACTGTCAAAGCAGCTACAAGAGCTCTTGGAAAAGGGCTTCATTCGTCCAAGCTCTTCGCCTTGGGGAGCTCCAGTACTTTTCGTGAAAAAGAAGGATGGTACCTTCAGGATGTGCATAGACTACCGTGAACTCAACAAGGTAACGGAGAAGAACCGTTATCCTCTTCCGCGTATAGACGACTTATTCGACCAGTTGCAGGGGTCGAGTTACTACTCCAAGATAGACTTGAGGTCAGGGTATCATCAGCTGAGAGTCCGGGATGAGGACGTCTCCAAAACCGCATTCAGAACTCGTTACGGTCACTACGAGTTTCTTGTCATGCCGTTCGGGTTAACGAACGCGCCTGCCGTATTTATGGACCTTATGAACAGGGTGTGCAAACCCTATCTTGACAAGTTCGTCATTGTTTTCATCGACGACATCCTAATCTACTCCAAGAGTCAGGAGGAGCACGAGCAGCACCTACGCCTTATTTTGGAACTCCTACGGAAGGAACAGCTGTACGCTAAGTTTTTGAAATGCGACTTCTGGCTTCGTGAAGTCCACTTTCTAGGCCACGTAGTGAACAAGGATGGGATCCATGTCGATCCATCCAAGGTAGACTCGATCAGAAACTGGCCTGCACCGCGTACGCCAACGGAAATACGCCAATTCTTGGGTTTGGCGGGTTACTACAGATGATTTATTAAAGACTTTTCAAAGATTGCTCAGCCGCTTACGCTACTGACACAGAAGGGTGTCACCTATCGCTGGGGAGAACCCCAGGAGACTGCTTTTCAGCACCTGAAGGATAGGCTTTGCAGCGCACCTATCCTCTCTTTGCCAGAGGGCACAGATGACTTTGTGGTTTATTGTGATGCATCCATTCGGGGACTTGGATGTGTGTTAATGCAGCGCGACAAGGTTATTGCTTACGCTTCACGTCAACTCAAGATTCACGAACGGAACTACACGACGCACGATTTAGAGCTGGGAGCTGTTGTTTTCGCGCTTAAGATATGGCGACACTACCTGTACGGTACCAGGTGCACGATTTACACCGATCACAGGAGTCTCGAGCATATCCTTAAGCAGAAGGATTTGAACATGCGTCAACGACGATGGGTTGAACTACTGAACGATTACGAATACGCCATCAAGTACCATCCAGGCAAAGCCAACGTTATGGCTGATGCCCTCAGTCGGAAAGACACTCTACCACGGCGCGTGCGAGCGCTACAGCTTACAATTCAGTCTAGCCTTCCTGCACAGATACGAGATGCTCAGGTAGAAGCATTGAAACCAGAGAACGTCAAGGCTGAAGCCCTACGCGGCTCACGACAGCGATTAGAACAGAAGGCAGACGGCGCCTACTATGTAACGGGGCGTATTTGGGTCCCACTTTATGGCGGTCTACGCGAACTTGTAATGGATGAAGCACACAAGTCTCGTTACTCAGTACATCCAGGGTCGGACAAAATGTACCACGACATCAGAACTACTTATTGGTGGCCTAGCATGAAGGCCCACATCGCTACGTACGTTGGAAAATGTTTGACCTGTGCGAGAGTCAAGGTTGAATATCAGAAACCAGCTGGCCTACTTCAGCAGCCTAAGATACCTCAATGGAAATGGGAAGAAATTTCCATGGATTTCGTTACAGGCCTACCTAGGTCCCAGCGTGGGAACGATACCATATGGGTGATCGTGGATCGACTCACCAAGTCTGCACACTTCCTAGCTATAAAGGAAACAGATAAGTTCTCCACTCTCGCAGACATCTATCTCAAAGAAGTTGTTTCGAGGCACGGGGTGCCCACATCCATCATTTCGGATCGCGATGCACGATTCACGTCAGAGCTATGGCAAGCGATGCATAAATCTTTCGGCTCACGATTAGACATGAGCACAGCATATCATCCTCAGACGGATGGGCAGTCTGAGCGAACGATCCAAACTCTTGAAGACATGCTTCGGGCATGCGTTATAGATTTCAGCAACGGCTGGGAAAAGCATCTCCCTTTGGTGGAGTTCTTATATAATAATAGTTATCACACCAGCATTCAAGCCGCTCCATTCGAGGCGTTGTACGGGCGTAAATGCCGGTCACCTCTCTGTTGGGCAGAGGTGGGGGATAGTCAAATCACGGGTCCAGAGATTGTAGTGGACGCCACAGAAAAGATAGCACAAATACGACAACGCATGGCGGCAGCACGCGACCGTCAGAAAGCCTACGCGGACAAGCGTAGAAAGCCATTGGAATTTCAGGTCGGGGACCGGGTTTTACTTAAAGTCTCACCCTGGAAGGGTGTGGTTCGTTTTGGCAAACGGGGCAAACTAAATCCGCGGTACGTCGGACCGTTCGAGATCACTGAGAAAATCGGCAAAGTAGCCTATCGATTGAAACTACCAGCTGAACTCGGGGCAGTTCACAATGTCTTTCATGTGTCGAATCTAAAGAAGTGCCTATCAGATGAAACCCTCATCATTCCTTTTAAGGAACTCACTATCGACGAGCGGTTGCAGTTCGTCGAGGAACCAGTTGAAATCACGGACCGGGATGTGAAGGTCCTCAAAAACAAGAGAATCCCTCTTGTTCGAGTACGTTGGAACTCCAAACGTGGTCCAGAGTACACCTGGGAACGCGAAGACAGGATGACAGAAAAGTACCCCCAGTTATTCGGAACCAATGCAACCACTACTGAGGCTGAAGCTACTACTACGGAATTTCGGGACGAAATTCCAGATCAACGGGGGGAGGATGTGACACCCCAGGAAAACCAATGAACGATTGAACTTACCTAGCTTCCTCAGTGAGTGCATACCAAATTTCGGGACGAAATTTCTTTTTAGTTGGGGATAATGTGACAACTCGTACTTTAGACTTATCTTGTAACGTTACATGCTTATGTGTGCTACATTATTGATTTAATGTTATGTGTTATATGTTACAAATTAAATGCTTGCGTGCATGATACTCGAACCGCACAACACTTCACAATTAATCGCACAAGCCCTTTGGGTCGTATAGCTTGCAATCGGACTTCAAGGGCAGCCCAAGTAAGGGCCGGCCCATTGCCCATACACGTACAAACACACACATGAGGGGATTTCACCTCATTTGTTACAAAATACTTCACACACACAAAACCCTAGCTTCTCTTCCTTCTCTCTAGAACTCGACGGCACAAGATCATCCTCTTGTTCGGATCACACTTCTCTACTCGAAATCGGTTAGTGTGTTTATGTTTGTATTCATGATTAACGATATGATTCATATGTGAAATTGCTCATGTCCATCGGCTTGTTCTTGATGTTGTATACCGAATGATTTTAATTGATTTGTATGGTTATTATGATCGATCATGTTATTGGATTTGTATAGATGTTAATCGGCTCACATGTATGGTTAATGTTCACAAGATATCGGATTGTATGATATAAATCAAATGGTAATTGGTAATGCTTGAAAAATCAGTCGATGTGCTAGATGGTTCGGATTGAATGTTATGATACATGTTCATATGAATTGTTGAGATGCTTGTTCATGATTTGGATTAGGGTTCATATGAATTAAAGATTAGATACTTTGTTTTGATCGAATAGTTGCCATGATTGAGACCGACTAGCTGTTGATTGATTTATCTAAAATAGGAAACTGATAAACTGTTTGTAACTGATTGCTTAATTCACGAAAGTTTGTTAAACACATCACACAAGGTCCCTTAGTCGCACAAAGGGTCTCTTCGCACAAGAGGACCCGAGCGTACAAGCAGTCCTCAGTCGCACAAGGCTTGCTATTTGGGCCGGACGTGCATGCTGGACTGGGCCGGTACGGATCGCACAAGGCGGCTGGGCCGTACAAGCCCACACTGATCGCACAAGAAACGTCCAGTCGCACAAGACGAACTGGACCGCACCGGATTGCTGTTTATTTGATTTTCGGGCTATACATTTGTCTGTTGGGCTTCTAAGCTGTGGGCCGGGTATTTGATACATCACACAACCCAAGCACTTTCTTTTGTTGTCACTGGGTGTAGTGGGAGTAGCGGCTGAAGTGGTAGCACTGATGCGTTTGGGCAACTTGTTCTGATCCACCGCCTGATCCGTGAGGCGATGAGCAAGACGCTGGATATCCTGAATGTTGTCAAGGTTAGCCGATGTAACATGGCTCTGAATTTCTGAGGCTAGACCCTTGAGGTACAACTCGAGAACAGGAATACGTACAAGGTCCACCTGCGGAGTACCACCGCTTGGGAGCGTGACTGACCAGGATCAAGCCACCAATCATATTGAACATGTAATAAATAGTAATAATTAACCATCAATACGAAAGGTGTTTATCAAACCAACATAATTAAGTATAGCGGAAGCATTAATGTAAAAACCCAATCATAAGTATTAATGTATGAAATGACATAAGTAATCACGATCCATTTGCCCACAACGACCTGCTCCTCCCTGTGCAAGCTCCCAGAATGTACCTAAGGTCCTGCAAGGCATGCAGCAAATAATCAACAACTAGTTGAGCGAGTTCACAGAAAGTAAGTTCGTAACAGTAATGCGTAAGTTCATCTAATGGGGGCTTCCCATGCAAGTATATACTACTGGTGAGGGATTCTCACATTTATCCTTTATAATGGGGGCTTCCCATTATGGTACTTACTAGACTACTTCCAACCATGTGTTCTTCTTAAACCGAGAACAGGAATACGTACTAGGTCACGCAGGATTTCCGTGAGTGCCCTTCCCCGAGGACAGTGGTACGTGTGAGGTTTACGCAGGATTTACGTAAGTGTCCTTCCGACCCGGAAGACAGTAGTGGGTATTAGGTTACGCAGGATTTACGTAAGTGTCCTCCCGACCCGGGAGACAATGGCAGATACTAGTTTACGCAGGATTTACGTAAGTGTCCTGACTATCCTGAGGACGATGGTCTATAGTCTAGTGATTTCGTAAGTACGAGTAATCATTCCATATCAAACATCCCAACCCAATTCCCAACCCGGGAATCCCATGCCTTGGCTGTGTGAACTCACCTTGGTTTGCTCGGCAGATACACAAAGAGGGTTCTTGAACTAACAGTGATCAATCACGTCCTAACAGGGTTATCATACGAGTCAGGTTTTGACTTCAAGTAATGCATGTATAAATCATACAAGTTAACACGTTAATAATCACGTATTGATCATGGCAACATCGTAGCAGTCAAGAGTATAATGAAATCATACTTGTGCGTTTAAATCATTAACCCAAACGTAATCGGCCCGAATATCATAACATTCGTGAGTGACTTGTGCGATCCAATGTCTAAGCCCAACGATACCCGGCCCACAAATAAGTAATCAGTTCAAACATACACGGCCCAAAGCAATTAAACAACATATTGTGCGGCCCGGTTAACCTTGTGCGACCCAGTTAACCTTGTGCGACTAAGCTAGATTGTGCGATTGGCCTTTGGGCTTTGAGGCCCAATACCAGCAGCCCATGGTCATTCGCAGCCCAATGAACGATGTAGCTTGTACGACCCGGATGGGCTTGTACGATCCGGTAACCTTGTGCGATCCGTACCAGCCCAGTCCGATGTGCACGTCCGGCCCAACTTGTGACAGCTTGTGCGACTGAGGACTGCTTGTGCGCTCGGGTCCTCTTGTGCGAATGGACAAGCCTTTGTGTGATTAGTTTGAATTTCCAGAAATCATGCATTCAGTTACAATCATTCAACGAGTTTCCTTATCTACACTTATCAATTAACAAGTTTCCAACTATTCGTTTAGCATAGAATCGATCAAACAAGGCAATTATCTTTCAATCCATATGAACTCTCATGAACCCTAGATGATCGATAATCATGAACAATCATTCAAAACACCTAAACATAATCATCTAAGGATTTAATCATCATGTAACACTTCATATTCGACCATAAGCAAACCCGATTTCACAAACATAAATCCGATTGACACATTATCACATCACAGCCGATCTCTATATATCTATTCATCCGATTCTAGTTAATTAACTCATCCAAACGGTTGTGTACAAATCCGAAAACATGACATTCCAGCCGATTAACATTCATACTAATCTGATTATATTTATCATCATAACAATCCATCCGAGGACCAAGCATAACAACATAATCGAATCGGCCCTAGTTTATTAACATGCAACACTAATCTGTTTAATCTAAGTATGTAATCATAACATCACTTAATACGAAAGCATAAACAAAACACTAACCGATTACGAGTAAAGAAGTGTGATCCGAACAAGAGGATGATCTTGTGCCGTCGGGTTCCAAGCAACACGAGAGAGAAAGAGAAAGTCTATGGTTTGTGTGTGTGTTATGAGAATTGTAGCAAATGAGAGAACAACCCCCTCTAAGGGTGTTTGTTTGCGTGAAAGGGGAGTGGGCCGAGCCCAACTCGGCTGCCTCTAATGGTCCGCATGCAAGTGTAAAGCCCAAATGGCTTGTGCGGTTGAGCTAGTGTTGTGCGGTTCGGGTTTCGTGTAACTTATATACATACAACACATAACGTATCATGTACACAATCATTAAACACATATCACACAACATTTAATAATCGTTCACTTAGTCAGTCAAGTTCACATATGTTACACAATGATAGGTCTAAAGTTCGAGTTGTCACATTATCCCCAACTAAAAAGAAATTTCGTCCCGAAATTTGGTATGCACTCACTGAGGAAGCTAGGTAAATGATATCGTTCACTGGTTTTCCTGGGGTGTCACATCCTCCCCCCGTTGATCTGGAATTTCGTCCCGAAATTCCGAAGTAGTAGCTTCAGCCTCAGCAGTGGTTGCATTGGTTCCGAATAACTGGGGGTACTTTTCTGTCATCCTGTCTTCGCGTTCCCAGGTGTACTCTGGGCCACGTTTGGAGTTCCAACGTACTCGAACAAGAGGGATTCTCTTGTGTTTGAGGACCTTCATATCCCGGTCCGTGATTTCAACTGGTTCCTCGACGAACTGCAACCGCTCGTCGATAGTGAGTTCCTTAAAAGGAATGATGAGGGTTTCATCTGATAGGCACTTCTTTAGGTTCGACACATGAAAGACATTGTGAACTGCCCCGAGTTCAGCTGGTAGGTTCAATCTGTAGGCTACCTTGCCGATTTTCTCTACGATCTCGAATGGTCCGACATATTGCGGATTTAGTTTGCCCCGTTTGCCAAAACGAACCACACCCTTCCAGGGTGAGACTTTAAGTAAAACCCGGTCCCCGACCTGAAATTCCAAAGGCTTTCTACGCTTATCCGCGTAGGCTTTCTGACGGTCGCGTGCTGCCGCCATGCGTTGTCTTATTTGTGCAATCTTTTCTGTGGCGTCCACTACGATCTCTGGACCCGTAATCTGACTATCCCCCACCTCTGCCCAACAGAGAGGTGACCGGCATTTACGTCCGTACAATGCCTCGAATGGAGCGGCTTGTATGCTGGTGTGATAACTGTTATTGTACGAGAACTCCACCAACGGGAGGTGCTTTTCCCAGCCGTTGCCGAAATCAATAACGCATGCCCGAAGCATGTCTTCGAGAGTTTGGATCGTATGCTCAGACTGCCCATCCGTCTGAGGATGATATGCTGTGCTCATGTCTAATCGTGAGCCGAAAGATTTATGCATCGCTTGCCATAGTTCTGACGTGAATCGTGCATCGCGATCCGAAATGATGGATGTGGCACCCCCAAAATCCTTTTCTCGACCCATGGGAGTCAACTCTTACGAAGCAATCAAGGCATAAGTGATGATAATTAACCTTAGTGTGGTATACGTAACTACAAGCACAGTGAGTAGTGCGTTAGGACGTGGCGGAATGTGAAAAGATGGAGTCTTATAGGGCTTCGTTTCGAGCAACGACATTGGGAGCAGCAGTCGCAGCGACAAAAAGGTATTCGTAACCCTAGCCTACAGTAAGGAAATAAAAGTTCCTACAACATGGATTGGTCGTGGTTAAGTAAGAGGACAATGACCAAAGGAACAACAACAGTACTGGAAATGTTTGTAACGAAAACAACAACACTGGAAATGATGCTCATGGAAGGGTATTTAGAATTGGTGTGGGCGACGTCAGGACTTTAACGACATGGTAACTAGTTTGAGTAGGAATTCGCTTCGTCTCTGTTCTGCTTGACCCTGATGCTCCCGAGAGTTTGAACCTGTTGTGGATTCGGCCGATGGCTAGACAATGGAAACTTCATATGATCGTTGGGATGCAAACATGACCTTGTGGGACAAGTGTTCTGCATCGACCCCTCTTCTGTGATTCTTGATAGATGTACCCCGTGAGGAGACAATTCTACGTATACCTCTCCTTTGTGGAGAATTGTTATCTGTTCCAACGCGTCAGGGTGGCGCAATAGTTAGTGTATGTCAGCATTCATAACCAGGAGTGGCCACGGAGGAATGACCCCGCTACGTGGCAACTATTATAGACGTGAGGATCGAGGATCCACCAACTGCTCGTGATAATCCTCCATGTGCTGCCTGAGGGACTTCCAGGATCATATCTACAACTGTTAGGTAGGAACTCAGTTTGATCTAACGCCGGAGGCAGTTCTAACTACTCGTACCCCTTTACCGGTTTGCACCAGGAAAGTTTCAGGAGCTGTTTTAACCAACTACAGGAACTGTTGGACTGGAGTTTTCACTTTAAGGAGCCCTCGCTATGCCCATTAAGAGAAGCCTTTTCATATGTGTACTGATTAACGAGAACTCGACAAGTTGACAGTCAAGAACCGTTTACCTTGACCACGTATTGACAACCCATCGACCAGTTGCGAGGAAAAAAACTTCCATTCGAAGATTTTCTAGCAAACGAACTATTGTCAGGAGGAAGTCCAAGAGGAGAATGCTCTTAGAACAGCACGTCAAATGCAATGCAGCCATTTCAATTTTGTACATCATGATCATTGAGTGGATCAACACACTAGCAGCTTCAGGGATCACATGAATCGACCGTATTTATTGATGACATTATGGGTCATTTCCTGGTGGAAGGGACAACATCGATGACGCCTATATCGTATCTTAGAACTCCTGGGGGAGGAGTCATTACGTGAGAAGTTTGTTTAAATGTAACACTTAGATACGAGAAAAGCATTTTTGATCATGTAACCAATGAAGTGGGAATACGCGTGGATCGTGCTAGAATCCATTTTGTTAGAAACTAATTGACACCAAAGATTCCTTTGGGGGTACACCAATTTCTTAGTTTCAGTGGATGCTGTTGTAGATTCATCACAGGATTTTCTAAGATCGTGCAGCTTTAATCTCTTTAGCACAGCAGGGTGCTGTGCTCGTGGAAGACAAAATAGAAGGACGTCCCTTCCGCTCTCGAATCCCAACTCTCCAATGCTCTGAGCATCGTTTTACCCGAGGGTGTGGGTGATCCAGTGGTATATCCTTATGGACCGAATCAGCGTTCCAGTTGCACAATGACGCAACACTAGAGAGTGATGACATACGTGGAAGAGTCACAAAGAGGAACTGTGCGACACACTCGGCTGTCAATGAAAACCATGGCTTTGGGATTTTGGATGGAGGCATCACTTGGACGGTACCAGATGCGTTATTTAGACCGATCACAAGGGCCTCCCGTGTACTTTGGCTTAAACAAACTAAATCAGTGAATGACATCACTGGAGGAAACTTTAGGAAGATTACAACTGTGAAACTTGAATGTACACGAGCCTTGCAGCTCATTACCGACTCTAACTTACCTGATTAGACACGCTCTTTTCAAACCGGAGAACTGAAGGAAGAGGATTTTCAAATTGAACCCATGCGGGGCATGGAGAAGAACCTTTGACAGGTCGGACGATACTCGTTACCTCATAGAACGAATGTGGGTCTCATTACACGGCAACTGTAGGGAACTCGCGTTGAGCAAGCGAACCAGCTTCGACATTCTAGCCGCCTGGGTTTTGATGAGAGGCATTAGGATTTGCAAACCTTGTATTAGTAATCAGACACGAAGTCTTATCTAGTTAAGTATGTAAATGATGGATTGACTTATGGATAGTCAAGGTGTAGCATCAGCAACCAGCAACACTCACTTGGAAATGAAAACAGGCTGCCATGGATTCGGTCGCTAGCCTACTATAACTCGAAACGGAAACAATATCAACTGGATAATCGTTGATTGTCTCAAGTAACCAGCACACTACTAACCAGCAAGGAAACAGATAAGTTTTCTACACTTACAGTCATCTACCCGAAAGAAGCGGTTGCTAGGCACGGGGTGCCGACCTCCATTACCTCTAATAGTGACCCACGATTTGTATCTGATTTGTGGCAAGCGGCGCACAAATCCTTTGGCACGCGTTTAGACATAAGCACAGCATATCATCCGCAGACGGACGGGCAGACTGAACGCACCATCCAAACTCTTGAAGACATGCTTCGATGCATGTGTAACCGACGTTGGTAACGGCTAGGAGCAGCATCTATCTATTAGTGGAGTTTTTGTATAACAACAGTTACCACACCAGCCTCTAGGCTGCTCCGTTTGAGGCATTGTACAGACAAAGGTGCCAATCATCTCTTTGTTGGGCAGAAGTCAGAAACGGCCAAATCACCGGCCCAGAACTCGTCATACATAGCAGAGGAGATTGCTCAGATACGAAAACGAATGACGGCAGTTCGTGACTGCCAGAAAAGCTACGCTGTTAAGCGCAAAGAAACCACTCGAGTTCCAAGTTGGGGATCGAGTACTATCTAAAGTCTCACCTTGGGAAGGTGTACTTCGTTTTGATATACGAGACGGAACACAAACCGCGATATGTGGAACCTTTCATAATCATTGAGAAAATAGGCAAAGTGGCCTACAAACTAAACCTACCCGCAGAACTCAGTGGAATTCACAACGTATTCCACGTGTCAAATCTAAAGAAGTGTCTGTCAGATGGAACCCTCATAGTTCCTCTGAAGGAACTCACTACCGACGAGCAGTTGCGATTCGTCGAAAAACCAGTAGAGATCACATACCGGGACGTTAAAGTTCTCAAGCACACCAGAATACCTCTTGTTCGAGTTCGTTGGAACTCCCGTCGTGGCCCAGAGTTTACCTGGGAACGAGATGACCAGATGAAACACAAGTATCCCCAGTTGTTCGAGAACAACGAAACCACTACTGAGGCTGAAGCTAGTGTGGAATTTCGGGATGAAATTCCAAACTAACGGGGGAAGGATGTGACACCCCTGGAAAACCACTCAACTTAACTAGCTTCCTCAGTGAGTACGTGCTAAATTTCGGGACGAAATTTCTTTCAACTTCGGGATGATGTGACAACCCGTATTCTAGAACTTTTCTTTGTGCTTTGATATAACCTGTATGAACATTACGTGACTAGTTGACGTGTATGATTTCTATGGAATTTTATGTCTTGTTATGCCATGTGTTATATGAATGTGAACGTATTGTATGTATGCCGAACAATAAACTCATTAGAGCGGCACATCTTATCTTTCGTCACACATATCTTTCTTGGCCCAACCCCACTCGCAAACCACTTGGCCTACTCGAGACCCAGGGTAGCCCAATGCTGGGTTCGGCTCACTCCCCTTATACATCTACACATAGTTAGTATTGGGGTTTAATTCCTGATATTTTACAAAACCATCAACACACATCAACCCTAAAGCCCTCTCCTCTCTTCTCTCTTATGCGACGGCAACAACTCTTGTTCCATAGAAGCTTCTTTTGGGTCGCTACACTATCTCTCTCTCGTTCTATCATAAGGGTGCACTCAAACTACCGGTTAGTATCTTTGGTGTTATTTTGATTTGTGTTCCCTGTTAACTTTCGGCTATGAAAACATGTGGATAGATGTATAGTGATTGCATGACTAACATGAATATAGTAATCCGAATAGCAAACTGTTAGGATTGGTTTTGATTAGTTTGATTTAGGATTGATAAGCAATAGGTTGCATGTTAGTCTTTGAATTCGTTAATCGGATGATCCGATCATATGTTTCGTATGATGTTGATTATACTTGTGGTGTGAATTGATCTATGATGACCAGGTAATTGTCAACTGTTAGAATGTATTAGGGTTCCTGTGTTCTGTAACTGATGACGATGATCATGTTTACCTGGGGAACCTTCAGTGAGGAAGGTTAAGGTTCCTCGTGAGGAAGGTTAAGGTTCCTCGTGAGGAAGGTTAAGGTTCCTCGTGAGGAAGGTCAAGGTTCCTCGTGAAACCTGTAAGTACTTAAGGTTCCTCGTGAAATTTATAAGTAACAGTAGTTCAGTATGTTAGCTTTGTTAGTGTGATAACTCTGTTAGTGTGATAACTCTGTTAGTGTGATAACTCTGTTAGTGTGATAACTCTGTTAGTATGTTAACTCTGTTAGTATGTTAACTCTGTTAGGTATGTTAACTCTGTTTTACATGTTAAGAATGTAAACCCAGTTCGTCTATTAACTGTGTTAAGTCTATTAACTCTGTTAAATTATGTATGCAACTCTGTGAAGTATATAACTCTATTAGTTTGTTAACTCTGTTAGTTAACTAACACTGTTAGCTTATTATTCCTGTTATGTATGTTAATCCTGTTAAGTTTGTTAAGTATGTTAAAGAATAACCATGTTAGGATAAACTGTGAAGGACATTTATGTGGAGCATGAATTGCATGGAATTGATTAACTGCTTACATGATGCATGATGTTAACTGCCAAACACACTTTGTGACATAGATTGCATGTGAATCGTTACGAACTTAAACTGATTATGTACACGTGCGTACTTTAGGCCCTGACTGATTATTCGTGAGCACATACGTTAGCATACCGAGCAAACCAAGGTGAGTTCACACTCTTACCAAGGCATGGGATTCCCGGTGGGTTGGGAATGGGATTGAATGATTACTCATACTTTAATCGCTACTGGTATACGTACCACTGTCCTCGTTCAGGGAAGGACACCTATAGATACAACTAGACTAGTAACACATGGGAAGCCCCCACTAATCTTCGCAAACATGTCTGGGAGGCCGCGATATGAATACTAATCTTCGCAAACATGTCTGGGAGGCTGCGATACGAACTAATACGATGCATAGTATACAAAGCAAACATTTGATTTATGAATTGAATACTATAACTAAACAACCAACTGTGAACTCGCTCAACTTTTTGGTTGACTCGTTGTTACATGCCTTGCAGGCCTTTAGGTGCTTAACATTGGAACTTGCTGTCTGGGAAGCTGGAGTGGTCATGGGTCGAGATACATGGAAATACAATACAAGACTAGTGGCTCTTTACATGTGGTTTGTAAACACTTAACGAATGATTTATGCTTCTGCTGTAAACTGTGAATTAATGAAATGTTGTATCCCTAACTGTTAATCAATGAAAGTTTTATTTATATGTAACTATGAGTTCAATGTGATTGATGGCTAAGATCCTGGTATGTCACACGCCTCACGGGGGTTTTCCGCATGTGGTTTTTTGGGGGTGTGACACATGGTGATGATAAAAATGTTGAAAAAGTTGAAAAGTTAATTTTGAGAATAGATCATTTGGAGGAAGGTGAGCACAGACATACATATACATTGGAAGATATTAAAGAAATGACAGTATGGTGGATCCAGACTTCAAATTTGATTTTGAAGATGAATTGAATGCGTTCGACATCAACCATCAACCAGAGTATGAGTACAAGTACGTAGAGGATGCTGATATGTATGACAGGTTTGAGGTTGAAGATTGTACTGATGACGAGAGTGTAAATGAAGATACTTCTCAGTTTCCTACACTGATGGAGTTCTTTACTGAAGAAAACAGGGATGAGTTAAGAAGGAAAGTCGCTGAAATTTTGAAAGATAAGAATTTCAGTGGTACTCCTAAAGACATGCAGAAGGAAGAACGGCAGAAGTGGTTTAAAGACAGTCATGAAAGAAAGTTCAAAAGGCCGTTGAAGTATTATTAGAGAGATCGAAGTATTTCACTCGGTGATATCATTAGCTGGGGTTTCCTACCTCATGTTAATGCTTATGCGATTAGAAGAGAGTTTGGTGTACAGTATTTTGAACGTCTGTATGATGTGATGTCTTTACCGTGGTGGGATGTCGAAGAATTATCGAAAGTGAGAACTTTAGGGTATCCAGTGACAGGGGTTGAAGAGACTATTCTTAACGTGAAAAAGTCGAAGACGATGAAGAATATACCAGTGCCGAAGATGGAGCAGGATTTCTACAAAGGCTTCTTTGGCAGGGTATACAGTTGCATTTCGACTGAGGCTGTCATTACTTATCGAGCTGGAAGGGAGATAAGAGAGATATATGTTTACGACCCGTTGTGGTTAGTGAATTGCTCGGCCAAAGATATAGAATTTTTATTCATAAACAAGATCTATTTTCAGTCTGAAGACCGTGAACAAGCGATGCAGTTTCAACAAATTGTATCTATTTGTTTTCAGAAAGGCATTAATTTTGAAAATAAATGGTATTCTAAATGGTGGTCGCTTGAAGAGAAAGAAAGAAAGAAAGCTGAACGTGAAAGAAAGAAGCTGGAAGAAAACAGAGGAAAATGGATGAAGCAACAGGCTGAGGAAGCGAAGAAAGTGAAAAGAGAGAATGAAAGAGTGAGGAACTTGCTTAGGAGGAAGCCTAAGTCAAGAGAGGAAACTTTCAAGTCACTCTGAAGACCCGAAGACAAGACTGAAGACTCCGGCTGTATCCAAGGGGGAGTTTGTTAATGCACGAATGTCTAAGGCCTACGTCTTAGTCTTAGTCAAGCTTGTATAGGTTCTAGGGGTCAAATATGTCAATTATGTATAGTGAGGGGTCATAATGTAAGTTTTATGCTTTAATGTGTTGATTCCGCTCGAAATGACACGTTGTCATTTGGAGCAAAATCACAAGTTGTTGATTCCGCCCGAAATGACAATGTGTCATTTGGAGCGGAATTAGCACCCCTATATATAGTTGTGTTGGTTTCTCATTTGGTACCGAATGTCCAAGTTGTAGCCGAACTGCTGCCGAATTTTTCTGTGATCAAATAACGAGAAACTGTGTTTAAAGTGATATTCTGTCTTCTTCTACTACATTCTCTTTGATTCAAACTGTTTGTGTCATTCCGCCGCATAAACAGTGGTATTTCTGCTCCGATTGACTCATTAGATCGTCAATAACGATCCTACAGAAACTATGGCGAAATTTTCTAAAAGTTCCAACACTTAGAAATTATTTTTCTAACAAGTGTTTACAAATATGTTTTAGCTTTTCTCAAAATAAACTTTGCCATGCGTTTTGTACAAATATACAAAGCACCAGAGGTTGATTTTTACAAGTAAAATGGATAAATATATATATATATATATATATATATATATATATTAGAATATATATCTTATACTAGAACGCTTGTGTGGATACTTGTTTATTTTGTGAGATAGTTATATTATTTGAGGGTAAAATAATATAACTTAACAAAATACCTTAACATTAGATTTGTGTGGTACGTGGTAGAAGTAATGAGTAGATAAACTGTACGTAGGATACGTGTTATGGATGCACAAGATCGAAACTGATTGTTATCTGTACCTTATTAGGACATGCTTAATTCCTGATTGTTAGAATAACTAATCTAACCGAGCAAACCAAGGTGAGTTCACACACTTTCTAAGGCATGGGATTCCCGGTGGTTGGGAATGGGTTAAAGAATTAAAACGAAACCTACATATCCTCCTTGGGTAGGATATGTACCGCCATCCTCCATGGGTAGGATGCCAATATTAATCAATGGGTTAAAGAATTAAAACGGAACCTACATATCCTCCTTCGGTAGGATATATACCGCCATCCTCCATGGGTAGGATGGCAATACCAATCCTGCGTATTCTCCTTGGGTAGAATACGTACGTTCGTCCTCCTTGGGTAGGACAACAACCTTAAAACTTACTAGACAAAACTCTATCATTAAGTCCCTCATTTTATATCGACTTAATCGCCGAGGCCAATGGCGAGCGGGTCATTAGTTAATAGCGCTATTAGGTTTAACAAACCTCACACCGTGCCAGTCGGACGGGCATGTACTAATGGACTATGGCAAACTGTCAATGATGATAGACATTGACGTAGGGCATAACTTACTTTCGTTAGTAGTCGATATGGTAACGGTCTAGTGGTTCACATGGGGAAGCCCCCATGGCAAATAAGCCAGCAAAAGACAAACCATGTTTTCGGAAAACAACTTAAAACTAAACAACCAACTGTGAACTCACTCAACTTTGTTGTTGACTCGTTGTTACATGCCTTACCGGTAGTTAGATGCTTATGGAACTTGCACGAGGAGGAGGTCGTTGTGGGATATGGACTGTTATGTCTCGTGCTTAATATTTGAACTTTATGAACTTATAAGACTTATGTTTTGGTTTCACGTTTTATGCTTCCGCTGTTGAATTTGAACTTGGTTAACTAGCTTTTGATCACCAATTATATTGTGTGGTTGGATTTTATATATCTTAAGTACATTGTTCAATATGATTGGTGGCTTGATCCTGGTCATGTCACGCTTCCAAGCGGTGATACTCCGCATGGTGGATTTTAGGGGTGTGACTGATTGGTATCAGAGCCATTGGTTATAGTGAACTTGGTTTTAAAAAGGGAAAAGCTTTTTTGACGAAACCAGACTATAACCTGTACAGTGCTCAACGATCCACAACGACGCTTCACTCCACGTGCAAGGCTCAACACTTTAGGTGATGTGATTTAAGTTTATATTGCCTACTTGCTAGATCACTTATGTGTAATGTGCTGTTTATAGTATGTTTATTTAGAGTAGTAGCATGCTGCCTGCTAGCCCTACTGCGTCCTTTATGACACACAATTGTTTAATTATTTGACAAGTGGTGGTCAAACCCCTTTCTGATTTCTCATCACCCTGCTACGACAATCATATATACGTTCTATCTATTCATACGCTATCTCGACCTAACGTCGCCATTTGACCCTCCGTACATTCGGTTTGTACGTCAACATTCACGAAGACGAGACCTGGCACAAACGAACTCGGGGTTAGGAGAACTATACCCACACACCCCTGTTGACGAACCTCGTCATCTCCACCGGTCTTCGTTACCAGAAACGAAGCAACCACGGTTACACGCGTTTGACGTTTTGCAACTCGCAACCCTACCGACCAAATTCTGTTTTGAACAAGTGATGTACTTCCGTAACCACAATGCAACAAAGCTCCCTATTTGTGTCGTGCCGCCACACCTCACTACTAGAATTACTTCTAAGCAACAGATTATTTGGTTGAATTCTTCTGTTATTGGTGGACCCCTGTTTTCGCTCGATTCTTGCATGAACCTCATTAATTCCCTGTTTCTTCGATTGGCAACTGATTTAACGAAACGCCAACAACCATACCATGATTTTTCACCGATCACAAGACTACCTTATCACCCTATTGGATGGTTTATTAGCTCTCTCGTATATCCAACTCAGCGAATGAATACCATTACTGGTGAAATAGTCTTCAGGACATTTGGGGACGGAGATATGGATCACTCACCTCACCGGCGAACACGATAATTTATACGTTACCTGACCCACCTTACACTACAATAGACGTACTATAACTTCATGATAGTTTTTCTTAAATATGCGGGATCTTTGCACTAGCTCTTGCACCGACACATGATTATTGATTAATGATACGTCCAAATTTCTACCATTGGCTTAAATCAAACCATCACTCCCTTACCACAGTGACATTTCCTTCTCGCTACTCCATGTTGAGATACCGAAACGAACACGCACTCGCTTAGAGAATTTAGAAGGCTCGACCTCCGATCATTAGTGATCACTCCTTGAAACCTTCATGGTGGTGATGTATTATTGATACGATCATACTCTCTTGAACACGTTTTCGCGTCTTTCCTCTGACTACGCAGACGTATTTTGGATTCATTCGCACAACCCAAGGAACTCCTCCTAACTTGGTTGCTTACTTGATGAATCACAAACCCACATAAGTTCATGGATTCAGGTGAATTGTTCCTCCTTCGCATGTGGGCCAGTCCGACGACTTTTGATAGAAGTCTCAGTGAATCTTAACACTACATATTTGTACGACAATCATGCTGTTATGTTGAATTCTTGTTCTAATTGATTTAACCCCGTGACAACTATATTCGATCAACGGCATACTTTATCCTAACTATACCCAACTTGCATACAACCAGTTATACCTTCGACATCAGGTACACCCCTGCTAGGGATTATTAAACGCTTATTCATCGATTGCGGCTACCCTTTCTCATGTTTCCCCACCCATACACGTTATACTTTTGAACCCTACGATCTTAAAAGTGTTCCCCGCGGACACTCGCTTGGACAAGTTACGCTCTATGAACGTTACTCAGTGAGCATTGGGCCATGAACATGTTGATACCCCGGGTACTTTTCCTTGATCTTGATACGGCCGATATGGATCCTCAGACACGATAAATATGTCCCTTGTTTTCTTTGACGACATCCGAACCCACTTGAAGAACTGTCCTCGCAACTACAAGAGCTCTTGGACAAGGGTTTTATTCACCCTAGCTCTTCGCCTTGGGGAGCTCCAGTGTTATTTGTAAAGAAGAAAGACGGTACCTTCAGAATGTGTATTGACTATCGCGAACTCAACAACGTGACCGTGAAGAATCGTTATCCTCTCCCCCGTATTGATGACCTATTCGACCAGTTACAAGGGTTGAGTTTCTATTCCAAGATTTACCTAAGGTCAGGCTACCATCAACTAAGAGTCTGAGATAAGGATGTTTCTAAAACAGCATTCAGGACTCGGTATGGGCATTACGAGTTCTGGTTATCCCTTTTGGATTAACGAGTGCACCTGCAGTCTTCATGGATCTCATGAACAGAGTGTGTAAACCTTACCTGGATAAGTTTTGTAACATTTGTGCTTGTAATCTTTATGAACAGTTCTATTATCAATAAAACAATGTTATTTGATCCCAATATTTGTTTGGTTGTGTTTT
Source organism: Helianthus annuus (assembly GCF_002127325.2). Classification (NCBI taxonomy): domain Eukaryota; kingdom Viridiplantae; phylum Streptophyta; class Magnoliopsida; order Asterales; family Asteraceae; genus Helianthus; species Helianthus annuus. Next base: position 144,455,521 of record NC_035440.2, read on the forward strand.
ACATTTTTCATGTTTTGACTTTTGCTCAATTTCAAACTCTACATCGCTTTCTGGAGAGTTATACGCAAACTGGTGCGTAAACGTACTCAGTTTAATGCGACAAATACTCCGGAACATCAACATATACTCAACATACCTTAAATAACCTTTACATAACTTAGAAGTAAGTTTTGAAGGCTTTGGTATGGCAAAAACAAGTTAATTCGCTTACAGGGACTAAACTTGACAACCTGCGAAAGTATGCCAATTTGAACTGTAACAAACATTCCGGAACATGTCCATAAGTTAAACATACCATAAATATCCTTTACATAGCTTAGAAATAGGCTTTGAGGGGTTTGGTATGCTAAAACAAACTTTTGGATCATTCAGGGGCTAAAAGTGTCAAAAAGTGCACAAGTTTGCACTTTTGCGCATAACTTACGTTCTGAATACCTCCGGACATCCAAAAATTTATGTAAGCATCCTTATATTATGCCTTAGTGTATGGCATGAGAAAAATCCATTCGTCGCGCAATTTGGATCGTTTTTCGCGCTTATGCGCATTCCGTCGTAATTAACCGAACATCGCGACCGTACGGCCAAACGAACCAACATCCGAGATATTTTTGAGCACATTTTAAGTTCCCTATACTTTAACTTCATTTTAGAGCTTTGAAATGGGGTAAACGGGGCTTAAACGTGTCAAAAACGCATCAAATACCAAGTTTTGGAGCTGCAGGGACCAAAACTGTAAATCTGCCAAAGTGAGGGCTTACGGACCGTAAGCCATAAGCCATACGGTCCGTAAGGAGTCCCCAGTATAGCATATTCATTGAACCCAGCTGCTTGCCTCTTCAAATGGTGAAAGGTCCAATTGCCCTTGTCTCTTCCAGCCAATGAGGGGCAAGTTCTGACTTACCATAACATTGTGACAAGTGTACGGGCGAGATCGTGGCACGTTATTCAAGAAACGATCTTAACCGCTTTGCATTTCCTATAAATACCCCCCCCCCCCATTTTGCTAAAAACTCACAATCTGATCTAAAGGCTCTAAGTTGGAACCATTGTTTCATACCTGAGCCATTTTGATCTAGATTAGCATTCGGGGACCCTCCGTATGTATTCTTTCGTTCTTTTATTCGCTTTTCGAGTCCGAAAGTCAACATTTTGTTGACTTTCTGCATTGACCAGCCTATGGTCAACACGAAGTTCAGTGGAACTTCATAACGTGAGCGTGATCACGATGGTTATAGTCCATGGCGACTATACCTACTGATTACCACGTTATCTAGGCTCAGTGACGAGTCGTAGTTTCGGCCAAAATGCGCATTCTTGTGTATTTTGTAACCAAACTACTCGTGGGCATCAAAGCCGTTTGTTTTGATGCCAAACCTGTTTTTCTAAACTTAGTTAAGCATGTTCTAACATGCTTAGCTCGTCACTTTTAGTATAGTGCTTATATAGGGTCGTAAGGTAAGCGATCTAAACCATCGCTTATACTTTCGAACCTGACCCATTTGGTCGATCATTAGGATCCGACCAAACACATTAGGTGACCATAGCTATAACCTTCCGAGGTTATGCCTTGTGGTCACGATGTTAGGCGTTCCAGACGCGTTCTACGCGAACGACGCGTAAGGTAGCATAAGCTACCTAAACGGGTCGTAATGGGTCGTCAGCACTTAGGTTAGGTTTCATTTTAGTGTGTAGGCTTTGTTAAACCATATTTCACGAGTCTCCATACTCGTTTGGTTTACGAACCCGCATACTGTCCGATCCTTCCGATTTTGGTCCGGTATATTAATGTAGCTACCTATTAGGTACCGTTTGATATTCTGTGATCTCTAGCATTATCTGGTTAATATACAAGGAATTCAAAGCAATCTCAGGTGAGTACATAGAACCCCATCTTTTACTATTTTCCAAACTGTATTGGGGTGGAACACATGTGCCTACTTGTTACTTTCATGCTTTCCATGTTTTCACATCATATACCTGCTATGTTGTTAGTACATTATAGTACACGATTTCATTACATTTCGTGCTATGTATGCCCATTGTGTGCGTACTTAGTACATTGATTTACATTACATTCCTGTTGCATATGTTTACTCAGCATATGGACACATTGATTTACATGAACATTTCTGTTGCATATGTTTACTCAGCATATGGACACATTGATTTACATAAACATTTCTACTGCATATGTTTACTCAGCATATGGGCACATTGATTTACATGAACATTTCTGTTGCATATGTTTACTCAGCATATGGACACATTGATTTACATAAACATTTCTGCTTCGTATGTTTACTTAGCATACTTAGTACAATTGTTTACATCACATGCCTTCATTTTGTTATGACATTTGGTTTGTTTAACATGGAACAATACATTCATTAACATTAGCTACGCCGTTCGTTAGTAGGTAGTGGTACCATAGGAATTGACAACTCCCGTTCCTGAAGTCCTGGGTTTGATAGGATTGTAAGGAATTACCGAATTCGATATACATAACTTAGATAAACCTTTAATTTGTTTAAGGGTTTATCACCACAGTCTCAAGGCTTGGATGTATGCATATTTCACAATACCGCATAAATGTTAATATCAATAGAGCATGCATTTTTCCGCAGAATATAACGTTGATTTAAACCACGTTTTACTTCAACGACTTGTTTTGTGCATTTTACATATGGTTTAAGTTGATACATTTCGCTTACCGTACATGATACATTTTGGGATACACATTACATGATTTACATTGAACATAGACATTTGACATGATTTACACAAAACACTTGGAAATTGAGTTATCCAAAGAACAATCTTACATGGTGGATGGTTTGGGTAAATGGTTTGAGTAACGTGAAGTATGTAATATGATGCAAACATGGTGGATACGCCGCTGGTACTTCCTATATATAAATGTTTGTATAATATTACATATCTTGGCGTTATCAAAATCATTTCAGTTTAGACATATAACATTTTATACAAATAACATACTTTTCATAAAACATTGTCTTACAAAACAACTTATTTTATTCAACTCATTTTACTAGGTTATTCATTTAACCTTACATTTATCTATACATATCATCTGATATTATCGTTTTTCAAATGGTTTACAAAGCGAGACAAATTACAAGGTTCATAACTGACTGTTATTAAACATTTCTTTAAAACTCAAGTCATGAATCCCACTTTCACAAAACCTATGTATCTCACAGACATTTTTATGCTGACGTACCTACTTTCACATGTGTTTTCAGGAGCTGTTCCATAAGATGTTGATCATGATACTAGGGCAGACCTGTGCCTTAGAGACTAAAAATGAAGATAGAACTAGTATAACTATGTTATGAATTCTGTACTTCCTTTTAAAACAATGTAACACCCGTGTTTGATAAATAAAATGTAACTTTAATTTCCATGGTTGTATAACAATTAATTCTGTCCACAACACTCCCCGACGTTTTCCGCCGCGGTTGCATGTTATACGCGGTCGGGGTGTGACAGAAGAGTTGGTATCAGAGCCATTGGTTATACGGAATTAGGTTATTAGTAATGCTTTGACCTAGACTATAACTTTCTAGGACCCTAACACAAGTTATCTTGTGTTTAGATTTTAAAACATGCACTTCACCTATCCCTAGGTGATAACCACAACGAGAACTTCGGTTCCGAATGCGCTTTGAAAATTAATCGTTTGTTCGAGGATGATTGATTACTAGGTTTTGAGCCCTCTGTTATATGGTTTTGAACCTCTTTGGATTTCAAAAAAAAAATCCTGTCAAAGTTTTGGGTTAATAGTGTGAACACGTGCGAACTGGAAGAGTGAATGCCTGTACCCTGGGTTTTCTGTCTAAGGCTAGAGTGTTCGTACAAATCCACATAATCGGACCAGTCACTCTTACCTAGGAACTCTTGGGGTGAGTGTTCACTTATAGGCGAGCATGTCTTCGCGATACACTAATTCTGACCCATTTACTTTGACTAGACATTTCATGTCGCTTGTTTGCTTTGCGATGCATAACCGCCATCTTTGCTTTTGTTGATTTTGCTTCATCTCATTCTCTTCATCCAATCATCTCACTCGTTTCATTTCATGTTTTTCTCTTCTAGAATGCCTCCTCGACGCGACAACCAGATAGCTACTGCCGAGCTGGCAGAAATTATTGCGCAGCAGATGGCTGCTCAATTCCCAAATCTCTTTGCTCAATGGAACCAGGCCAACAACAACAACAATGGTACATGCAAATACAAGGATTTTAACTCGGCTAAGCCACTCAAGTTTAGTGGTTCTGAAGGAGCAACTGGGCTTCTTCAGTGGTTCGAGAGCATCGAGAACACTTTCCATCATGTGCAATGTCCTGATAATCGCAAAGTCGAATTTTCTTCGAGTGTGTTTCAGAAGAGGGCTCTTACGTGGTGGAACGGGGTTATGAGAGATCAAGGTGCAGACGTTGCTCTAGCACAGACATGGGCTGAACTGAGAGCCCTTATGATGAGGGAGTTTTGTCCTCGTCATGAACAACGAGCGTTGGAGAAAGAATTTGATGTTTTGAAGCAAGATAGTGGCGAGCACAGGGCTTATACTGATAGTGTCACACCCCCAAAATCCACCCGCGGAATATCACCGCTTGGGAGCGTGACTGACCAGGATCAAGCCACCAATCATACAGAACAAAACATATAATAAAAGTAGTTGTCATTTAAACCAAACCAAATCCATATGAAAGGTGTTTCAAATCATAAGAAAGTTATCTTTGTTTAGCGGAAGAGTATAAATAAAACCCATCGTAAACAAGTATCAAATATCAAAAGTGTTTAACAGGATAATCACGATCCAAGCCCCACAACGACCAGCTCCTCCATGTGCAAGCTCCATATACCTAACGACCTGCAAGGCATGTAACAGAGGATCAACAACTAGTTGAGCGAGTTCACAGAAAGTAAATGCGTAATAGTAAGTTCGTTTGCAACAGGTGGCTCTACTGGGCCGTTAGTATGTTCTATTGGTGGGGGCTTCCCATGTTGTATAACCACTAGACTACTTGTAACCATAGGTATCCTTCACAACCGAGGATAGTAGTGAGTATAAGTACACGTAGGTTTTACGTGTGTATCCTTCACAACCGAGGATAGTAGTAAGTATAAATGCACGTAGGTTTTACGTGCGTATCCTTCACAACCGAGGATAGTAGTAAGTATAAGTCTACGTAGGTTGTAAGTATGTGTCCTGCACAACCGAGGACAGTGAATAGCATAAGTATGTGTCCTGCACAACCGAGGACAGTGGTATGGTAGTCTAGTAACAGTGTATCTAGTCAATCTCATTCCTTTAATCCCATTCCCAAGCCCTTGGGAATCCCATGCCTTAGTAAGGGTGTGAACTCACCTTGGTTTGCTCGGTATGCTAATTTATTGGTGCACAAACAATTTAGTCAAAGCCTATACACACGTATACCAACTGTTCAGTATTCACATTTAGCCACGTATTTCATCACAAGTTGCATTCATGCGATATACCCACATAATATCATGCGACAAGTAATAATTGATCATGAAACATACTTAACCATAGCATACATCAAAACCATTACAGGCACTAAACACTTGAGTGACATGAAAGTTATATCACATAGAAATAATGCATCAAACACCCTTACAGTATTATTCATCATAATATTATGTACAAGTATTCAAAACTCAGACAAGAAGTGAGGGGGGCTTCCCTTGCTTAAACTCGGACATGGGGGATCCTTTCACAAGGTCGGACCAAAGGGAGAGCCTACTAAACTCGGACCATGTGAACAAAAACTCGGACATGGGGAGGGGGTTAAAAACTCGGACCCCTCATCCATTCCTTAACAAAGTCGGACATGAGTTTTGCTCTTAAAACTCGGACACAAGCATTAAATGAAACTCGGACAAGGTGCAAGTGAGATACTCGGACTCTATGTTTGTATAATGAACTCGGATCTAATTGTTTTCCATTACAAACTCAGACAACTATATGTTTACATAGTTCGGGCAAGGTACATCATAACAAACTCGGATCACATGATAACAAAACTCAGACTAATCAGTCACGCGTGAATTTCAATTATTGCACAGAGTCAAAAGAATCGAATCAGTTACGTTTCTTGTTTTTCATACGAATGAAAACCCTAATTATACATTTTCTCAATGCAGAATCAACACAACAATCATTATTTCTTCATATCATGCATCAATATCATCAAGAGGATCAATTATACAATTAGTGCATCATCATAATCACAATAATCATAATCAAATTAAAGTACAGAACCATCAACTCAAAGCTAGGGTTTGCAAGCATTCTAATCACCAAGAATTTATACAATCAGGAAATCAATAAACAATAATCAATAAGCAATTACCTTGAATGATTCTAGAGAAATAGAGAAATCGAAAGTGATGAATGCCTTGTGCCAATGATGGTGGTGATGATGATTGCCCGAGAAAGTACGTGCTTGGATTTTTGTGAGAATGATTAGTGAAAAGAGGATTAGGGTTAAGTATCTCTAAGATTTCACTAATTATTCTATGCATCCCTAAGTATCATAATTTACACATGAACACCATCTCATAACAATTTCATAGTTTCACCACCAAGTTTACATATTTGACAAGTTTTTCACAATTAACACATAACCATGCACAATCACACAATACACTTCATTGTAACCAAACGTATGCAATTCCATAGAAACTAATTGTGCCATTAATCAACTAAACAATACAAGAACGTGCAATAAATGCGAAATAGAAATCTTGGGAATTCGAGTTGTCACATTATCCCCAACTTAAAAGAAATTTCGTCCCGAAATTTGGTACGCACTCACTGAAAGCTAGGTAAGCTGTAGTGTTCACTGGTTTTCCTGGGGTGTCACATCATCCCCCCGTTGATTTGGAATTTGGTCCCGAAATTCCGCAGTAGTAGCTTCAGCCTCAGTAGTGGATGCATTGGTTCCGAATAACTGGGGGTACTTTTCTTTCATTTGATCTTCGCGTTCCCAGGTGTACTCTGGGCCACGTCGGGAGTTCCAACAAACTCGAACAAGAGGGATTCTCTTGTGTTTGAGGACCTTAACATCCCGGTCCGTTATTTCAACTGGTTCCTCGACGAACTGCAACCGCTCATCGATAGTGAGTTCCTTAAAAGGAACTATGAGGGTCTCATCTGGCAGGCACTTCTTCAGATTCGACACGTGAAATACGTTGTGAACTGCACCGAGTTCAGCTGGTAGGTTTAGTCTGTAGGCTACTGGGCCTATTCTTTCAGTGATTTCGAACGGTCCAACATACCGTGGATTGAGTTTGCCTCATTTACCAAATCGAACCACACCCTTCCAGGGTGAGACTTTAAGTAAAACCCGGTCCCCGACCTGAAATTCCAATGGCCACTTGCGCTTATCCGCGTAGGCTTTCTGACGGTCGCGTGCTGCCGCCATGCGTTGTCGTATCTGTGCAATCTTTTCTGTGGCGTCCACTACAATCTCTGGACCCGTAATTTGACTATCCCCCACCTCTGCCCAACAGAGAGGTGACCGGCATTTACGCCCGTACAATGCCTCGAATGGAGCGGCTTGTATGCTGGTGTGATAACTGTTATTGTAAGAGAACTCCACCAAAGGGAGATGCTTTTCCCAGCCGTTGCCGAAATCAATAACACATGCCCGAAGCATGTCTTCAAGAGTCTGGATCGTTCGCTCAGACTGCCCATCCGTCTGAGGATGATATGCTGTGCTCATGTCTAATCGTGAGCCGAAAGATTTGTGCATCGCTTGCCATAGCTCTGACGTGAATCGTGCATCCCGATCCGAGATGATGGAGGTGGGCACCCCGTGCCTCGAAACAACTTCTTTAAGATAGATGTCTGCGAGAGTGGAGAACTTATCCGTTTCCTTAATAGCCAGGAAGTGTGCAGACTTGGTGAGTCGATCCACGATCACCCATATGGTATCATTCCCACGCTGGGATCTAGGTAAGCCCGTAACGAAATCCATGGAAATTTCATCCCATTTCCACTGTGGTATCCTGGGTTGTTGCAGTCGACCTGCGGGTTTCTGATATTCAACCTTGACTCTCGCACAGGTCAAGCACTTGCCAACATAGGTGGCGATGTGGGCTTTCATACTTGGCCACCAGTATGTTGTTTTGATATCGTGGTACATTTTATCCGACCCTGGGTGTACCGAGTAGCGAGACTTGTGCGCTTCGTCCATCACAAGCTCTCGTAGACCGCCATAAAGTGGGACCCAAATACGCCCCGTTACATAGTAGGCGCCGTCTTCCTTTCGTTCCATGTGTTGCCTTGAGCCGCGTAAGGCTTCAGCCATGACATTCTCGGGTTTTAAGGCTTCTATCTGAGCAGCTCGTATCTGTGCAGGAAGACTGGACTGAATAGTAAGCTGTAGCGCTCGCACGCGCTTAGGTAAGGTGTCTTTCCGACTAAGGGCCGGCCACAACGTTGGCCTTGCCTGGATGATACTTGATAGCGCATTCGTAATCATTTAGTAGTTCGACCCATCGTCGTTGACGCATATTCAATTCCTTCTGCTTGAAGATATGCTCGAGATTCCTGTGATCGGTGTAAATTGTGCACTTGGTACCGTACAGGTAGTGTTGCCATATCTTAAGCGCAAAAAGAACAGCTCCCAGCTCTAAATCGTGCGTCGTGTAGTTCTGTTCATGAACCTTGAGTTGACGAGAGGCGTAGGCAATAACTTTATCCCGCTGCATCAATACACAACCCAGCCCCTGTATCGATGCGTCACAATAAACCACGAAGTCATCCGTGCCCTCGGGCAGTGAGAGGATAGGTGCGCTGCATAGTCTATCCTTCAGGTACTGAAAAGCAGTTTCCTGCGTATTACCCCATCTGTAAACGACACCTTTCTGTGTCAGCATAGTAAGCGGCTACGCGATCTTGGAGAAGTCTTTGATAAACCGCCTGTAGTATCCCGCCAAACCCAAGAATTGGCGTATTTCTGTTGGTGTACGCGGTGCAGGCCAGTTTCTGATCGAATCTACCTTGGATGGATCGACATGAATCCCATCCCTGTTCACCACATGGCCTAAGAAGTGGACTTCACGAAGCCAGAAGTCGCATTTAGAAAACTTTGCGTACAATTGCTCCTTTCGAAGAAGTTCCAAGATGAGACGTAAGTGCTGCTCGTGCTCCTCTTGACTCTTGGAGTAGATCAGAATGTCGTCGATGAAAACAATGACGAACTTATCAAGGTAGGGTTTGCACACCCTGTTCATAAGATCCATGAAGACTGCAGGCGCGTTCGTAAGCCCGAACGGCATGACAAGAAACTCGTAATGGCCGTAGCGAGTTCTGAATGCAGTTTTAGAGACGTCCTCATCTCGGACTCTCAGCTGATGGTAACCTGACCTCAAATCTATCTTGGAGTAATAACACGACCCTTGCAACTGGTCGAATAAGTCGTCAATGCGTGGAAGAGGATAACGGTTCTTCACCGTCACCTTGTTGAGTTCACGGTAGTCGATGCACATTCTGAACGTACCGTCTTTCTTCTTCACAAATAACACTGGAGCTCCCCAAGGCGAAGAGCTTGGACGAATGAAGCCCTTATCCAAGAGCTCTTGCAGTTGCTTTGACAGTTCTTCCAATTCCGTGGGAGCTAAACGGTACGGTGCACGAGCTATAGGTGCTGCTCCTGGAGCTAGCTCGACTTGAAACTCGACCTGGCGATGAGGCGGTAGACCAGGTAAATCTTCAGGAAACACCTGAGGAAATTCGCGTACAACTGGAATATCCTCTATTCTTTTCTCTTTCGAAGCTGCATCAGTAACCAGTGCCAAGATAGCAGTATGACCCTTTCGTAAACATTTCTGAGCCTTCAGGAAAGAGATGATGCCAACCACTGCACCACCCTTGTCTCCTTGAACTTCGAGAGGTTCCTTACCCGAACGAGGAATACGAATGATTTTCTCCTTACATAGAATCTCTGCCTGCTGCTTAGATAACCAATCCATGCCGATGACAATGTCGAAACTACCCAGAACTATAGGAATAAGGTCGATAGAGAAAGCTTGACCAGCTAAGACAAGGCTACAACCTTTAACTATCTGTGTGGCCTCTACACTTTTACCGTTTGCTAATTCTACCACATGCTTGGTGTTTAGGGGTGTTGGTGTACGTTTTAACAATTTGCTCATTTTCAAAGACATATAACTCGTATCCGCACCCGAATCAAACAAAACAGTAACATAAATATCATCGAGAAGAAACTTACACATAACGACGTTGGGATCATTTCTGGCATCACCCTGCCCCAACACAAACACACGGCCCCTTGCTTCATTGCCATTGTTGTTCCCTCCGTTGTTGTTGTTGTTGCCATTTCCCTGATTGTTGTTATGGTTGTTGTTGTTGTTCTGGTTCCTGTTTAGCTGAGGGCAGTGCCTTTTGAAGTGACCCTCTGCACCGCAATGAAGACACCCTTTGTTGCCCTGCTGCTGATTCTGCTGTGCTTGGGGCTGCTGCTGATTCTGGTTCGCAGGTCGAGGGCTTCGACAATCTTTGGCCTCATGACCCATCTTGAGGCATCTTTGACAGCGACCCTTATTACACTGGCCACTGTGGTGCTTGTTGCAGGTGTTACACTTCGGGAGGTTTCCTCGATATCCTCCCTGTCTGTGGCTGCCTGAGGAGTGCTGGCTGGGACTCTGGTAACTGTCTGTCTTTCATTGCTGAGCTTGTGACTGCACTGAAGCTGATCCCTTGCTAGAATCCCCATCCCATTTTCTCTTGTTTTCACTGGGAGTAGCAAGTGTAGTAGATACAGTAGCGGTACCAGTAGCACTGATACGCTTTGGCAGTCTGTTCTGATCCACTGCCTGATCTGTGATGCGGTGAGTGAGGCGCTGAATAGCCTGAATGTTGTCAAGATTAGCCGATGTTACGTGGCTCTGGATTTCTGGCGCCAAACCCTTGAGATACAACTCAATACGCTTGTATGGAGGGTCCACCATAGTTGGACACAGAACAGCTAACTCGTTCGACCTCTTGGTATAAGCCTCGATTTCTGACCCAGTCATCTTCAAATGATAAAACTCATCCTCCAACTTGTGGATGTCTTCCCGAGTACAGTACTCACGTTTAATCAGTTCCTTGAAGTCATTCCAAGGGGTGGCGTTAGCAGCTGCCAACCCTAGGATCTGTACTTGCGCGTTCCACCAAGTCAACGCGATTCCTTCCAAAGTGCCAGTGGCGTACTTAACCCTGCGAGCCTCAGGGCATTCACACATTTCAAACACAGATTCTAGCTTCTCGAACCAGTGGAGGAGTCCAACCGCTCCTTCAGTGCCGCTGAACGTGCTATGTGACACCCCAGGAAAATCAGTGAACAATACAGTTTACCTAGTTTCCTCAGTGAGTGCATACCAAATTTCGGGACGAAATTTCAATTAGTTGGGGATAATGTGACAACTCGAACTTTAGACTTACTGTGATGTAACGTTACGTGCTTACGAGAACCGAATTATATGTTGGATTTAATGAATGCTATGTTATGAATGTGCATTATGTGTGTTTATATGTTATGTATGGCCCAAAACGCACAACACCCACTTGATTTCACAAACCCACTCGGTCCATATGGTTGGACTCGAGACCTTGAGGTAGCCCATGTGGGGTTTCGGCCCACTTCCCTTCATACGTATACATACCCACATATCATTAGGGTTTTAGTTTTTCAAAAAATCTTGCAATCAAGAACACTCACACTCTCTTTCTCTCGACCGGAACCAAGGGCAGCCTCACCTTCACCACTTTCCTCTACTTGTAACCGGTTAGTGTTTGATGTACTATTGTTTGTGTGTATGTTGATGTTTTCGAATATGATTGCTTGATACCGAATGAGTCTTGTTAACAGGTTGTGTATGATAATTTTAGATTGGATCAATGATAGTTAGTGTTCATATAATTGGCTTGCTCATGAATCGGATATAGGTGATTGTATGATTGTAATCGGCCATATGTATACGTGATTTAATCAGATTGTAACTGGTTAATATGCTAACTAAATCGGATTAGTCGATGCTCATTGATTGGCTTCGTGAATGTTAGAATCGAATGTGTTTATGTGTTTAGATAAATGTTCTTGATTTTGGATTATTAATGTTCATACGAAATTCATGATAAAAGTCCTGTTTGATCGATAGTATGCTTGGTGGATTATGGAAAAACTGTTAATTGATCTGAATTGTGAAACTGCCTAAATTGTTTGCTAGAATCACGGGTGATTGTTACAGGAATTATGGAAACTAGTTACACACACGGTTGCGACTCAGATTGCGAGTCGAAACCTCACAGTCTCGACTCGAGACCACAAACAGCACAAGCCGAGACCATGGTTGCGAGTCCCGTTGCGACTCGTAACCGGACCATGATGAACCGAGATCCCCATTGCGACTCGTAACCAGCTGTTGCGACTCGTAATCTCCGGTTGCGACTCGAGATCGCCGGTTGCGACTCGAGACGAGTTAATGCACGTACACTGTTTGGGCCCAACGATTGGATTTGTGGACTGTTTGCTATTGGACTAGTGTGCTCTTGACTGTTATGATATTGGGCTGCTTATTGTCATTGGGCCGGGTAAGGATTGGACCGAACACTTAGATTGTTTACCGGATTGATGATTCATGTACGTGGTTGCCATGATTATACGTGATACAAAGGTGCTATATACGAACCTGACTTGCATAATAACCATGATAGGACGTGGTTGACCATTTACTTGCTACCTGTACTCTTTGTGTATCTGCCGAGCAAACCAAGGTGAGTTCACACAGCCAAGGCATGGGATTCCCGGGTTGGGAATTGGGTTGGATATGTGATTGTTAAAAGAGTTACTCGTACTTACGCATTCTCTAGACTATAGACCATCGTCCTCAGGTTAGTCAGGACACGTTACGTAAAGCCTACGTAACCCAGATTAATTGCCATTTGTCTCCCGGGTCGGGAGGACACGTTACGTAAAGCCTACGTAACCCAATACCATCTACTGGCTTCCAAGTCGGAAGGCCACGCTGCGTAAAGCCTACGTAGCCCCCACGCGTACCATGTCCTCGGGGAAGGGCACGTCACGTAAAGCCTACGTGACCCTGTACGTTTTCCTGTTCTCGGTAAAGAAGAACACATGGTTGGAAGTTAGTCTAGTAAGTACCACTAATGAGAAGCCCTCATTAGTAAGGATAAACGTGGGAAGCCCCCACCGCTAATATAAACACAAGGTTTGGGAAGCCCCCACCTTTAGTACACACTAGTATGGGAAGCCCCCACTAGTTATACTTATGCACTATGTTATGAACTTACTTTCTGTGAACTCGCTCAACTAGTTTGTTGATTATTTGCTGCATGCCTTGCAGGACCTTAGGTATACTTGGAGCTTGCACCAGAGGAGAAGCGGGTCGTTGTGGACAAGAACACGTGAATGCTTATTAAACGCTTTTACATTCACACATTGATACTTATGTTTTGGGTTTTACATTTAATTCTTCCGCTACATATACAACATTTGGTTTTGAACATCAGTTGTATCTACTTTTATTATTAAATGCTATGTTTGATATGATTGATGGCTTGATCCTGGTCATGTCACGCCTCCAAGCGGTGGTACTCCGCGTGTGGATTTTTGGGGGTGTGACAGATTGGTATCAGAGCCATTGGTTATAGAGAACTTGGTTTTAATATGGGAAAACGTTTTTATTAAAACCGGACTATAACCAGAACAGTGCTCTCAACGATCCACAACGACGCTTCGCTCCACGTGCAAGACTCGACATCCTAGGTAATAAGGTTATGACTATCGCCTGTTTGCTAGAGCTGCTTAGAACTTTGCTCGCATTATATTTAGATACACATGACACTATAGCATGAGAACACCTATATGCCTACACTTTTCTGTCATCGCCCTACTCGCGAACCATTCTTACGTATGCTACTTGTTACAATGAAGATCATGTCTGGACGAATCAACATGACACAAGCCCAGTTAGAGGCTCTCGTTCAAGCTCAAGTTGCTGCGGCAGTTGCAGCAGCTCAAGCAGGTAGTATATCCTGCAGTATAGGCACACACTAGGATCTTTAGATCCTACATTAACTCTCGTATTTAACTTCGTCCTATTCGTACACAATAGGTCAACACGCGCAGCAGCCAGTCTGCACATTCAAGAACTTCATGGACTGTCGTCCAAATTCTTTCAGCGGCACCGAGGGGGCAGTGGGACTCCTCCATTGGTTTGAAAAGCTAGAATCAGTATTCGAAATGTGCGAGTGCCCTGAGGCTCGCAAGGTCAAGTTTGCCACCGGTACTTTGGAGGGAATAGCACTAACTTGGTGGAACGCCCAAGTTCAGATCTTAGGGTTGGCAGCTGCTAACGCCACCCCATGGAACGATTTCAAGGAACTCATCAAGCGTGAGTATTGCACGCGTGAAGATATTCACAAGCTGGAAGACGAGCTGTATAACCTGAAAATGGTTGGATCAGAGATTGAAGCGTATACTAAACGGTCGAACGAGCTGGCCGTTCTGTGTCCAACTATGGTGGACCCTCCATACAAGCGCATTGAGATGTATCTCAAGGGATTGGCACCAGAAATCCAGAGCCATGTTACTTCGGCTAACCTCGACAACATTCAGGAGATCCAGCGTCTCGCTCACCGTATCACCGATCAGGCAGTGGATCAGAATAAACTGCCCAAGCGTGTTAATGCTACTGCTAACGTCACCACCTCAGTTACTCCTGCTACATCTGGTGACAGTAAAAGAAAGTGGGATGGAGATTCCAGCAGGGGTTCAGCAACTGTTCAGCCTCAAGCTCAACAGCAGAAGATTGACCACTATCAGAGTCCTAGTCAGCAATCCTCTGGTGGTCACAGACAGAGGAGATATCAGGGTAGTCAACCTAGGTGCCACAACTGTAACAGGCATCACCACGGCCCGTGTAACAAGGGTCGTTGTCAAAGGTGTCTAAAGATGGGGCACGAGGCCAAAGATTGTAGAAGCCCTCGTCCTGCGAATCAGAATCAGCAGCCTCAGCAACCCGCTCCACAGAACCAGCAGCAGCAGCAGCCACAGCGTGGAAACCGGGGATGTTTCCAGTGTGGGGCTGAAGGTCACTTCAAACGCGATTGCCCTCAGTTGAACCAGAACCGCAACAACAACAATAACAACCAGGGCAACGGTAACAACAACGGTGGAAACAACAACAATAATGGCAACGAGGCAAGAGGTCGAGCTTTCGTTTTGGGAAGAGGAGACGCAGTGAACGATCCCAACGTGGTTATGGGTAAGTTTCTCCTCGACAATATTTACGTTACTGTTTTGTTTGATTCGGGTGCGGATACAAGTTATATGTCTGTGAAAATGTGTCAACTGCTAAAACGTGCACCAACACTTTTACCCACCAAACATGTAGTAGAGTTAGCTAACGGTAAAAGTCTAGAAGCCACGCACGTAGTTCAGGGTTGTAGTCTTATCTTAGCTGGCCAAGCTTTCTCTATCGATCTCATTCCCATAGTTTTGGGTAGCTTCGACGTCGTGATTGGGATGGATTGGTTATCCCAACACCAGGCAGAAATCTTATGCAGCGAGAAGATTATTCGCATTCCTCGTTCGGGTCAGGAACCTCTCGAAGTTCAAGGTGACAAGAGTGGTGCTGTGGTCGGCATCATCTCATTCTTGAAGGCTCAGAAGTGCTTACGTAAAGGTCACACAGCCATTTTGGCTCTCGTTACAGACGCATCAGCAAAGGAAAAGAAATTGGAGGATATTCCAATTGTACGTGATTACCCTCAGGTGTTTCCTGAAGACTTACCTGGCTTACCGCCTCATCGTCAGGTCGAATTTCAGATCGAGCTCGCACCAGGAGCAGCACCCATAGCTCGCGCACCATATCGTCTAGCTCCATCAGAATTAGAGGAACTGTCAAAGCAGCTACAAGAGCTCTTGGAAAAGGGTTTCATTCGTCCAAGCTCTTCGCCTTGGGGAGCTCCAGTACTTTTTGTGAAAAAGAAAGACGGTACGTTCAGGATGTGCATCGACTACCGTGAACTCAACAAGGTGACGGTGAAGAACCGTTATCCTCTTCCGCGCATCGACGACTTATTCGACCAGTTGCAAGGGTCGTGCTACTATTCGAAGATAGATTTGAGGTCGGGGTACCATCAGCTGAGAGTCCGGGATGAGGACGTCTCCAAGACTGCATTCAGAACTCGTTATGGACACTACGAGTTTCTTGTCATGCCGTTCGGGTTAACGAACGCGCCTGCCGTATTTATGGACCTTATGAACAGGGTGTGCAAACCCTATCTTGACAAGTTCGTCATTGTTTTCATCGACGACATTCTGATTTACTCCAAGAGTCAGGAGGAACACGAGCAGCATCTTCGCCTGATATTGGAACTCCTTCGGAAGGAACAGTTGTACGCCAAACTTTCTAAATGCGACTTCTGGCTTCGTGAAGTCCACTTTCTAGGCCACGTAGTGAACAAGGATGGGATCCATGTTGATCCATCCAAGGTAGATTCGATCAGAAACTGGCCTGTACCGCGTACGCGGACAGAAATACGCCAATTCTTGGGTCTGGCAGGTTATTACAGACGGTTTATTAGAGACTTTTCGAAGATTGCTCAGCCGCTTACGCTACTGACACAGAAGGGTGTTACCTATCGCTGGGGAGAGCCCCAGGAGACTGCTTTTCAGCACCTAAAGGATAGACTTTGCAGTGCACCTATCCTCTCATTGCCAGAGGGCACAGATGACTTCGTGGTTTATTGTGATGCATCCATTCGGGGACTGGGATGTGTGTTAATGCAGCGCGACAAGGTTATTGCTTACGCCTCGCGCCAACTTAAGATTCATGAACGGAACTACACGACGCACGATTTAGAGCTGGGAGCTGTCGTTTTCGCGCTTAAGATATGGCGACACTACCTGTACGGTACCAGGTGCACGATTTACACCGATCACAGGAGTCTCGAGCATATCCTTAAGCAGAAGGATTTGAACATGCGTCAACGACGATGGGTCGAGTTACTGAACGATTATGAATGCGCTATCAAGTATCATCCAGGCAAAGCCAATGTTGTGGCTGACGCCCTCAGTCGGAAAGACACTTTACCTCGGCGCGTGCGAGCGCTACAGCTTACGATTCAGTCTAGCCTTCCTGCACAGATACGAGATGCTCAGGTAGAAGCATTGAAGCCCGAAAACGTCAAGGCTGAAGCCTTACGCGGCTCACGACAGCAAATGGAACAGAAGGCAGACGGCGCCTACTATGTAACGGGGCGTATTTGGGTCCCACTTTACGGCGGTCTACGCGAACTTGTAATGGACGAAGCTCACAAGTCTCGCTACTCGGTACATCCAGGGTCGGATAAAATGTACCACGATATCAGCACTACTTATTGGTGGCCTAGTATGAAGGCTCACATCGCTACGTACGTTGGAAAATGCCTGACCTGTGCAAGAGTCAAGGTTGAATATCAGAAGCCAGCTGATCTACTTCAGCAGCCTAAGATACCACAATGGAAATGGGAAGAGATTTCCATGGATTTTGTTACAGGCTTACCTAGATCCCAGCGTGGGAACGACACAATATGGGTCATAGTTGATCGACTCACCAAGTCTGCACACTTCCTACCTATAAAGGAAACGGATAAGTTCTCCACTCACGCAGACGTCTATCTTAAAGAAGTTGTTTCGAGGCACGGAGTGCCCACCTCTATTATTTCGGATCGCGATGCACGATTCACGTCAGAACTTTGGCAAGCGATGCATAAATCTTTCGGCTCACGACTAGACATGAGCACAGCATATCACCCTCAGACGGATGGGCAGTCTGAGCGAACGATCCAAACGCTTGAAGACATGCTTCGGGCATGCGTTATTGATTTCGGCAACGGCTGGGAAAAACACCTCCCTTTGGTGGAGTTCTCGTATAATAACAGTTATCACACCAGCATTCAAGCCGCTCCATTCGAGGCATTGTACGGACGTAAATGCCGGTCACCCCTCTGCTGGGCAGAGGTGGGGGATAGTCAGATCACGGGTCCGGAGATTGTAGTGGACGCCACAGAAAAGATTGCACAAATACGACAACGCATGGCGGCAGCACGCGACCGTCAGAAAGCCTACGCGGACAAGCGTAGAAAGCCATTGGAATTTGAGGTCGGGGACCGGGTTTTATTGAAAGTTTCACCCTGGAAGGGTGTGGTTCGTTTTGGCAAACGGGGTAAACTAAATCCGCGGTACGTCGGACCATTCGAAATTATAGAAAAGATTGGCAAGGTAGCCTACAAGTTGAATTTACCAGCTGAACTCGGGGCAGTTCACAATGTCTTTCATGTATCGAACTTAAAGAAGTGCCTATCAGATGAAAACCTCATCATTCATTTTAAGGAACTCACGATCGACGAGCGGTTGCAGTTCGTCGAGGAACCAGTTGAAATCACGGACCGGGATGTGAAGGTCCTCAAACACAAGAGAATCCCTCTTGTTCGAGTTCGTTGGAACTCCACACGTGGCCCAGAGTACACCTGGGAACGCGAAGACAGGATGACAGAAAAGTACCCCCAGTTATTCGAGACCAATGCAACCACTACTGAGAATGAAGCTACTACTTCGGAATTTTGGGACGAAATTCCAGATCAACGGGGGGAGGATGTGACACCCCAGGAAAATCAGTGAACAATACAGTTTACCTAGTTTCCTCAGTGAGTGCATACCAAATTTCGGGACGAAATTTCAATTAGTTGGGGATAATGTGACAACTCGAACTTTAGACTTACTGTGATGTAACGTTACGTGCTTACGAGAACCGAATTATATGTTGGATTTAATGAATGCTATGTTATGAATGTGCATTATGTGTGTTTATATGTTATGTATGGCCCAAAACGCACAACACCCACTTGATTTCACAAACCCACTCGGTCCATATGGTTGGACTCGAGACCTTGAGGTAGCCCATGTGGGGTTTCGGCCCACTTCCCTTCATACGTATACATACCCACATATCATTAGGGTTTTAGTTTTTCAAAAAATCTTGCAATCAAGAACACTCACACTCTCTTTCTCTCGACCGGAACCAAGGGCAGCCTCACCTTCACCACTTTCCTCTACTTGTAACCGGTTAGTGTTTGATGTACTATTGTTTGTGTGTATGTTGATGTTTTCGAATATGATTGCTTGATACCGAATGAGTCTTGTTAACAGGTTGTGTATGATAATTTTAGATTGGATCAATGATAGTTATTGTTCATATAATTGGCTTGCTCATGAATCGGATATAGGTGATTGTATGATTGTAATCGGCCATATGTATACGTGATTTAATCAGATTGTAACTGGTTAATATGCTAACTAAATCGGATTAGTCGATGCTCATTGATTGGCTTCGTGAATGTTAGAATCGGATGTGTTTATGTGTTTAGATAAATGTTCTTGATTTTGGATTATTAATGTTCATACGAAATTCATGATAAAAGTCCTGTTTGATCGATAGTATGCTTGGTGGATTATGGAAAAACTGTTAATTGATCTGAATTGTGAAACTGCCTAAATTGTTTGCTAGAATCACGGGTGATTGTTACAGGAATTATGGAAACCAGTTACACACACGGTTGCGACTCAGATTGCGAGTCGAAACCTCACAGTCTCGACTCGAGACCACAAACAGCACAAGCCGAGACCATGGTTGCGAGTCCCGTTGCGACTCGTAACCGGACCATGATGAACCGAGATCACCATTGCGACTCGTAACCAGCTGTTGCGACTCGTAATCTCCGGTTGCGACTCGAGATCACCGGTTGCGACTCGAGACGAGTTAATGCACGTACACTGTTTGGGCCCAACGATTGGATTTGTGGACTGTTTGCTATTGGACTAGTGTGCTCTTGACTGTTATGATATTGGGCTGCTTATTGTCATTGGGCCGGGTAAGGATTGGACCGAACACTTAGATTGTTTACCGGATTGATGATTCATGTACGTGGTTTCCATGATTATACGTGATACAAACGTGCTATATACGAACCTGACTTGCATAATAACCATGATAGGACGTGGTTGACCATTTACTTGCTACCTGTACTCTTTGTGTATCTGCCGAGCAAACCAAGGTGAGTTCACACAGCCAAGGCATGGGATTCCCGGGTTGGGAATTGGGTTGGATATGTTATTGTTAAAAGAGTTACTCGTACTTACGCATTCTCTAGACTATAGACCATTGTCCTCAGGTTAGTCAGGACACGTTATGTAAAGCCTACGTAACCCAGATTAATTGCCATTTGTCTCCCGGGTCGGGAGGACACGTTACGTAAAGCCTACGTAACCCAATACCATCTACTGGCTTCCAAGTCGGAAGGCCACGCTGCGTAAAGCCTACGTAGCCCCCACGCGTACCATGTCCTCGGGGAAGGGCACGTCACGTAAAGCCTACGTGACCCTGTACGTTTTCCTGTTCTCGGTAAAGAAGAACACATGGTCGGAAGTTAGTCTAGTAAGTACCACTAATGAGAAGCCCTCATTAGTAAGGATAAACGTGGGAAGCCCCCACCGCTAATATAAACACAAGGTTTGGGAAGCCCCCACCTTTAGTACACACTAGTATGGGAAGCCCCCACTAGTTATACTTATGCACTATGTTATGAACTTACTTTCTGTGAACTCGCTCAACTAGTTTGTTGATTATTTGCTGCATGCCTTGCAGGACCTTAGGTATACTTGGAGCTTGCACCAGAGGAGAAGCGGGTCGTTGTGGACAAGAACACGTGAATGCTTATTAAACGCTTTTACATTCACACATTGATACTTATGTTTTGGGTTTTACATTTAATGCTTCCGCTACATATACAACATTTGGTTTTGAACATCAGTTGTATCTACTTTTATTATTAAATGCTATGTTTGATATGATTGATGGCTTGATCCTGGTCATGTCACGCCTCCAAGCGGTGGTACTCCGCGTGTGGATTTTTGGGGGTGTGACATGCTAGGGCGACAATCCATGAAATTCTTGAAAGTGCAGACAGGCTGCTGCGCGTGTTGACCTGCTTGAGCAGCTGCAAGTGCCGCAGCAACTTGAGCTTGAACGAGAGCCTCTAGCTGGGCTTGAGTCATGTTGATTCGTCCGGCCATTGATCTTCACATCAAAGGCAACATAAGTGAGAAAGGTTCGCGAATGGTGCGATGACAGAAGAGTGTAAGCACGTAAGTGTTCTCAAGCAATAACAAGTAGTGAGCAAAGTAAGGTAAGCATACTACGAGCAAAGTTCTATGCAATTCTAGCATGTAGGCAATAAACATAAACCTTATTACCTAGTATGTCGAGTCTTGCACGTGGAGCGAAGCGTCGTTGTGGATCGTTGAGAGCACTGTTCTGGTTATAGTCTGGTTTTAATAAAAACGTTTTCCCATATTAAAACCAAGTTCTCTATAACCAATGGCTCTGATACCAATCTGTCACACCCCCAAAATCCACCCGCGGAATATCACCGCTTGGGAGCGTGACTGACCAGGATCAAGCCACCAATCATACAGAACAAAACATATATTAAAAGTAGTTGTCATTTAAACCAAACCAAATCCATATGAAAGGTGTTTCAAATCATAAGAAAGTTATCTTTGTTTAGCGGAAGCGTATAAATAAAACCCATCGTAAACAAGTATCAAATATCAAAAGTGTTTAACAGGATAATCACGATCCAAGCCCCACAACGACCAGCTCCTCCATGTGCAAGCTCCATATACCTAACGACCTGCAAGGCATGTAACAGAGGATCAACAACTAGTTGAGCGAGTTCACAGAAAGTAAATGCGTAATAGTAAGTTTGTTTGTAACAGGTGGCTCTACTGGGCCGTTAGTATGTTATATTGGTGGGGGCTTCCCATGTTGTATAACCACTAGACTACTTGTAACCATAGGTATCCTTCACAACCGAGGATAGTAGTGAGTATAAGTACACGTAGGTTTTACGTGTGTATCCTTCACAACCGAGGATAGTAGTAAGTATAAATGCACGTAGGTTTTACGTGCGTATCCTTCACAACCGAGGATAGTAGTAAGTATAAGTCTACGTAGGTTGTAAGTATGTGTCCTGCACAACCGAGGACAGTGAATAGCATAAGTATGTGTCCTGCACAACCGAGGACAGTGGTATGGTAGTCTAGTAACAGTGTATCTAGTCAATCTCATTCCTTTAATCCCATTCCCAAGCCCTTGGGAATCCCATGCCTTAGTAAGGGTGTGAACTCACCTTGGTTTGCTCGGTATGCTAATTTATTGGTGCACAAACAATTTAGTCAAAGCCTATACACACGTATACCAACTGTTCAGTATTCACATTTAGCCACGTATTTCATCACAAGTTGCATTCATGCGATATACCCACATAATATCATGCGACAAGTAATAATTGATCATGAAACATACTTAACCATAGCATACATCAAAACCATTACAGGCACTAAACACTTGAGTGACATGAAAGTTATATCACATAGAAATAATGCATCAAACACCCTTACAGTATTATTCATCATAATATTATGTACAAGTATTCAAAACTCAGACAAGAAGTGTGGGGGGCTTCCCTTGCTTAAACTCGGACATAGGGGATCCTTTCACAAGGTCGGACCAAAGGGAGAGCCTACTAAACTCGGACCATGTGAACAAAAACTCGGACATGGGGAGGGGGTTAAAAACTCGGACCCCTCATCCATTCCTTAACAAAGTCGGACATGAGTTTTGCTCTTAAAACTCGGACACAAGCATTAAATGAAACTCGGACAAGGTGCAAGTGAGATACTCGGACTCTATGTTTGTATAATGAACTCGGATCTAATTGTTTTCCATTACAAACTCAGACAACTATATGTTTACATAGTTCGGGCAAGGTACATCATAACAAACTCGGATCACATGATAACAAAACTCAGACTAATCAGTCACGCGTGAATTTCAATTATTGCACAGAGTCAAAAGAATCGAATCAGTTACGTTTCTTGTTTTTCATACGAATGAAAACCCTAATTATACATTTTCTCAATGCAGAATCAACACAACAATCATTATTTCTTCATATCATGCATCAATATCATCAAGAGGATCAATTATACAATTAGTGCATCATCATAATCACAATAATCATAATCAAATTAAAGTACAGAACCATCAACTCAAAGCTAGGGTTTGCAAGCATTCTAATCACCAAGAATTGATACAATCAGGAAATCAATAAACAATAATCAATAAGCAATTACCTTGAATGATTCTAGAGAAATAGAGAAATCGAAAGTGATGAATGCCTTGTGCCAATGATGGTGGTGATGATGATTGCCCGAGAAAGTACGTGCTTGGATTTTTGTGAGAATGATTAGTGAAAAGAGGATTAGGGTTAAGTATCTCTAAGATTTCACTAATTATTCTATGCATCCCTAAGTATCATAATTTACACATGAACACCATCTCATAACAATTTCATAGTTTCACCACCAAGTTTACAAATTTGACAAGTTTATCACAATTAACACATAACCATGCACAATCACACAATACACTTCATTGTAACCAAACGTATGCAATTCCATAGAAACTAATTGTGCCAATAATCAACTAAACAATACAAGAACGTGCAATAAATGCGAAATAGAAATCTTGGGAATTCGAGTTGTCACATTATCCCCAACTTAAAAGAAATTTCGTCCCGAAATTTGGTACGCACTCACTGAGGAAGCTAGGTAAGCTGTAGTGTTCACTGGTTTTCCTGGGGTGTCACATCATCCCCCCGTTGATTTGGAATTTGGTCCCGAAATTCCGCAGTAGTAGCTTCAGCCTCAGTAGTGGATGCATTGGTTCCGAATAACTGGGGGTACTTTTCTTTCATTTGATCTTCGCGTTCCCAGGTGTACTCTGGGCCACGTCGGGAGTTCCAACGAACTCGAACAAGAGGGATTCTCTTGTGTTTGAGGACCTTAACATCCTGGTCCGTTATTTCAACTGGTTCCTCGACGAACTGCAACCGCTCATCGATAGTGAGTTCCTTAAAAGGAACTATGAGGGTCTCATCTGACAGGCACTTCTTCAGATTCGACACGTGAAATACGTTGTGAACTGCACCGAGTTCAGCTGGTAGGTTTAGTCTGTAGGCTACTGGGCCTATTCTTTCAGTGATTTCGAACGGTCCAACATACCGTGGATTGAGTTTGCCTCGTTTACCAAATCGAACCACACCCTTCCAGGGTGAGACTTTAAGTAAAACCCGGTCCCCGACCTGAAATTCCAATGGCCTCTTACGCTTATCCGCGTAGGCTTTCTGACGGTCGCGTGCTGCCGCCATGCGTTGTCGTATTTGTGCAATCTTTTCTGTGGCGTCCACTACAATCTCTGGACCCGTAATTTGACTATTCCCCACTGCCAGTTGAACCTTAACGACCATATTTTTCCTATTGACCTCACGCCAATGCCACTTGGAAGCTTCGACGTAATAGTGGGCATGGATTGGTTATCTAAGCACCGCGCAGAGATAGTTTGTTCTGAGAAGATTGTACGTGTGCCGCTGTTGACAGGCGAGATCCTACAGGTTCGTGGTGAGAAGCCTGCGGTGGTCTCAGACTTATGTCTTGTTTTAAAGCACGGAAGTATCTTCGGAAGAACTATGTGGCTTTCTTAGCACATGTTACAGCAGATAAAGGCAAGGGTAAGACTATTTCAGATATTCCTATCGTTCGGGATTAATCTGAAGTTTTCCCTGAAGAGTTACCTGGTCTACCTCCAGCACGCCAAGTCGAGTTCCGTATTGATCTCATACCTGGTGCAAATCCCATTGCCAGAGCTCCATACCGTCTTGCACCATCAGAGATGCAAGAATTATCTAAACAGCTTCAGGAGCTCTCCGACAAAGGTTTTATCCGTCCTAGCTTTTCACCTTGGGGTGCTCCCGTTCTCTTTGTAAAGAAGAAGGATGGATCTTTCAGGATGTGTATCGATTATCGTGAGCTTAACAAGCTCACCATCAAGAATCGATATCCCCTACCTCGCATTGATGATCTCTTTGATCAATTGCAAGGCGCTTCTTACTTTTCGAAGATTGATCTGCGATCTGGATATCATCAACTTCGAGTGCATGAGGAAGATATTCCCAAGACAGCGTTCCGCACTCGCTATGGGCATTATGAATCCACGGTCATGCCATTCGGTTTGACTAATGCACCTGCTGTTTTCATGGACTTGATGAATAGGGTATGCAAACCTTATTTAGATAAGTTCATCATCGTTTTCATTGATGACATTTTAATATATTCTAAGACGCGAGCTGATCATGAGCAACATCTTTGTCTTACTTTGGAACTCCTAAAGAAAGAGCAACTTTTCGCCAAATTCTCCAAGTGTGAATTCTGGCTTAAAGAAGTTCAATTCTTGGGACACATTGTCAACGAACAAGGTATTCATGTAGATCCCTCCAAGATCAGTGCGATTAAGGATTGGGATACGCCAACTACTCCTAATGAGGTTCGTTCTTTTCTTGGTCTAGCGGGTTATTATCGCCGCTTCATTGAGAATTTCTCGAAGATTGCAGTTCCTCTAAGTGCTATAACTCAGAAGAACAAGCCATTTGATTGGGGAGTCAAATAAGAGGAAGCATTTCTGACTTTGAAACAAAAGCTTTGCGACGCGCCTGTCCTAACATTGCCTGAGGGCAATAATGATTTCGCCGTTTATTGCGACGCATCTAAATTAGGTCTTGGCTACGTCCTGATGCAAAGAAACAAAGTCATAGCATACGCATCAAGGCAGTTAAAGATACATGAGAAGAACTACACCACTCATGATCTTGAGTTGGGTGCAGTTGTCTTCGCTCTCAAAATCTGGAGACACTATTTGTACGGTACAAAATGTGTGGTTTTCACAGACCACAAAAGTCTTCAACATATCTTCAATCAGAAAGAGCTCAACATGAGGCAACGACGTTGGGTTGAACTTCTAAACGACTATGACTGCGAGATTCGCTACCATCCTGGTAAGGCGAATGTCGTAGCCGATGCATTGAGTCGTAAGGAACGAACTAAGCTTCATTGTGTTCGTGTCCAATCTGTTATTCAAACCGATATCCAAGCACGTATTTCTCAGGCTCAACAAGCTTGTGTTTCACAAGGTTTGATGGATAAGGAATTTCCTTATCACATAACTCCGGCTCTTGAACTGAAGGACAATGGATCGTATTACTTCATGGACCGTTTGTGGGTCCCCAGCCAAGAAAATCTTCGAACCTTGCTTATGGATGAAGCCCATAAGTCTCGTTATTCTATTCATCCTGGCTCAGATAAGATGTATAAGGATCTTCGTATTCAGTATTGGTGGCCTGGTATGAAGAAAGACATTGCCTTATACGTATCAAAATGCCTTACTTATCTTAAGGTTAAGGCCGAACATCAGCGTCCTTCTAGTTTATTGGAGCAACCAGAGATCCCAGTTTGGAAATGGGAAAACATAACTATGGATCTCATTACCAAACTTCCGCGCACAAAGAAAGGTCACGATGCCTTCTGGGTAGTCGTTGATCGTCTTACCAAGTCAGCACATTTCTTGCCAATCCGTGAGGATTTTTCGGCTGACAAACTTGCTCAGATCTACGTGGATGAAATCGTAGCTCGACATGGTGTTCCTTTGAACATCATTTCTGACAGAGATGCTCGTTTCACTTCTCATTTTTGGAGAACCATGCAATCTGCTATGGGGTCCCAACTTAATCTGAGTACAGCTTATCATCCGCAAACGGATGGTCAATCTAAAAGAACAATCCAGACACTAGAGGATATGCTTAGAGCTTGTGTGATAGATTTTGGTGGTAGTTGGGATTCACATCTTCCATTGATTGAATTCTCCTACAACAACAGTTATCACTCCAGCATCAACATGGCTCCTTTCGAGGCTCTCTATGGTCGAAAATGTCGTTCACCAGTCTGCTGGAATGAGATCGGCGAGGCTCAACTTACTGGACCTGCCCTCATTTTAGAGACAACAGAAAAGGTAAAGAAAGTTCGTGATAACCTTCAGACAGCTAGAAGCCGTCAAAAGAGTTACGCGGACCTAAACGCAAGCCCTTAGATTTTCAAGATGGTGATCGAGTATTACTTAAGGTCTCACCTTAGAAAGGTGTGATCAGATTTGGAAAGAAAGGAAAACTTGCACCTAGATACGTTGGACCATTCAAGATCGTCGAAAGAATCGGTAAGGTAGCCTACAGACTTGAGTTACCTCCTGAACTTGGAAATGTTCATCCAACCTTTCATGTGTCCAATCTCAAGAGGTGTTTAGCTGATGAGAACCTCCACATACCGCTTGACGAAATTCGTGTTGATAAAACACTGAAATTTGTCGAGAAACCGGTAGAAATCATGGAACGTGAAGTCAAGTGGCTCAAACGCAAGCGCATTCCTTTGGTCAAGGTTCGCTGGGAATCTAAACGTGGACCCGAGTTTACTTGGGAACGTGAAGATCAAATGAAGGCAAAATATCCACATCTTTTTCCACGAGTTTCCTCTAAATAAATTTCGGGACGAAATTTCCACAAGTAGGGGAGACTGTAACATTTGTGCTTTTAATCTTTATGAACAGTTCTATTATCAATAAAACAATGTTATTTGATCCCAATATTTGTTTGGTTGTGTTTTACATTTTTCATGTTTTGACTTTTGCTCAATTTCAAACTCTACATCGCTTTCTGGAGAGTTATACACAAACTGGTGCGTAAACGTACTCAGTTTAATGCGACAAATACTCCGGAACATCAACATATACTCAACATACCTTAAATAACCTTTACATAACTTAGAAGTAAGTTTTGAAGGCTTTGGTATGGCAAAAACAAGTTAATTCGCTTACAGGGACTAAACTTGACAAACTGCGAAAGTATGCCAATTTGAACTGTAACAAACATTCCGGAACATGTCCATAAGTTAAACATACCATAAATATCCTTTACATAGTTTAGAAATAGGCTTTGAGGGGTTTGGTATGCTAAAACAAACTTTTGGATCATTCAGGGGGTAAAAGTGTCAAAAAGTGCACAAGTTTGCACTTTTGCGCATAACTTACGTTCTGAATACCTCCGGACATCCAAAAATTTATGTAAGCATCCTTATATTATGCCTTAGTGTATGGCATGAGAAAAATCCATTCGTCGCGCAATTTGGATCGTTTTTCGCGCTTATGCGCATTCCGTCGTAATTAACCGAACATCGCGACCGTACGGCCAAACGAACCGACATCCGAGATATTTTTGAGCACATTTTAAGTTCCCTATACTTTAACTTCACTTTAGAGCTTTGAAATGGGGTTAACGGGGCTTAAACGTGTCAAAAACGCATCAAATACCAAGTTTTGGAGCTGCAGGGACCAAAACTGTAAATCTGCCAAAGTGAGGGCTTACGGACCGTAAGCCATAAGCCATACGGTCCGTAAGGAGTTCCCAGTACAGCAGATTCATTGAACCCAGCTGCTTGTCTCTTCCAGCCAATGAGGGGCAAGTTCTGACTTACCATAACATTGTGATAAGTGTACGGGCGAGATCGTGGCACGTTATTCAAAAACGATCTTAACGACTTTGCCTTTCCTATAAATACCCCCCCCCCATTTTGCTAAAAACTCACAATCTGATCTAAAGGCTCTAAGTTGGAACCATTGTTTCATACCTGAGCCATTTTGATCTAGATTAGCATTCGGGGACCCTCCGTAAGTATTCTTTCGTTCTTTTATTCGCTTTTCGAGTCCGAAAGTCAACATTTTGTTGACTTTCTGCGTTGACCAGCCTATGGTCAACACGAAGTTCAGTGGAACTTCATAACGTGAGCGTGATCACGATGGTTATAGTCCATGGCGACTATACCTACTGATTACCACGTTGTCTAGGCTCAGTGACGAGTCATAGTTTCGGCCAAAATGCGCATTCTTGTGTATTTTGTAACCAAACTACTCGTGGGCATCAAAGCCGTTTGTTTTGATGCCAAACCTGTTTTTCTAAACTTAGTTAAGCATGTTCTAACATGCTTAGCTCGTCACTTTTAGTATAGTGCTTATATAGGGTCGTAAGGTAAGCGATCTAAACCATCGCTTATACTTTCGAACCCGACCCATTTGGTCGATCATTAGGATCCGACCAAACACATTAGGTGACCATAGCTATAACCTTCCGAGGTTATGCCTTGTGGTCACGATGTTAGGCGTTCCAGACGCGTTCTACGCGAACGACGCGTAAGGTAGCATAAGCTACCTAAACGGGTCGTAATGGGTCGTCAGCACTTAGGTTAGGTTTCATTTTAGTGTGTAGGCTTTGTTAAACCATATTTCACGAGTCTCCATACTCGTTTGGTTTACGAACCCGCATACTGTCCAATCCTTCCGATTTTGGTCCGGTATGTTAATGTAGCTACCTATTAGGTGTCGTTTGATATTCCGTGATCTCTAGCATTATCTGGTTAATATACAAGGAATTCAAAGCAATCTCAGGTGAGTACATAGAACCCCATCTTTTACTGTTTTCCAAACTGTATTGGGGTGGAACACATGTGCCTACTTGTTACTTTCATGCTTTCCATGTTTTCACATCATATACCTGCTATGTTGTTAGTACATTATAGTACACGATTTCATTACATTTCGTGCTATGTATGCCCATTGTGTGCGTACTTAGTACATTGATTTACATTACATTCCTGTTGCATATGTTTACTCAGCATATGGACACATTGATTTACATGAACATTTCTGTTGCATATGTTTACTCAGCATATGGACACATTGATTTACATAAACATTTCTGCTACATATGTTTACTCAGCATATGGGCACATTGATTTACATGAACATTTCTGTTGCATATGTTTACTCAGCATATGGATACATTGATTTACATAAACATTTCTGCTTCGTATGTTTACTTAGCATACTTAGTACAATTGTTTACATCACATGCCTTCATTTTGTTATGACATTTGGTTTGTTTAACATGGAACAATACATTCATTAACATTAGCTACGCCGTTCGTTAGTAGATAGTGGTACCATAGGAAATGACAACTCCCGTTCCTGAAGTCCTGGGTTTGATAGGATTGTAAGGAATGACCGAATTCGATATACATAACTTAGATAAACCTTTAATTTGTTTAAGGGTTTATCGCCACAGTCTCAAGGCTTGGATGTATGCATATTTCACAATACCGCATAAATGTTAATATCAATAGAGCATGCATTTTTCCGCAGAATATAACGTTGATTTAAACCACGTTTTACTTCAACGACTTGTTTTGTGCATTTTACATATGGTTTAAGTTGATACATTTCGCTTACCGTACATGATACATTTTGGGATACACATTACATGATTTACATTGAACATAGACATTTGACATGATTTACACAATAACACTTGGCAATTGAGTTATCCAAAGAACAATCTTACATGGTCGATGGTTTGGGTAAATGGTTTGAGTAACGTGAAGTATGTAATATGATGCAAACATGGTGGATGCGCCGCTGGTACTTCCTATATATAAATGTTTGTATAATATTACATATCTTAGCGTTATCTAAATCATTTCAGTTTAGACATATAACATTTTATACAAATAACATACTTTTTATAAAACATTGTCTTACAAAACAACTTATTTTATTCAACTCATTTTACTAGGTTATTCATTTAACCTTTCATTTATCTATACATATCATCTGATATTATCGTTTTTCAAATGGTTTACAAAGCGAGACAAATTACAAGGTTCATGACTGACTGTTATTAAACATTTCTTTAAAACTCAAGTCATAAATCCCACTTTCACAAAACCTATGTATCTCACAGGCATTTTTATGCTGACGTACCTACTTTCACATGTGTTTTCAGGAGCTGTTCCATAAGATGTTGATCATGATACTAGGGCGGACCTGTGCCTTAGAGACTAAAAATAAAGATAGAACTAGTATAACTATGTTTTGAATTCTGTACTTCCTTTTAAGACAATGTAACACCCGTGTTTGATAAATAAAATGTAACTTTAATTTCCATGGTTGTATAACAATTAATTCTGTCCACAACACTCCCCGACGTTTTCCGCCGCGGTTGCATGTTATACGCGGTCGGGGTGTGACAAGTTTGTCATAGTTTTCATCGACGACATCCTGATCTATTCGAAGAGTCAGGAAGAACACGAGCAACACCTGAGGCTTATTTTGGAACTTCTACGAGCGGAGCAGTTATATGCCAAATTTTCGAAATGTGACTTCTGGCTTCGCGAATTCCACTTTCTAGGCCACGTGGTAAACAAGGATGGAATTCATGTTGATCCATCCAAGGTTGACTCGATCAAGAACTGGCCTGCACCCCGTACACCAACAGAAATCCGCCAATTCTTGGGTTTGGCAGGATATTACAGAAGGTTTATCAAGGATTTCTCAAAGATTGCGCAACCTCTCACTTCACTAACTCAGAAGGGTGTCACCTATCGTTGGGGTGATGCACAGGAGTCCGCATTTCAGCACTTAAAAGACAGACTTTGTAGCGCGCCTATCCTCTCATTGCCTGAAGGCACATATGATTTTGTGGTTTACTGCGACGCTTCCATCCAAGGACTCGGTTGCGTGTTGATGCAACATGACAAGGTCCTTACCTACGCATCGCGCCAACTTAAAGTTCACGAAAGGAACTACAGTACGCATGACTTGGAATTGGGAGCAGTTGTTTTCGCACTTAAGATATGGAGACATTACCTGTACAGTACCAAGTGCACCATTTACACCGATCACAGGAGTCTCGAGCATATCTTCAAGCAAAAGGAGTTAAACATGCGACAACGTTGATGGGTCGTGTCACACCCCCAAAATCCACACGCGGAGTATCCCCGCTTGGAGGCATGACATGACCAGGATCAAGCCACCAATCATATTGAACATAACAAGCATTAAGTAAAAATTCAACCACACAATATGAAAGGTGTTTCAAATAAAAAACATAGTTAAGTGTTTAGCGGAAGCATAATCGTAAAACCCAATAGAAGTATCAAATACGAATTAAAGTAATGTTTTTAGCATGGCACACACTTCCATGTCCCACAACGACCGCGCTTCCCTGTGCAAGCTCCATGAGTACCTAATGACCTGCAAGGCATGTAACAACGAGTCAACAACGAAGTTGAGCGACTTCACAGTTGGTTGCTTAGTTATAGCATTCGTTTCGTAAATCATATGTTCGTTTTGTAAAGCTTGTATCGTATTAATTCGTATCGCGGTCTCCCAGACATGTTTGCGAAGATTAGTGGGGGTTTCCCATGTGTTACTAGACCGTGTGTATCGACTGCTACGAAAATGTAAGAGGTGCCCTAAGTCAATGTCTGTCAGCATTGACCCTTTGCCCATAGTCCATTAGTACACGCCCGTTCGAACGACACAGTGTGAGGTTTGTTAAACCTAATAGCGCTATTAACTAATGACCCGCTAGCCATAGGCCTCAGCGATTAGGTCGATATGATGAGGGACTTAAATGATAGAGGTTTGGTCCAGTGTGTAATCTTGGCATCCTACTCCCAGAGGATGGTAGTAATTATCGTTTAGTTCGTTTACCCATTCCCAACCCTTGGGAATCCCATGCCTTGGAAAGAGTGTGAACTCACCTTTGTTTGCTCGGTATGCTAAACTATGTGCTCATAAGTAATCAGTCAAGTCCTATAGTTATGCACGTATACACAATCAGTACATGTTTGTAAAGTTTCACATACACTCTATGTCACAGGGTGTGTTTGACAGTTAACATCAGGTAACACATAGGCAGTTAATCAATTCATGCAATTCAAGCTTTACCTTATAGGCTTCCTCAGTTTATTTTAACTTAGTTATTCATTAACAGTCTTG
This sequence comes from Helianthus annuus, assembly GCF_002127325.2. NCBI lineage: Eukaryota > Viridiplantae > Streptophyta > Magnoliopsida > Asterales > Asteraceae > Helianthus > Helianthus annuus. The sequence goes on from NC_035440.2 coordinate 144,488,479, forward strand.
GTAAACTTAACTGTGATAACGGCATTAATCAAGATTAACAGAACTAACATGCATAGTTGAGTAAACACACGTAACATAAACACTGTGTCATAACAGAGTTATCATACATAATGAGCCTATCATAGTTAACATAATTAACATAACCCAGTTAACATACATAACCTATTTGGCATACTTAACACAGTTAAAACTTAACAGGGTTAACCACTTAGCAGAGTTAACAACTAACGGTGTTAACCTTCTTAACTTAACTGAGCTAACAGACACAGACACAGAACGAAAACACAATGTATGGCGAAAACACTTGTGGCGAAAATGCTTTGGACGTAAAACCCTATTGGACGAAAACCCTAGTGGCGAAAACACTTGGGTTTTCGTTGAACATAAGGTGTGAAGAAAACGCTAGTGTTTTCGTCTGATCCTTCTGTTTTCGTTGGTCCCTGTTTTCGTCAGTTACATCTTCATCAACAACATCGGTTACGTATCACAACAACCCTAATCATCACCTAACAGATTCGACGGCTTTGATGTATAGTCGATCAACCAGAAAACTTGATACAATGCACACTTTACTAAAACACAATACAATCATACTTAGGATTCAAATATCATTCAACCTCAGTAATGTTTTTTTTTTATGATCGTCAAGTCTAACATGCAGTAATATCAATTCACCACATACAATAAACTATATCCTGTTGCAATATATCATCCATTCAGTTCGAATGGAAACAAGATTACTCATTACAGTCTTCGCAACAATGACACCCTAACTCAACATCACGATTTGCATAGAGTCACAAAGCGAACTTCTCAGATATATCTCAGTCAAAGACACGTTTACAATATATGCATACATTCAGAATTGCAATCAGACTTAAGCAAATAAATCACTAACCGAACACGGAATGATCGCACGAAGAGGATCTGATTTCGAACAAGGTGAAGGCAGCCGTCGGGTTCAAAGGAAACGAGAGAGAATGTGAGGGATGGTTAGGGTTTCTATCAGTTATATATTTCGTGCGCGATTTAAAACCAAACCTTTATCCGATCGCTACTGGGCCGAAGCCCATATGTTGTTTTCGCCGATTAGTTGTGGACGAAAACACTAATGTGTTTTCGTCACAGGGTGTTTTCGAGTGGGAGGGTGTTTTCGGGTGGGTTAGGGTATTGGCCAAGGTTCTATTATTTTTTGCAAGATATGTATACATATACATACATAATATACACATAACAATAACACTTATATTGCCCCTCAATAAATATAAACTACACTTGCAAATAAGTACAAATTTAAATCGAATAGAGACCTTGAAAACTCGGGTTGTCACATTATCTCCAACTTGAAAGAAATTTCGTCCCGAAATTTAGCACGTGGTTACTGAGGAAGGTAGTTGTGTTGTGTTGTTTCCTGATTTTCCCGGGGTGTCACATCATCCCCCCGTTGATTTGGAATTTCGTCCCGAAATTCTGTATTAGCTTCAGCCTCAGTAGTAGTTGCATTGTTTCCGAACAACTGGGGATACTTGAGTTTCATTTGGTCTTCTCGTTCCCAGGTGAACTCTGGGCCACGACGGGAGTTCCAACGAACTCAAGCAAGAGGTATTCTGGTGTGCTTGAGGACCTTAACATCCCGGTCCGTGATTTCAACTGGTTCCTCGACGAATCGTAACTGCTCGTCGATAGTGAGCTCCTTCAAAGGAACTATGAGGGTCTCATCTGACAGACACTTCTTCAGATTTGACACGTGAAATACGTTGTGAACTCCACCAAGTTCTGCTGGTAGGTTCAGTTTGTAGGCCACATTGCCTATTCTCTCTATGATTTCGAACGGTCCGACATACCACGGATTGAGCTTGCCTCGTTTACCAAGACGAACCACACCTTTCCAAGTTGAGACTTTAAGAAGCACTCGATCCCTAACCTGGAACTCGAGTGGTTTCCTGCGCTTATCAGCGTAGCTTTTCTGACGGTCATGAGCTGCCGCCATGCGTTGTCGTATCTGAGCAATTCTTTCTGTTGCATCTACTACAAGTTCTGGACCTGTGATCTGACTATCACCCACCTCTGCTGAACAAAGAGGTGATCGGCATTTATGCCCGTACAATGCCTCAAATGGAGTGGCCTGAATGCTGGTGTGGTAACTGTTATTATACGAAAACTCCACCAAATGAAGGTGTTTTTCCCAGCCGTTGCCGAAGTCGATTACACATGCACGCAGCATGTCTTCTAGAGTTTGAATAGTGCGCTCAGACAGCCCATCCGTCTGAGGATGATAAGCTATGCTCATGTCTAATCGTGAGCCAAAAGATTTGTGCATTGCTTGCCACAGTTCCGAAGTAAAACGTGCATCGCGATCGGAAATAATGGAGGTTGGCACCCCGTACCTCGAAACCACTTCCTTTAGGTAAATGTCTGCTAAGGTAGAGAATTTGTCTGTTTCCTTGATAGCCAAGAAGTGTGCAGACTTAGTGAGTCGATCCACGATCACCCAAATAGTATTGTTTCCACGTTGAGATCTAGGCAGGCCAGTAACAAAATCCATGGAAATTTCCTCCCATTTCCATTGCGGTATCTTTGGTTGCTGGAGTAGGCCCGATGGTTTCTGGTATTCGGTCTTGACTCTCGCACAAGTCAGACATTTACCAACGTAAGTTGCTATGTGAGCTTTCATGCTAGGCCACTAATGCGTAGTTCTGAGATCGTGGTACATCTTATCCGAACCAGGATGTACTGAGTAGCGAGACTTATGTGCTTTGTCTATTACAAGCTCTCATAAGTTGCCATAGAGTGGGACCCAAATGCGTCCTGTTACGTAATAGGCACCGTCTTCCTTTTGTTCTAACCGTTGTCTCGAGCCGCGTAAGGCCTCAGCCCTAAAGTTTTCTGGTTTCAATGCTTCTACCTGAGCATCTCGTATCTGTGTAGGAAGACTAGACTTAATGGTAAGTTATAATGCTCGCACGCGTCTAGGCGTAGTATCTTTTCGACTGAGGGCGTCAGCCACAACATTGGCCTTACCTGGAGGGTACTTGATGGCGCATTCGTAGTCGTTCAAAAGCTCGACCCATCTACGTTGTCGCATGTTCAACTCCTTTTGCTTGAAGATATGCTCGAGACTTCTATGATCGGTGTAGATGGTGCACTTGGTACTGTACAGGTAATGTCTCCATATCTTAAGCGCAAAAACAACAGCCCCCAGCCCCAAGTCGTGTGTAGTGTAATTCCGTTCGTGAATCTTAAGTTGGCGCGAGGCATAAGCAATGACTTTATCCCGTTGCATCAATACGCAACCAAGACCCTGTATTGATGCGTCACAATAAACCACGAAATCGTCTGTGCCTTCAGGCAATGAGAGAATAGGTGCACTGCAAAGTCTATCCTTTAGGTGCTGAAATGCTGATTCCTGTGCATTACCCCATCAATAAGTAATGCCCTTCTGCGTTAGTGAGGTGAGAGGTTGCACTATCTTCGAAAAGTCTTTGATGAACCTCCTGTAGTAACCTGCCAAACCCAAGAATTGGCGAATTTCTGTTGGTGTACGCGGTGCAGGCCAGTTCTTAATCGAGTCTACCTTGGATGGATCAACATGAATCCCATCCTTGTTTACCACGTGGCCTAAAAAGTGAACTTCACGAAGCCAAAAGTCACATTTTGAAAACTTAGCGTACAACTACTCTGCTCGAAGTAGTTCTAAGATGAGTTGTAAGTGCTGCTCGTGTTCCTCCTGACTCTTAGAATAGATCAGGATGTCGTCGATGAATACAATCACAAACTTATCCAAGTAAGGCTTGCACACTCTGTTCATAAGATCCATGAAGACTGCAGGTGCGTTTGTTAACCTGAATGGCATAACTAGAAACTCGTAGTGGCCATAGCGAGTTCTGAATGTTGTTTTTGGAGACGTCCTCATCCCGGACTCTCAGTTGATGGTAGCCTGATCTCAGATTAATCTTTGAATAGAAGCTCGACCCTTGCAACTGGTCGAACAAGTCATCAATACGTGGAAGAGGATAGCGATTCTTCACGGTCACCCTGTTGAGTTCGCGATAATCTATGCACATACGAAAACTACCGTCTTTCTTTTTCACAAACAACACTGGAGCTCCCCAGGTTGAAGAGCTAGGACGAATGAAACCCTTATCCAAGAGTTCTTGCAATTGTTTGGATAGTTCTTCTAGTTCGGTTGGAGCTAGTCGATAAGGTGCTTGAGCTATGGGTACCGCTCCAGGAGCTAGCTCGATTTGGAATTCGTCCTGACGATGAGGCGGTAGCCCAGGTAAATCTTCAGGAAACACTTGAGGAAAATTGCGTACAACTGGAATATCCTCTATCTTCTTCTCTTTCGTTGATGCGTCAGTAACGAGGGCTAGTATAGCAGTGTGCCCCTTTCGCAAACATTTTTGGGCTTTTAGGAAAGAGATGATGCCCACTACAGCACCTCTCTTGTCTCCTTGAATCTCGAGAAGTTCTTTACCAGAACGGGAAATACGAACAATCCTCTCTTTGCATAGGATCTCTGCTTGCTTTTGGGATAACCAATCCATCCCAATGACGATGCCGAAACTACCCAAAACTATAGGAATGAGATCGATAGAGAAAGTCTGACCAGCGAGGACAAGATTACAACCCTGAACTATGTGTGTGGCCTCTAAACTTTTACCATTGGCTAATTTTACGACATGTTTGGTGTTTAAAGGAGTCAGTGCACGTTTAAGCGTTTGACTAACTTTTAGAGCCACATAACTGGTATCGGCACCCGAATCAAATAAAACAGTAACATAAAAGTCGTCGAGAAGGAACTTACCCATCATTACGTTGGGGTCATAACTAGCATCACTATGACCAAGCACGAACACGCGGCCCCGGGCGTCATTGTTTCCATTGTTTCTCCCGTCACTGTCCCCATTGTTGTTCCTGTTTCCATGGTCGTGGTTCTGATTCTGGTTCCAGTTCAACTATGGACAGTGTCTCTTGTAGTGATCTTTTGCACCACACTGAAAACATCCTCTAATACTCTGTTGTTGCTGCTGATTCTGTGGAGCTTGTGGCTGCTGTTGTCGTGAGCTTCGGCAATCTTTGGCTTCATGACCAAGCTTGTTACATTTCTAACAACGATCTTTGTGGCACGGCCTGCTGTGGTGCAAATTACACTGATTGCACTTAGGGTGGTTTCCCCTGTATCCACCCTGGCTTCGATTACCAAAAGACTGTTGACTGGGACTCCTGTACTCATCCGTCTTTCGCTGCTGGGATTGAGGCTGAACCGAAGTGGGACCCTTGCTCGAATTTCCATCCCACTTACGTTTGTTGTCACTAGGAGTAGCAGGAGGAGTAGTAGTAGTAGCACCGATACGCTTAGGCAGCCTGTTCTGCTCCACTGCCTGATCTTGAGACAATGAGCAAGACGAGTAACATCCTGGATGGTAGCAAGGTTAGCCGAAGTCACATGGCTTTGAATTTCTGGCACTAAGCCTCTGAGGTACAACTCAATGCGCTTGATAGGAGGGTCCACCATAGTTGGGCACAAGATGGCCAGCTCGTTTGACCTTTTCGTATACGCCTTGATTTCTGACCCCGTCATCTTTAAATTGAAAAACTCCACTTCTAGCTTGTGGATGTTGTCGCGGCTACAATACTCTTCCTTAATCAGTTCCTTGAAGTCGTCCCATGGGGTGGCATTAGTAGCTGCCAACCCTAGCATTTGGACTTGCGCCTTCCACCAAGTTAACGCAATGCCTTCCAGAGTACCAGTGGCATACTTCACCCTGCGAGCCTCAGGGCATTCACACATCTCGAAGTCAGATTCGAGTTTCTCGAACCAGTGGAGGAGGCCTTCAGCTCCCCCAGTGCCGTTGAAAGTAGTAGGTCGGTCATCCATAAAAGTTTTGAAAGCGCCCACAGGAGGTCGAGCAGGTTGACCTCCTGCCTGAGCGGCTGCGAGCGCTGCAGCAACTTGTTGGTTAATCAGAGCTATCAACTGAGCTTGTTGGGATTGAACCCTATCATAGGAACAGATAATGTAAAGCCAAAACCGGATCTCATCAGTGGACTCTCAATAAGCAATAGCTTACACTTTGCTCTCCCCTTAACAGTGGTATTCTTACAGCTAATGAACCTTAAGTGTTGCTCAACTACAACAACTGATGAACCAAACACTGATGATACTCTTAAAGACTGCTGAAGACAAACACTGAGCTCTATCTACTGCTGTCTCATAAGTACTGCTGAAGATTCAAGCACTGCTCATTCAAAGACTGATCACCTTTTGAAGAAAGCACTGATGTTCAAGTAATTAGTACTTAGGCTATAACAGTGGAACGTGAACAGTGTTAGACTTGTTTTGTATTGCATTATCAATCAGTTGTTTAGACATCAGTAGTTTGTATAGGTCAGTGTTTATAGTTTGTTAGGTCGTTAGATGTCACTATCATGGTGACGTCAGCTGAGCTACATCTGTAGTTTGGTTTGCTTATAAATATGACAGTATTCTGTACTGTCATACTTGATTCGTTTTGAGCGAGTTGTCCTCCTCAATTCAATCCTTTCATCTTGTGCAACCAACTCTGAAGTATCAGGCTGAGGGGGAGTTTAGTTTGTAAGCTTGCACTGTAATCTTTTACTTTTATGTAATCTTTTGACTTAATATGAAAAAGCAATTGTTTATCAAACTATATTCTCCTTTGATTGTGTTTACAAAGTTTGCTACTCATTTCCGCTGCACTTATATCATTTCATATGTTTTGATTATTCATTTTATGCAAACAAACACAATCATGTCAGCCTCGGATCCTAACAATTGGTATCAGAGCCTGGACAGTCAAATTCGATCTAACAATCAATTTGACATAACAGTTCAGCTCACAATTCATTGATACTAAGGATGGTTGTATTCAGTTGAAAAACAGAGTAACGGGTGAATCATGAGCAAAATGATTATTCAGAAACTCTGTAAATCAACCAAGATGTCATATGACACACAAATTTTAAGCAACAAATGATTTCATGCACAAAACACTCATAGTTTTCAGATCTGCAAAATATCTGATAAATTATGGGATCGTTCAACATTTTCAAAATTGATTTCAATTGTTGTTTTAACATTTGTGATATTTTCACTAAAATACTAAAGTATGTACCTCAGATCAGCAAAACTTATGTTCATCTAAAACACTAGTATACTGCTGACATAGAAAGAGGGAAGTAAAGCTTTAGTCAAAACTTCTTATGTGTTCAAAGGCAGGTTGAGAATCCTCAAAAGGACCAAAACAACTTTGTCAAAACACATTTAGAAAACAAAGTGTAAAAAAGGTTCTAATCATATGTAATGTGAGATCTGTAATAAAACATGCACAAATGTGGTCAGATCTCTCAAAACATTACTCCAAAGTGATTCTGGACAAAGTATGTTCAAAACATAATCTCCTAGTGAGTATTTCTGAACATATGAATAAAAGGGTTAAAAAGGGAAAAGGAAAATGAACAAATCTCAAAGTGTGTTTATCTCAAAACTTTTGAAATCAAAAGAAAAGAGTATAAGCATAAAACACTCTTGAGGTTAAAAGTTAGGTCATCAGTGGTCATTATGCAACTGTGTGCATTCATCAATACAGGAATTGTTCTGGTAACAATGGCATCTCCAGTGATTGTGCTTAAAAAGGAATTTACAATCAATTGTATGACCCCAAACAGTGGTCAAAATGACTTGAGAATGATATGATCATGAACTTACTTGAAAAACTGTCGGATACTTTTGATCATCTTCAAAACATCCTTTAATTTTTCCTTAAGGTGTTTTCCTCTAAATAAAACCAGATATGTTTTATTTTTTTATAGAATACATTTTGTTCTTTTACTCATTTTTGATAGTAAAAGTTCATCTCTGGTCAGGATGTAGTTTCCTTACTTTTTGTGTGAAATTATTATCCTTAAATCTAATCAAAAGGAAATGACACACATATCAAGGACATGTTAAGCTCAAGTTAGGTTTTCAACAGATCAAAAATTGATTGTAAATTGTTTTAGAACTACTGAGATACTCATGTTCTAGTTCAAGTAATTAGACACAAAATGAGTAGCTGTAGTAGAAATGTTTTCATTATTTGGGATGCTAAGTCACTATCTGAAATAATAGACAGATGGCAAAACCTTGAACAAAATTTCTGAACATAACTGCTGACAATTTAATCTTGATATTATACATCTAAAATGTATTTTGTTAAGAATAGCATTTCTGGTACTCAACAGATGATAGATAAGATATTGGGCTTTCACAAGACAAAATCAATTCCTACATCTGGACAAGCAGGTGCTAAAACTATTTGTCAAAAGTCAAAACACTGCTGCACAAACAGTTGTTAAATATATGATCCTCATTATTGTTTCCATACCACTATTGTACCTAAGATGTTGTTGTGCCTCAACATCTGTTCTCTAAAGCCTGTCCACTGCTGAGAGTCAAACTCTGCTTCTCTAAAAACACTGATGTTTAAAATCATTGTTCCATCCACTGATACATCCACTGTTTCATTTTATTACCGTTGTAACTACTGATGATTGTTCCATCAGTAGTTGTCAAAACAACTGTCCTCCATTATTTACCATTACATCAGGGGTTGGCACGTGGTCATTTTTTAGCCGTCAGATCATTATAACCGCTGCCACATCAGCATTCACCTTTTTCCTAAATAAAACCCTGCCCTAACACCAAAACAGGGTTTTACTGTCGAATTGAATTCCAAAAGTTCTCTTCTCAAAGCAGTTTCCCTCTCATAACTCCAAAAATCTTCTTCGATCTTCTTCATAAAAAATGACGAAACCAAAATCGAAAACAAAATCAAAACCATCATCTTCCTCCACAACAGCAGATGCCACTCAAATGGCCGCTGAAACCACGGAGATTCGCTACAAAGCTCCACACAACTATGTGGGTATACTCACAAAACCTACCGATAACCACACCTTCGACTCCATCCTTGACACCCTTTCTGCGTCAAAGTACAAAACTTTGATAACAGCAGACGCTCCCATTTACCTTGATACCCAGAGAGAGTTCTGGAAAAATGCCACCCTTGAAAAACAAGGAGACATCATCACCGCCATCAACTCCTCGATACAGGGTAAGAAGGTACAAATCTCTCCAAAATCCATCTCTGAAATCTTTAAACTCGATGATTTGAAAGGAAAAACCTCATTTACTAAAGACGAGTTGATAAAGGATTTCATGAACAGGGGCTATGCAGAACAACCGAATAGGGATACCCTACAAAAGGGTAACTTCCCTTCTGCACCCAGATTTTTATTCCACACACTACTCATGTGTGTTTCTAATAAAACAACGTCTTTTAATGAAATACCAACAAAAATCCAATGCCTGGGGTATGCAATTTTAAACGATAAAAACTATAATTACTCCCAGGAAATATTTGATGATTTGATAAAAAAACGTTGATAATAAGGCATTTCTGCTCTTTCCAAGATTTCTAAGCTACTATTTTGAATAAAAATTTGTAGAGAAAGATGCAGATTTGCCCAAACAAGGTGTCTGTTTCAAAATAAACGGTTTAACAATTGAAACATTTTCAAGAATGATGGCACCAATAAAATTAAAAACAAAGGAGCCTGAGCAGGTTTTAGAAACTGCCACTGATCCTCAGGCAACCTCTGCTGAGCCCACTGCTCCAGGTGATCAAAGCAGCACACCCACTGTTTTGTAACCCACACCTGCCACCACCAAAAAGACCAAAAGAAAAACATCCAGAAAACCCACCAAAACCAAAACAAAGGCAACTCTGGAAGATGAGACCCCAGAGCAATTGCCAGTGACAGCACAAAAGTCACCAAAAACCACTGCTGCTACTTCCTCACAGCAGTTGGTAGAAAGATCTCAACCCCAGCCTCAAACTCCTCTTGCATCCTCACAAAAGGATCAAGTTGTAAGCATAGGGACACCACAATATGAAGCTCTGGACCCACTCGGATCCATCTTCCACAGTCCTGATCTTGAGGACATGTCTCTTTCAACACCCATACCCTCACCAATCATATTGCCACAATCAATGATACCCTTGTTGCATGCAGTTGTTATTGCACAGACACAAACCAGTTCCTCTCAATCACCCATTACTGAGAGTATACCACCACAAGTGACTGGGTCTGATGCTAATACCTCTGTTATCCCAGCAACAGTTGAGGAGGTTACACCCCCTGAGTTACAAGTAACTCTCGGAGGTAGTTCAAGTGGAGCAGCAACTACAACTGATGGATCAACAGATCTTCAGTTGGACAGTTGTTACATCAATAAGACTCCCTTGAAGGCAATTTCTTCCATGGCAACTTTGGTAACCACCAGTGAGTTAACTTTAAACACTGGTACCATCAAAGGTTTATCAAGTGCTGAAGAAAGAAGTCCCCAGTACCATGAAAAAGGGGCATCAATGGATGATCTTTGGGACTCTGTTCCTAAGTCACACATTGATACAACCACCACTGGTGGGGATTCAGATGATCCTGTTAATTCAGGTGATGATTCAAAATATAATGAATTGACGGCCAGAGTTGAAAACTTGGAATCTTCTGTTGCCGAGATAAAAGATATGGTGCAGCAGCTGTTAAAAGCTCAAAAAGCCCAATCAACTGTTCCTCCTGCTCAAGCATCTGCTCCACAAGCATTTGCTGCAAATGAGCTTTGGAATATCTTTCAACCCATGCTTGAAAAACAGCAACAAATGGCTGCTCAAAAGCATGCTCTTCAAGTACAAATGCTGACCAACATGGTGGAATCAAGGTTCAAAGACACTCAAGCAGATATCAAAGCTACAAAGGCTAGCATCCAAAAGACTGCCCAGAGTGAAAAGCTCCATCTACCATCTTCTTCATGGATACACCCCTGGCAGATAATGCCAAAAAGGGGGAGAAAATCAGATTAAGAAAGAAAGGAATTGAAGATGGAATGTATATTGAACTAGAAGATACATCAGCAGTTACAAAAACAACTGATACAAAATCTTCAAATCAAACAGCTGATACTTCAACAGTTACAAAAACTGCTGTCAGTAGCCAAACAGCTGCCATATCATCAACACAAACACCTCCAACACACACCACATCACCACACACCACCACAACTACTGTTCCACCACCACCATCTGTGTCCACAGCACAAAAACCACCATCAAAACCAAAAACTACCAAACCATCATCACCCCCTGCCAAAAAGCAGAAGACAAAAGGTGTCACAACATCTGTTGTAATGGCAACAGTAGTTGAAACACAAGTTGTTTCAACTATTGCTAGTCAACCACTGATCACCACCCAAACAACTGCCACAATAACCCCTGCTCAAAAGCAGAAGACATCTGCTGATACATCAGCAGTTGTGATGACAACAGCAGTTGAGACACCAGTTGTTTCAACAGTTGTTAGTCAATCATCCACCACTGCCCTATCCTTTCCTATATCACAACCAAAGCTCCTCAGTAGAAAAAGAAAGCCAATACCTGCCAGGAATACATGATCCTAATGCTGCAAAATATCCACTGGAAATTGAAGCTCTCAAAAATGAGATGAGGCAATTCTATACAGAAGAAGATCCTTCAAAAAGAAGATTCTCCCCACTCATAGGCTACATGCCACCAGAGGATATGGATGATTACCTCAGGATCAAGGCAAGGCAGGCTAAAGTAAAAGCTAAGGTTGACAGTGAAAGTGAAGGTCTAAGCAAAGAAGGCATTGCTAAAAGACTGGAGTTCTACCTTACAAAGGTAAAGCAGATAGAAGAATTTGCACATGAGCTAGATAAAGAGAAGGCTGATCAAAAGAAGAGGTTAAGAGAACAACTTCTAGCCTTTATCATGAAAGAAAAATTCTATCCTGCAGAAGAACAACAGTTCAAAGAATGGCCATTAGTAGCTTTAAAGCATGAGGCTGAAAGGATTCAAAGAATCAAGAATGATCCTTCAAAGAAGAAAAATGCTCCAAACTAGAGCAAATACAAAAAGCTCAATACTGACCTCACTACTGAATACAAAGGAAAGAAAAAGGCGCTGGTGGATGCTAAGATGGACACTGCTGAAGCCATATCAAAATGGTCTAGGCAGCAAATTGATGAAGCATATGAGCAGCTAAAGAAAAGGAAGAAAACTGCTTCAGATGCTTTAAAGAAAAGAGAACATATGATGAAGCTTGAACAGAAAATTGAAAACCTCAAGACAATGTTAAAATCAGCAGACAGTCCTACTCTTGGGTCAAACCAAGTTGAAGGCAAACAGCTGACTGAAGAAGAGGTCATAGAAAAAGAAGCAGAGTATCTCAAGGACACCATCTTAAAAATGGGTCTGAATGAAGACAGCTCATCAAAGCTTCAAAACCTTTTTAAGAAGGTACTCAATAAACCTGCATCTCCAAACACTGCAAAAGACAAGATAGAAGTTGAAAGACAAGAGCTTATTGAACAAGAAACTGCAGAAGATATAGCTGCAGCAGATAAAGTCATTGAAGAAGCTTTCAAAAGAATGTCTGAAAGTCTGCAGATGTTTTCAAAGCCATCATCCCTCAACTCATCAGCAAATAAGTCTCTCCCAAGAAACCCACTTAGCTTAAAAATACTAAAGTGGATATCTGATCAAAAGACCCACGTATTGACCCTGGTCAGAGCCAATGGCGAAGTGAGGTACATATCAAGGAAAGAAGCACTGGGCCTTAGCGTTGAAGATTTGCAGGATCTCCTTGAAATTTCACTGTGTAGGGATTAGGACGACCAGAGTGCAAAGGAATTTGAAGCAGAATTCAAAGATCAAGCTAAGGCACTCTTGATGAGTAATAAAGGTCCTGAATAATGAAGGGTTTTGGCATTATCTGTTCCATGGGGAGATTGTTGGGATTGAACACTTTGCTCTCCCCTTGACAGTGGTATTCTAACAGCTGATGAACCTTAAGTGCTGCTCAACTACAACAACTGATGAACCAAACACTGATGATACTCTTAAAGACTGCTGAAGACAAACACTGAGCTCTATCTACTGCTGTCTCATAAGTACTGCTGAAGATTCAAGCACTGCTCATTCAAAGACTGATCACCTTTTGAAGAAAGCACTGATGTTCAAGTAATCAGTACTTAGGCTATAACAGTGGAACGTGAACAGTGTTAGACTTGTTTTATATTGCATTATCAATCAGTTCTTTAGACATCAGTAGTTTGTATATGTCAGTGTTTATAGTTTGTTAGGTCGTTAGATGTCACTATCATGGTGACGTCAACTGAGGTACATCAGTAGTTTGGTTTGCTTATAAATATGACAGTATTCTGTACTGTCATACTTGATTCGTTTTGAGCGAGTCGTCCTCCTCAATTCAATCCTTTCATCTTGTGCAACCAACTCTGGAGTATCAGGCTGAGGGGGAGTTTAGTTTGTAAGCTTGCACTGTAATCTTTTGCTTTTATGTAATCTTTTGACTTAATATGAAAAAGCAATTGTTTATCAAACTATATTCTCCTTTGATTGTGTTTGCAAAGTTTGCTACTCATTTCCGCTGCACTTATATCATTTCATATGTTTTGATTATTCATTTTATGCAAACAAACACAATCATGTCAACCTCGGATCCTAACAGAGCTTGAGTCATGTTAACGCGTCCACTCATGATCTTCCAAGTAAGAGAACAGAAGTGAGAAGTGCGTCGTATCAGTACGCAAGTGTGGAATGACAGAAGAGTGTGAGCAAACAAGGTTTTAAATAGTAGTTGCTACGTTATCTAAGCATACCATGAGCAATGTAGTATGTATCTAACAAGTAGGTAATGTAAACATGAATAGTATCACCTATCGTGTTGAGTCTTGCACGTGGAGCGAAGCGTCGTTGTGGATCGTTGAGAACTGTACAGGTTATAGTCTGATTTTAATAAAAACCTTTTCCCCTTATTAAAACCAAGTTCACTATAACCAATGGCTCTGATACCAATCTGTCACACCCCCAAAATCCACAGGCGGAGTATCCCCCCTTGGAGGCGTGACATGACCAGGATCAAGCCACCAATCATATTGAACATAACAAGCATTAAGTAAAAATTCAACCACACAATATGAAAGGTGTTTCAAATCAAAAAAGTAGTTAAGTGTTTAGCGGAAGCATAATCGTAAAACCCAATATAAGTATTAAATACGAAATAAAGTAATGTTTTTAGCATGGCACACACTGCCATGTCCCACAACGACCGCGCTTCCCTGTGCAAGCTCCATGAGTACCTAACGACCTGCAAGGCATGTTAACGAGTCAACAACGAAGTTGAGCGAGTTCACAGTTGGTTGCTTAGTTATATCATTCGTTTCGTAAATCATATGTTCGTTTTGTAAACCTTGTATCGTATTAATTCGTATCGCGGTCTCCCAGACATGTTTGCGAAGATTAGTGGGGGTTTCCCATGTGTTACTAGACCGTGTGTATCGACTACTACGAAAATGTAAGAGGTGCCCTAAGTCAATGTCTATCAGCATTGACCCTTTGCCCATAGTCCATTAGTACACGCCCGTTCGAACGACACGGTGTGAGGTTTGTTAAACCTAATAGCGCTATTAACTAATGACCCGCTAGCCATAGGCCTCGACGATTAAGTCGATATGATGAGGGACTTAAATGATAGAGGTTTGGTCTAGTGTGTAATCTTGGCATCCTACTCCCAGAGGATGGTAGTAATTATCGTTTAGTTCGTTTATGTGACACCTGTGTCACTTCAACCATCAAACAAATACCAAACCAATGAAATATTGTATTTCATACTTGGGATTTGTTAAATGATGTGTATCATTTGCACATATCAACTCTTGTTCGATTTCGGGCTCTAAATCGCTTTCTGGAAGGTTATACGCGCACTAATGCGTAAATATAACTAGTTTAATGCAACAAACACTCCGGAATAGTGACATAGGCTTAACATACCTTAAATAACCTTTACATAACTTGGAAATAAATTTCGGAAGGTTTGGTATGCCGAAATCAAATTTCTTCGCTTACAGGGACTAAATATGACAAATTGCGAAAGTATGCCAATTTGAACTGTAACGAACATTCCGGAACATGATCATAAGTTAAACACACCCTAAATATCCTTTACATAGCTTAGAAATGGGCTTTGAGGTGCTCGGTGTGCTAAAATAAACTTTATGATCACTAAGGGACTAAAAGCGTCAGAAAGTGCATAAGTTTGCATTTTCGCGCATATCTCACGTTCTGAATACATCCGGACATCCAAAAATTTACGTAAGCATTAAAATATTTTACTTTAGTGTTTGGCATGATAAAAATCCATTCGTCGCGCAATTTGGATCGTTTTTGCGTTCGTTACGACTTCCGTCGTAATTAACCGAACAACACAACCGTACGACCAAACGAGCCGACATCCGAGATGTTTTTGAGCATGTTTTGAGTTCCCTATACTTTAACTTCATTTTTAGAGCCTTGAAATGAGGTTAACGGGGTTTAAACGCATCAAAAAAGGCCTTAAACACGTGCAGGGACCAAAATTGTCATTTTTGAAACTTTTCTGAAGCTGGCACTTGCTAGCGCTGCGCGAGCAACTCCTGCCTACCTTGTGGCGCTACGCGAGCAACTGATCTGGGCAGAAACTCCATTTTTGCACTTGCAGGTCCATTTTCAGCACTTAACTTGAAGTTTAGGGGCTATTTTGTAACATTTTCAATACCGTTTGCTGGTTTTGGGGCACCCCTAGTATCCCAAAACCATGGGCCATATGTGTACGGTCCACATTGATGCTCGTTTATCGAGGAATGATCTTAACGGTTCTTGATTCTCTATAAATACCCACCTCCTCTTCACTTCTTCTTCACACATTTGCTCTCAACATCTTCTCTAAGTTGAAGTTGTATGATAAGTAGTTTCTATGCCTTAGGAAAATTACCAAAATACCCTTTTGTCGCCAAAATTCATTTTAAGCCTATGTAACATAACTTTTGACATCTAAACTGATTTAGCAACAATATTAAACATGTTAAGGCATATTTCACTTGTCATAGGGCTAGTTAGGCATTCCGAACGCGTTTTACGCGAACGACGTGCTAAAGTAGCATAAGCTACCTAAACTGGTCGTAATGGGTCGTAAGCACTTAGGCTAAGTTTCATTTTAGTATGTGGGCTTTGTTTAACCATATCATATGAGTTCCAATACTCATTTGGTTTACGGAACCTCATACTATCCAATCCCCCGATTTAGGTCCGGATATTTATGTAGTTATCTATATAGGGTGCCGTTTGATTCCGTGATCCCTCTAGCTTTGCTTGGTTGTTGTTCAAGACTTCTAAGCACCCTCAAGTGAGTACATAGTACCCCTCTTTTACTGTTTTTCAAACATTTTGGGGTGAAACACATGTGCCTACTTGTTACTTTCATGCTTTTCATGTTTTCATATTATATACTTGCTATGTTCACTAGTACACTATTAGTACATGATTTCATTATGTTTTTGCTATGTATGTCCTTTGTTGCATACTTAGTACATTTGATTTACATTACCTTTTCATGCTATGTATGTTCATCATACTAGTACCTTGTTTTACATCACATCGCATGCTATGTATGTTCATTTTGTTCATACATAGTACATTCACATCACATCACATGCTTACATTTTGGTATGACATTTGGTTTGTTTAAATGGGACAATGTACATTCATTAACATTGATCATGCCGCTTGGTAGTAGGTAGTGGTACCATAGGACTTGACAAATCCCGTTCCTAAAATCCTAGGTTTGTTTGGATGGATGGAATGACCGAATCCGAAAACATTTCTTTTTGATAACTTTTACTCTAAGGTTATCCTGTTGTCTCAAGGCTTGAATGTATGGAATTTTCACAACACCGCATAGATGTTTGTATCAGTATAGCATGCATTTCCATAAAACATAACATTGATTTAAACTGAGTTTTACATCAATACTTTGTTCTGTGCATTTTCACCTATGGTTTAGTTGATGCATTTCGCTAGCCATACATATCATTTTGGTTACACATTACATGATTTACATTTGACACATAAACATTTTTGACATTGGTTATACATTACATGATTGACATTTGACATAAACATTTTGACATGGTTTTCACAATGACATTTGACAATTGGTTTACACATGGTTTTCACAATGCCATTTAACAATTGGTTTAGACATGGGCAATTTACATTGGTGGTTTGTTTGGGTAAGTGATTTAAGTAACGAGACGTGTGTAATGTGATACAAGCATGGTGGATATGCCACTGGTACTTCCTATATATAAGTGCTTGTATTATATTACATGTCGTAGCGTTATTTAAATCATTCAATTTGGATTTACACATTTTTACACAAATAACATATTTTTCACAAGACATTGTTTTACAAAACAGTATGTTTTATACAAATTCATTTTACTTGGTTATTCATTTAACCTTACAATCATTCTTTTAATCTATACATATCTGTCATCGCTTTTCAAATGATTTATAAACAAAAATTTTATAAGGATCATGACTGACTTTTTGTTAAACAACTTTTTTCTAAACTTATAAGTCATGAATCCTAAATCAATATAACCTATGTACTCGCCGGCATTTTTATGCTGACGTACCTATTTTCACATGTGTTTCAGGAGATGCATAGGATTGATCAAGATACACATAGGCGGACTTCGGCCTTAGTGACAATAAAAGATGCAAGACTAGTTAATTTTGTTATACTTCTTTGTTTGATTAAGACATTGTAACTCAGTTAATCAATAAAACAAAATTTCAAATTTCCATGTGTTATGAAACAATGATTCTGTTACAACACTCCCCGACGTTTCCGCCACGATTTGTTGTTTTACGTGGTCGGGGTGTGACAGTTTACCCATTCCCAACCCTTGGGAATCCCATGCCTTGGAAAGAGTGTGAACTCACCTTTGTTTGCTCGGTATGCTAAACTATGTGCTCATAAGTAATCAGTCAAGTCCTATAGTTATGCACGTATACACAATCAGTACATGTTTGTAAAGTTTCACATACACTCTATGTCACTGGGTGTGTTTGATAGTTAACATCAGGTAACACATAGGCAGTTAATCAATTCATGCAATTCAAGCTTTACCTTATAGGCTTCCTCAGTTTATTTTAACTTAGTTATTCATTAACAGTCTTGGTAAACTTAACTGTGATAACGGCGTTAATCAAGATTAACAGAACTAACATGCATAGTTGAGTTAACACACTTAACATAAACACTGTGTCATAACAGAGTTATCATACATAATGAGCTTATCATAGTTAACATAATTAACATAACCCAGTTAACATACATAACCTATTTGGCATACTTAAAACAGTTAATACTTAACACGGTTAACCACTTAGCAGAGTTAACAACTAACGGTGTTAACCTTCCTAACTTAACTGAGCTAACAGACACAGAACGAAAACACAATGTATGGCGAAAACACTTGTGGCGAAAATGCTTTGGATGAAAACCCTATTGGACGAAAACCCTAGTGGCGAAAACACTTGGGTTTTCGTTGAACATAAGGTGTGACGAAAACACTAGTGTTTTCGTCTGATCCTTCTGTTTTCGTTCGTCCCTGTTTTCGTCAGTTACATCTTCATCAACAACATCGGTTACGTATCACAACAACCCTAATCATCACCTAACAGATTCGACGGCTTTGATGTATAGTCGATCAACCAGAAAACTTGATACAATGCACACTTTACTAAAACACAATATAATCATACTTAGGATTCAAATATCATTCAACCTCAGTAATGTTTTTTTTTATGATCGTCAAGTCCAACATGCAGTAATATCAATTCATCACATACAATAAACTATATCCTGTTGCAATATATCATCCATTCAGTTCGAATAGAAACAAGATTACTCATTACAGTCTTCGCAACAATGACACCCTAACTCAACATCACGATTTGCATAGAGTCACAAAGCCGACTTCTCAGATATATCTCAGTCAAAGACACGTTTACAATATATGCATACATTCAGAATCGCATTCAGAGTTAAGCAAATAAATCACTAACCGAACACGGAATGATCGCACGAAGAGGATCTAATTTCGAACAAGGTGAAGGCAGTCGTCGGGTTCAAAGGAAACGAGAGAGAATGTGAGGGGTGGTTAGGGTTTCTATCAGTTATATATTTCGTGCGCGGTTTAAAACCAAACCTTTATCCGATCGCTACTGGGCCGAAGCCCATATGTTGTTTTCGCCGATTAGTGTTGGACGAAAACACTAATGTGTTTTCGTCACAAGGTGTTTTCGAGTGGGAGGGTGTTTTCGGGTGGGTTAGGTTATTGGCCAAGGTTCTATTATTTTTTGCAAGATATGTATACATATACATACATAATATACACATAACAATAACACTTATATTGCACCTCAATAAATATAAACTACACTTGCAAATAAGTACAAATTTAAATCGAATAGAGACCTTGAAAACTCGGGTTGTCACAGGTCGAGCTCTTGAATGATTACGAATGCGCTATCAAATACCACCCGAGCAAAGCCAATGTTGTGGCCGACGCCCTCAGTCGAAAGGATACTACACCTAAGCGCGTGCGAGCGTTACAACTTACTGTCACGACCCCCGACCCACCCTGGACGGAATCGGGAGTCGCGAATAGCCCAGTGGTACCGGTGATTATTTTGAAAAATATTGCAGCGGAAATTTAATCAGGACCGTGAGTTAGGAAAAATATCAGAGTTTAGAAACACCGGATTTTTATTTATTAAATAGATGGAATAAATCCATGTTTTACAAAGGTAGCTTTAATAAAGATAAATTTTATTACATAAAACAATATTTCTTAATTTGATTTTAATTAATAAAATAAGCCACTTCTTGATGCCTTTCAGTGCCGTGTCCATCTTTACTCCAATCTACTGTAATTACCTGAAACGTGTTTTAAAAAGGTTTTGTCAGCGGAAAATACTGAGTGAATCATTCTATTTAATAAAACGACCTGTTTGTTATAATTTACAGTATTAAGAGCGATTACAATGTTTCTGATATCAAACCAACTACCCACGGTACTTTGTCACTCGACCCATTGGCCCTCTAATTGTCCAATGGTGTCTGTGATTATGGTCATATCACCCATTGGCTGCCCCAATGGTGAAGATTATCAAGTAACGTATACAAAACCCCACATACCGGCTGTAACTTGGTGATTATAAAGACTTAATCTCTGTAATTATAACTTTGAAAATAACTTGGAGTTTTGTAAAACAGTTGATAAAAAAAGAATGACTCACATTATAAGCATGCAGATTCATATGGCCAAAGTTTACTCTACAGATAATCCTTGATATATTGCAGATTTATACAGGCAGAGCTTAGCCTATTGATTTAACCTTGTAACCTAGTGCATACGAACTAGGTAGGTAACTTAATACAGCAATTACGATAACTCACGAGATTAAAACCCTCACAACGAATGACAGAGTATTCACCGAGTTCAGGTGATACTCAAACATCCTGTCGGAATCACGACGAATGACAAAGGATAGAACTAAAACATCCATCGGATAGTTTCCATCGATCGGACATTGAATCGTAGCAGCGATCGAGTTAATACCCTGTATCGTAGCAGCACACCGCTATACTAATTAGTGATTTTGATAGTAAATAGAACGTAACTCAGTGTGTATTACGAGTTTTTACGTCGTTCAATCGCCCAAATTCCAGTCCCAAAGTCTGCTATTTATATACGAATTTTGAAATGCTTACGGACCGTAAGACTTTTATCCCTTACGGTCCGTAAGGGTTGCATTTTCATTATAGGGTGGCCACGTGTGGGTGTAGGCTTGCTGATTCGACATTTTCGTAAATTTCAATTTTGACAACGTTTTATAAGGATAATCGTTAAGTAGGGAATACCCCCCTGTGTTTTAGGGGCCCTGATCCTGATTCTGATTGTTCTGAAATTTTTAGGGTTTGTGCAGAATCACTTGGGTGTCTCAATTAGGGTTTCCTATTGGATGAAATAATACAATAAATAATAATTTTGATGAGGGTTGTTACATTCTCCCCACCTTAATAAAAATCTCGTCCTCGAGATTTGGTTTATGATATTTCTTTTAGACTTATGATATATTTTAGTCAATAAAACAATATTAAGATAGATGTCACAGAATCAAAATATCTAATTTTATGAATACAAGTTGTACCATAAGTAGGATTCAAAGATTCAACTGAATTAGTTCAAGAAATTGATGACAAAGGAATGAGATGAAATGATATAATTTCTAAGGTGACTAGGTTCAATCCAAAAGATATATGATTAATAGATATTTAGAATGAATGTGAAGGATTTTTAGAATCAATAAAATTCTTTGTCAAAAGAAAGCTTACTTGGATTGGCAACTGAGTAAGACTTTAGAATTGACAGGTAAAAGCATGAAAAATGATTTGTCAAATATATGTGCTGACATGAGTGAATTGTAAGGATATACGGAAAGAAAATCGAGTTAGTGTATCATTGTTTAAAGTTCCAAGTTGTTTTAATTATGAAACAATGTGAGAGTACACTATTAGTGACCATAATTTTTTTTTTCATACTATGTCCTATAGATCGAAATATAATGAGAACAAGTTGTTTTGGCATGACCAATTTATATTATATTTGTAAAGCAAATGTAATATATATTATTTATTATACATTTTTACTATATGTAAATGGTTACTACTTTTAAATAAATATTATAGTATTTTACTATACTATGTAAAATAACTTATATTTATTATGTAATATACATTACAGAACACCGCAATGAAGTTATTACATTACAAAATATTTTAGTATTATTATTTTGTAAAGGAATTCACTTTTATTTATAACGTTAAATGAAAGTGGTAAATAAAGGTGTAAAAATATTTATTGTACAAAAGTATTTGTGAAATATTTTGTAAATATATATAATACTTAATGGGTCGATTCAATGTGATTACTTAATTTCATTTTGAAATCATATAACGTTGTGAATGTATTTACAAATGTTGTAAATAAGTGAAAACGGGGACTATTCTTTATATATTACAATGTTCTCCTAACCCAACGTAGTTGATGACTACTATATTATTCTTATATGGTTATTTTCTTGCCAGAGTGTTATGGTACATAGTTACCACAAAACATGTGATAATTATTATTTTTTTATTCGTCACTCTAATTCTTGTATTGTTTTATGAAAATATGTTTTCTCTTTACAGTACAAAGTATATATATGTATATATTTTTATATATAATCAAAATTTACTAAATAAGTAGGATGACTTAATTTATATATATTAAATAGTTATTATCATGGTTGGATATTGGTTAGTGCTGCCTTGTTTAAGCATAGGTGATCAGTCCATGCCTAACTAAGGCTAGGCTATCCAATATTTGTCCTTGACAATAACCCTAACACCTAAAATAATACTAATACTACTATTATTAATAATAAAACTAATATTAACTATCAAAAATAAATAATAAGTAACTAAGCATAACTTTAAACGAGAGTATTCCTCAAACATATTTTTATACGTAAAAATATAAATTCTTCACCTCAATGGTTTTAACAAGAATTTTAAATATAGGAATACTATATTGTAAGTTTTGATGTGTGTAAAATACAACATATAAATCACATCAATTAAGGCATAAAACTAACCCTTTTTAAGTACTAATGTTGGAAAAAGAGTGTTTTTGTCTTTCTTTTGTATTTTCAGGATGAAATGAGCTCAGATTCACAAAAGAAGCAAAAAGACAACTAATTCTAGCATAAATACAAGTAAAGGAATAAAAGTAGACTGCCCGGACCCTCAACGGCATCCTCCAAGGCAAAGAAGAGAAAGCAGAAGTCTGAACACGCCCCGTGCTCAGCCAGCACGGGGCCGTGCCCAAGAAGCAGCATAAAAGACAAACTTATAGAAGCTTCCATTGCCCACCACGGGGCCGTGTCCAGCGGGCACGGGGGCGTGGTGAAAGTACAGCAGGCGCATTAATTGTAATTGCGAATTACAATTAATGAGGAGAGAGAGTGTCAGACGGGCACGGGGGCGTGTCTAGCGGACACGGGGCCGTGCCCAGCCTTCTGTTCAGCCTATAAATAGGAGTGCTTGGTTTCATTCCATCTCATCCCTTGGCACACCACCTCTCTCACACTTCATCCACCACCCACCACCACCATAACACCATCATCCACCACCATCATCCATTGTCCATCGTAGAGTGTGTGAGTCGTCTCGGGATCCAAGATTGATCGTAAGAGTTCTTGACAATCAAGGCCATGTTTGCCTAAGTCTCTTACATCACTTGGTGAAGACAAGTGTTTAGTATAATACTTTTTATTTTTAATCTTTTGCACTTTTTATTTGGTTTTGTATTAATGACTTTAATAACTAGTTGCTTATGTTGAAGGTGATCTTTCCTTATCGTTTGTCCGTGGTGTCTTGGCATTATTTTACTGTCTATATAAAATAAAAGATTTTCACCATTCATATCTCCACGGTCTATATGGAGGTATGTTGGCTACCTGGTCGGGGGTTAAGGGAACGGTTTGGTAAGGGTCTTGCTCTTGTTCAGCGTTTAGAGGTCCTGCTTGGGACCTGGGTCAAATTTAGTAGGATCTCCTTCAATGCCCATAGGTATTGGATGGCGGGGATCCAAACTCTTTGACCCCCTTATAAGTTAACTACTATTAATACTATAACCCGGCTATTTAGGACTGTATCCCTGCTGACTCAGACTACTTAGCCGAGGGTAACGTCACTGCCGAAAGCGGGGCCTACCACAATTTGCATTAATAACTTAATTCATTATCTTTCAATAATCCGACCCTTTAGGATTGTATCCTTGCTGACTCAAACTACTGGGTTGAGGGTAACGTCGCCTTCAAAAGAGGGGCCTACTACAATAACTAAGATAATCTCTTAAACAAGTGCAAAAGTGCGAAAATAATCAAAGGTTATACTAATACACGTGTCGGATCCAAGTGATTCATCTTGTCTATCTGTTTTTTTATTTTATTTTTATTTTTCAGCATTTAGTTAGTTTTTATTTTCTTAGCTTAAAAAAAAAAACATTTCTCTCACTTTTTGATTTGATTAGACGTTGAGGATAAACCGGTATTAAAAGCTCTTGTGTCCTTGGACGACCTCGGTATCTTACCAACACTATACTACGTCAACGATGGGTGCACTTGCCCATATGTGTGTTTAGTGTTAGTGAATATCGTGTTTTATAAATTTAAAACTTGGCAAAAAGTGTAAAAAGGGCTTAAATATACATCAAAAATATAACACACTTTACGCACATCAAGTTTTTGGCGCCGTTGCCGGGGACACAAGGATTTTAAGAAAGCTTAAAATCAACGGCCTAATCAGTTTTTCAAAACCTTTTTAAAACGCGCGCAAATTTTTCTGCATTTTAGTTTAGTTTGCATTTACAGTAGCCTGAACACGGGGCCGTGCTCGCTAAACACGCCCCAGTGCTGCATATTTTTAGTTAGATACCCAGATACAGAGTCTGAACACGGGGCCGTGCTCACTGAACACGCCCCCGTGCTCAACGTGACCAGTAACTTTAATTAAAACGCCCAGATACAGACCCTGAACACGGGGCCGTGTCCACTGAACACGGGGCCGTGTCCAGCTTCTGTTTCCGTCTTTATTTTTGTTTTCTGGTCCCGAGACTCAGTTGTAGTCTGTTGAGTGATTCTTATGGATCAATACTCATGAGGTTACCACTACACCTGTGATGAGGATGATTATAGTGGTAATTATTGCACTAATTGTCGTAACGCACGCTCGGTTCAATATAATAACTCATATCTACCATCTAATTCATACAACTATTATGAGGAGGCCAGGTACGAGCCATCAACTTCATACACATCCTATGAAGACCAAAGGTATGAACCTCCTCCCTCATACTCATATTTTGATGAACCAAGGTATGAGCCTTCATACTCATACTTTGAAGACTCAAGATATGAGCCACCGCCTTCATACTCTTATTATGAGGAACCATGGCGTGAACAACCCACCTCATATGAGTACTATGAAGAACAAAGTTTCGACCCTTATCCATCATATACTTACAATGAAGAACAATGGTGTGAACCATCTACTTCATATGAGTATTATGAGGAGCCAAGGATCGAACAACCGGATTCAAGCTTTGAGGATCCAAATTCTTTTTCTCTCACCGAAGTGACCAATAGGATATTAGAACACATTAAAACTATCGAACGTTACATGAAAGAATCTCGCGCAAGGGAAGAGGAATCCCGCGCAAGAGAAGAATTGAATAGTAATAATAACGTAGAGATAGTTGAAAATGTAAAAATGGAAGAACAAGAAAGTGAAAAACCGACACATGAGTTAAACAATGAAAAAGGTGAGTCCGATAATGTTAAAATTCACGAAGAGTCTAATTTTGAAGAAATTAATCTCTTGTCACCTACTTTCGAAAATCATTGTTTAATAACCCCTCATGCCAAGTTTTTAAAAGAGTTAAACACTAGTGCTAAAATCAAAGAACTAGTGAGTGTTAAGTTAACTAATGATCAAACTTCGCTAATAAAAGAAGACCCTTTTGAAATTAACATCACACCGGTTCCATGTTTCTTTCAAAATTCATTTATTAGTAATATCACTATTGATAAAGATCTTTGTGTTAACATAATGCCTAACTACATTTTTGAAAAATTAAGTATTAGTGATTTTACTCCACTTCAAATTCCCATTTTTCTATCCGATCGAAAAGTGATAAAATCTATCGGTGTAGTTGAAGATGTTTTGGTTCACACAAATCAATTGGTAATCCCAACCGACTTCGTCATCCTTGATGACGCCCCCCTAGTCTTGGGAAAACCTTTTGTACAAACTCATAAAGCATTGAAAAACCGGAAATTCAACAATCTACTTCTTCAGTTAGGGGCATTCAAAAGGAGCATAGATCTTGAGCGTTCAATGAAATATCCCTTTGGCAATAATGACCCCCTAATTGAAGATGAAGCTGAACCACCCGATACAACTAACGAAGAAGACCACTTTGTCGAGGAAGAGATAGCCATAGAACAAACCTTTAAGGTTCTTAATCTAGATGAGCCACAAAATAAGGTGTCTTCTAAAGACCCACCCATTGAGCTCAAAGAACTTCCTAAAGGTTTGGAATATGCTTTTCTAGGCAAAGATGGTGATTTACCTGTAATTATTTCATCTAAATTAAGTAACGTAGAAAAAGAGAAATTAATTAACCTACTTAAAAAACACAAAAACGCGATCGCTTGGAAGCTTGTAGATATTAAAGGAATAAGCCCTTCCATGTGCACGCACAAAATTTTAATGAATGATGACTACAAAACAGTAATTCAACCACAACGAAGAGTGAACCCCAATGTTCAAGAAGTGGTTAAAAATGAAGTCATCAAGCTGCTTGACGCCGGACTAATCTACCCTATCTCCGATAGTCCGTGGGTAAGTCCTGTTCAAGTACTCCCGAAGAAAGGAGGTATGACGGTAATAACTAATGAGAAAAATGAATTAATACCAACGAGAACCGTCACAGGATGGAGAGTTTGTATAGATTATAGGCGATTAAATGAAGCAACAAGGAAAGACCACTTTCCTTTACCCTTCATTGATCAAATGTTAGAACGACTGTCCGGTCATAAATTTTATTGTTTCTTAGATGGTTTTTCAGGTTACTTTCAAATACCGATAGCACCAGAAGACCAAGAGAAAACAACTTTCACATGTCCCTACGGAACTTTCGCATATCGACGCATGCCATTCGGTCTATGTAATGCGCCTGCAACATTCCAACGTTGTATGGTGGCCATTTTCCATGATATGATAGAAAAGACAATGGAAGTCTTCATGGACGACTTTTCCATCTTTGGAGACTCATATGACCAATGCCTCGATAATCTTGAACGAATGCTATCCCGATGTGAGGAAACTAACCTCGCCCTTAACTGGGAAAAATGCCATTTCATGGTAACAGAGGGAATAGTACTCGGTCACAAAATCTCAAGCGAAGGAATGGAAGTTGATCGAGCAAAAATAGAAACTATTTCTCGATTACCTCCTCCATCCTCCGTAAGAGCAATCAGAAGTTTCCTAGGGCATGCCGGATTTTATAGAAGGTTTATTAAGGACTTTTCAAAAATTTCAAGGCCTCTAACAAAATTACTTGAAAAAGATGCACCCTTCATCTTTGACAAGGAATGCAATCAAGCATTTCTAACCCTCAAGGAAATGCTAGTCAATGCACCTATCATGATAGCACCAGATTGGAAATTTCCTTTCGAAATCATCTGTGATGCAAGTGACTTTGCTGTTGGAGCAGTCTTGGGATAAAGAAAAGATAAGCATTTCCACCCAATCTATTATGCTAGTAAAACTCTTAATGATGCACAAGAAAATTATACAACTACAGAAAAAGAATTACTAGCAGTGGTGTTTGCTTTTGATAAATTTTGTTCTTATCTTGTTCTTTCTAAAACTGTAGTCTATACAGACCATGCAGCCATCAGGTACCTCTTCAAGAAACAAGACGCAAAACCCCGTTTGATCAGATGGATTCTACTCCTCCAAGAATTCGACATCGAAATCAAGGACAAAAGAGGAGCAGAAAACACTGCTGCAGATCATCTCTCACGCTTAGAAGACCCAGCTTTGGAAACGACCAGAGACGAGCAAATCAACGAGAAATTTCCCACAGAATCCTTGGAAATGATGGAGAGTAGACAAGAGCCATGGTATGCCGACTACGCTAATTTCCTAGCTAGCGGTATAGTCACCAAGGGATGGCCACATCATCAAAGAAAGAAATTCTTTGCTGATGTAAAGCATTACTTTTGGGAAGACCCCTATCTTTTCAAAATGTGTGCCGACCAACTCATCCGAAGGTGTGTCCATGGTAATGAAGCACGAAGAATTCTCCGTCATTGTCATGAAGGTCCATACAGAGGACATCATGGTGCCGCAAGTACCGCATGAAAGGTATTTGATTCAGGATTTTACTGGCCAACCATTTACAAGGATGCACAAAACCTTGTAAAGACATGTGATGCCTGCCAGAGATCAGGTAATATTTCTTCCAAACACGAAATGCCTCAAAATGGCATTCTCGTTTGTGAAATCTTTGATGTGTGGGGGCTCGATTTCATGGGACCTTTCCCGCCTTCAAAGGGAAACAAATATATACTTGTGGCAGTCGATTACTTGTCTAAATGGGCGGAGGCCGAGGCTCTTCCAACAAATGATGGAAGAGTAATGGTAAAATTTCTGAAAAAACTGTTTTCTCGCTTCGGGACACCGAAGGCTTTAATAAGTGATAGAGGTACCCATTTTTACAATCATCAACTCGAAAAAATATTAACAAGGTATGGGGTCTATCACCGGGTCTCAACAGCATATCACCCTCAAACAAATGGGCAAGCCGAAGTGACTAATCGAGGTTTAAAACGAATACTTGAAAAAACCGTAGGAATAAATAAAAAAGAATGGCCCGACAAATTAGACGATGCTTTATGGGCTTTTCAAACTGCTTATAAAACCACTATAGGCACAACCCCATATAAGCTTGTCTATGGAAAAAGTTGTCACTTGCCAGTAGAAATAGCTCAGAAAGCCTACTGGGCAATAAAAACTGTGAACTTAGATTTAGAAACTGCCGGTAAAAATCGATTTTGTCAAATAAATGAATTAGACAAGCTAAGGAATTATGCATATTCTAACTCCGAAATTTATAAGGAAAGAATGAAAAATTTACATGATAAATATATTAAGTCTAATGAATTTCGGGTAGGAGATCAGGTTCTATTGTTTAATTCACGACTTCGATTATTTCCTGGCAAGCTAAAATCTAGGTGGTCAGGACCTTTTTCCGTCACCCATGTTTTTCCGCACGGTGCAGTAGAAATTAAAACTCGAAATGGGATACCATTTAAAGTCAATGGCCAACGGCTAAAACTCTACCGAGGATCCATTGAGGATGAGGAAGAGGAGATCTCACTTCAAACGGTTAACGAATAAACTCATACCCGACATGTTACGAACAGGTAAGTGTACGTTTAAAATCGGTAAGTCTTCTAACCATTTTCGGAAAAAGGGGCATGCACACGAGCAAAAAAAAATAAAAAAAAATAAAAAAATAATTTTCAAAAACCTTGCTCGGCACGAGGCCGTGTCCGCTGGACACGGGGCCGTGTTGAGGCAACTGTCGGGATAAAACCTTCTTTTCACAACAGTTACCTCATTCCACACGCCCCGTTTCGCCGAAAACGCTCTGGTTCCAGGCGATTTTCCGCAGATTTCCGACGTCACTACCACGTTTAACAACATCCAGGTATGATTCTATCATCTTTAGTAGTTAGATTAGTTACTTGCATGTAGTTAAAGCATCAAAAATTGGGGAAAAATCTAGGGTTCTTCGTGTTCATCCGGATCGAACTTCAAATTTTTGATGCAATCTGTTAGTAGTAGTTTAGATTAGTGTAGTAGAAAGTAAATAAACATGTATTGTTGATAGATTCGTTCGATTTCCCACTAAAACCCCAAACCCTTGTTTTTTAACCGAAAAAGACAAAATTGGAAGGGTAAATGGTTTGTTTTGGGAAAAACGACACTTAGGGTTTCCTTTTCGGGGAAAACCGCTACTATTGGGCTAAAAATTTTTAGGTTTTCGGAACCGGGACGAAAAATGAAGTTTTTGGGTTACAGACGCCTGGACATGGGGCCGTGTCCGCTGAACACGGGGACGTGTCCAGCCCACTGTTTGCAGTTTCACCCCAAATATCTTTGTTTCGTACTAACTTTTGGTGTATTCTTTCAGATGTCAAAGTTCACAAGGTTCAACGCAAGCGAACTCGATGCTAGGGCACGATATGAGACACTCCAAACAAGACCCGAGGAGTACCCTAGGCGGGCATGTACCGACTTGTTAACCATGGTGAATCAACTTGACCGATTCAACAACATCGTGACAGGGCCACTAGCAGTTGCATTGAACACTCGGCTTCGGTCGGTGCATCAATGCACCATGGAGTACTACAGTACTTTCAATTTCACCTCGAGGTGTGACCCGTTTGATAATGAAGGGGTTGCATTTCGGTGTGGCGGGACAAGGTACTCGATCTCCATGGCACAGTTTGGAGCTATAATAGGACTGTACGGGGAAGAAGAATCGGGGAATGAGGAGAATACCGGGGGATTACGAGACTTGGATGCAACTGAACGTCAAGCCGCATGGGCTCAGATCGGTGAAGGAATCTACAACCCTAGCAGCACCAAGAGTACCAAACTGAGGGACCCGCTTTACCGCTACATTCACAGGCTCCTCACCTACTCGCTGAATCAGCGTCACGGCAGTAGTGGCGTTGTAGGGTTGAAAGATTTGGTTGTCCTTCACTGCATCCACAACCAGAAGCCTC
Organism: Helianthus annuus; assembly: GCF_002127325.2. Classification (NCBI taxonomy): domain Eukaryota; kingdom Viridiplantae; phylum Streptophyta; class Magnoliopsida; order Asterales; family Asteraceae; genus Helianthus; species Helianthus annuus. Next base: position 144,518,946 of record NC_035440.2, read on the forward strand.
TCGATGTTCCATATCTCTTGTTACGAAACATGCACCTCAATCGCCTTGCTCACGCTCCTACGCCTATCTTCTTTGGGGGATGGGTGTACCGTCTTTTCAAGCATTTCACGAGAATCCCAAGGTCCTTTGAAAGGAGTCCATGGTCGGGACGAGTTGACTACCATATTTTCCGAGCCATGAACTTACTTTATGAGGCGGAAGACGGGACGGTGAGCTTCCAAAGGACACAAGGCTATGCATGGAACCCACAAGAGGCCCTAGTTCTCCACGCACCACCTCCCCACTACCAGTACCAACCCCATGGCGATCCGGGTCAATCCTCCTCACAAAGAGGCGGTTTTCCTAACTTTCAAAGCTTACATGATCTTTTGCAGGAAAACCTCATGTGTACCAGGAACACCTACAACCTCGCCAACAACACATACCACCGGGTTGGAGCTATTGAGCGCAACATCAACGATATACAAGATGATATCGGTAGCATCCGGGAGTACATGGCGGGGCATGGGGATGGAGGTGATGATAGCGGTGAAGACATGGACGTTTGAAGGAACAAGGGGCAGGTTGGTGATGAGCCCACAGGTTTAAGTACCCTTCTCTATCGAACAATTTACGGCCTGCGTGCCGCTTGTTGAACAATTTACTTTCTTTTTTATTTTCGTTTTATTTTCACTTTATGCTTGGAGACAATTAACGTTGGTAAATTAGGATGGTTTGTGTTTGCTTGGTGTGGTATTGAGTGATTAAACAGGTACAATGCAAGGGTTAGAGTGCTAAACCTTAGCACTTGCAGCCCCAAAATGGAGAAACCGGGAGACAAAACCTGTTTTCAGGCTCACAGACTGTCCACACGGGGACGTGTCCAGCCGACACGCCCCCGTGTTCATCTCCCAGACCTGCTGGTTGCTTACTGACCTACAATTATTTGCCAGACACGAGGCCGTGTCCAGTGGACACGCCCCCGTGTTCATCTTCTGTAAGTTTTCATTACTGGCAGTTCGCCACGGGGCCGTGTCCAGTGGACACGGGGCCGTGTCCAGGCTGCCAGTAACATAAATCTTTGCTTTTTAACCCACTTTTACACATTCTAATCAACCGAAAATATTATTTTTGGGACACATTTAGGACAATGTGTAATTTAAGTGTGGGGGGATGCTAAAACCTTGAATTTTGCAAATCCTAATTACAAGCCTTACACAAAACTCTATTGGAACCGCTAAACACCCCAAAATTTTTTTCAAAAACTTTTCGTTTTTTTTTACTTGTCTTGGTTTAATTTGGGAATAACAAGTTCTAAAAAGGTTATATTTTTACAAATTTACAACCGATAGCGTCGTGATAACAAAGAACCAACATAAGAAAATTACGAAACGGCATAACAAGTCTAGTTAAAAATTCGATTACATATACTTGATCGCATTAAAAACCCATTCCCACAAAAGTGAGTTTTGAGCCTTTATTGAGCATACAAATATACATCTTTAGACTAAATGCTCATTTTTCGTTTCTTGTGTGAATAGCCGCTTGGTTCTTACAACTCTAGAACTTGCCACGACGATACATTCCCGGTCCTTACCAACTTAAACCCAAGTAAGTAAGTGATGGAGGCATTAGGACTAACCATATTTTTCTTTCTACACCATTATTTTTCATTTTTTTACCACCTACCCAAAATCCCCCTAGTTAGCCCCTTTGAGCCTAAACCTTTCATTTCATTACCCTAAAACCCTTTTTACCCACCAAAAACCTTTTTTTTTTATTTTTCACCCTTTATTTTAGTAACAAGCTCAGTTTTTCGTAAGCTCGCTATTTTATGTGACTTATCAAAAAAAAAATGATGATGAAGTCAAAAACAAACAAAAGCTATATAAAAGCTTGTTTGGAGAAATACTTCAAAATAAAAAAGTCACCAAAAACAAGGTGTGTCACGAAAACCGACGCTTTTTACGATTTTCGCCCTTTTACTAACCACTAACCCAACCACCCACCTTTAACCCAAGCCTAACCCTTCACCCAAAAAGTCCTCTTGATATTTACAAAGGTAAAAACTTAAAAAGGAGGAGGATTGATTGCTTGGCAAGCCTATGGAAGGCGTAAGTTCCATGCCGCTCTCGAGTGATTCACTAAAAAAAATTTACACCTTCGGCCGAGTGTTGAGTGATCTCCCGTGAGGTATGTGAACTTGTATATAAATGGAATTTTAATAAGACATGCTATGCCCGAATAAGTAATTTATCTTGTGAAACGTTCTAAATAAATCATAACGAATAGGATTGTAAATAAATAAAAATAAAACTTACAAAGATCTTGGATTCCCGATACTCTATGACAAGTCAAAAACTTTCTCTTCTACCTATTCCATTTGGGAGTGTAAGCCACATTTAAAGAGTTCTGCTTGAGGACAAGCAAAAGTTCAAGTGTGGGGGTATTTGATGTGTGTAAAATACAACATATAAATCACATCAATTAAGGCATAAAACTAACCCTTTTTAAGTACTAATGTTGGAAAAAGAGTGTTTTTGTCTTTCTTTTGTATTTTCAGGATGAAATGAGCTCAAATTCACAAAAGAAGCAAAAAGACAACTAATTCTAGCATAAATACAAGAAAAGGAATAAAAGTAGACTGCCCGGACCCTCAACGGCATCCTCCAAGGCAAAGAAGAGAAAGCAGAAGTCTGAACACACCCCGTGCTCAGCCAGCACGGGGCCGTGCCCAAGAAGCAGCATAAAAGACAAACTTATAGAAGCTTCCATTGCCCACCACGGGGCCGTGTCCAGCGGGCACGGGGGCGTGGTGAAAGTACAGCAGGCGCATTAATTGTAATTGCGAATTACAATTAATGAGGAGAGAGAGTGTCAGACGGGCACGGGGGCGTGTCTAGCGGACACGGGGCCGTGCCCAGCCTTCTGTTCAGCCTATAAATAGGAGTGCTTGGTTTCATTCCATCTCATCCCTTGGCACACCACCTCTCTCATACTTCATCCACCACCCACCACCACCATAACACCATCATCCACCACCATCATCCATTGTCCATCGTAGAGTGTGTGAGTCGTCTCGGGATCCAAGATTGATCGTAAGAGTTCTTGACAATCAAGGCCATGTTTGCCTAAGTCTCTTACATCACTTGGTGAAGACAAGTGTTTAGTATAATACTTTTTATTTTTAATCTTTTGCACTTTTTATTTGGTTTTGTATTAATGACTTTAATAACTAGTTGCTTATGTTGAAGGTGATCTTTCCTTATCGTTTGTCCGTGGTGTCTTGGCATTATTTTACTATCTATATAAAATAAAAGATTTTCACCATTCATATCTCCACGGTCTATATGGAGGTATGTTGGCTACCTGGTCGGGGGTTAAGGGAACGGTTTGGTAAGGGTCTTGCCCTTGTTCAGCGTTTAGAGGTCCTGCTTGGGACCTGGGTCAAATTTAGTAGGATCTCCTTCAATGCCCATAGGTATTGGATGGCGGGGATCCAAACTCTTTGACCCCCTCATAAGTTAACTACTATTAATACTATAACCCGGCTATTTAGGACTGTATCCCTGCTGACTCAGACTACTTAGCCGAGGGTAACGTCACCGCCGAAAGCGGGGCCTACCACAATTTGCATTAATAGCTTAATTCATTATCTTTCAATAATCCGACCCTTTAGGATTGTATCCTTGCTGACTCAAACTACTGGGTTGAGGGTAACGTCGCCTTCAAAAGAGGGGCCTACTACAATAACTAAGATAATCTCTTAAACAAGTGCAAAAGTGCGAAAATAATCAAAGGTTATACTAATACACGTGTCGGATCCAAGTGATTCATCTTGTCTATCTGTTTTTATTTTATTTTTATTTTTCAGCATTTAGTTAGTTTTTATTTTCTTAGCTTAAAAAAAAACATTTCTCTCACTTTTTGATTTGATTAGACGTTGAGGATAAACTGGTATTAAAAGCTCTTGTGTCCTTGGACGACATCGGTATCTTACCAACACTATACTACGTCAACGATGGGTGCACTTGCCCATATGTGTGTTTAGTGTTAGTGAATATCGTGTTTTATAAATTTAAAACTTGGCTAAAAGTGTAAAAAGGGCTTAAATATACATCAAAAATATAACACACTTTACGCACATCAGTTTCCATATATATTAATCAATAAAATTTATATTTTCAAATTATATAATGTTTTTCGATAAATATCACGAAAGGCCGAAAGAGATATACTGGAATATGAAATAAATTTGTGTATCAATATCTTAGCACATGATTGTGTTAAGATTGCTTTTATAGAATAAATTCTAGCGGATTCAATATAAATAAATAAATAATAAAATCCGAAATTAGTGCACGCTTCAGATTTTATGAAAACGTCACCACAAGGTGATCGTGATCAAAGAAACGATTCAATGAAATCGAAGACCAAACAAGCATGTTATAGTTCAAGAGAATCAAAGTGCTTGTTGGGATTATTTCAAATATGACGGCCTGAAAATATCATATGGGACTTTGAATTGAATACGTATTGCGAGCAAGTTAACTGGGTTTGAATAAAACGAGTTTTAATAAGGAAGTTTGGACATGATTATAACAGAAACCATGTATACCTTTTAAAAGAAAATCAAGTTTTTCAAGAAATTCATTGATTCGATATTAAAGAGTCATTGCTTTGTAGAAACGCGGTTTACAATGCAAAGATCAAGTATAGCAAAATGAGATTTGAACTTTTGATAAAACAACAAATTGGAATGATGCCCTCCTATGATCTTCATAACTTAAATGAACCACATGCGCAACAAACAGTGCATGTGTAGCGTGTGGATTTACTAAGAAATGAAATGGATCAATATTCGCCACTATGAAAAAAATCCTCATGGTATGATGATCATTAGGGGAAGTGAAAACACGAAAGTAAACTCATTATAGGCAGAAGTCAGAATTGCAACGAAAGGAATATAAGAACTTTTATCTGGAATTTTGTGTGATAATCGTTGTTAAGTGACATTACCAGGGAATGTCGAATGAAATGAAATGAAATAGGAGATTTGCAAAGGTTTATGACTTCTTTTGTAGTGCTAATAATTATGACTCAGATTAGGCTGTGCACCGATGGTTGTGAAATCTTGTTTCAATGTACCTCAGCGATATTCATGTCGTTTGTAGGATCATGTGGCCAGGTGCTGCTTTTTGATTTAGTAGTTCTTCCATTGACAGGATTAGCATTGGTTTCGTCGTGCCCAAATCATATTTTCCAAAGGTCTTGCCTTGAAAGTCGTGTGTGACATACGTACTTTAATGTCTGTGGACGTAAAATTTTTAAGTTTCATATGTTTTCTTGTGCACTAGCACAACTTTACATGTTTCTTACTTGCGTTAATAGTTTATGGGAACGTATTGGAAATTCTTATATTTTTTTATGGCGTACCAACTTAAAGGGTTTCCATTGTTTATTTTGTCACACGAGCTACGAGACAAATGATCAAACGAAATAATGTTTGATATCGGAAAAGAGATTCCTAATAAAGAAATCTATACGCATATGCTTGTGCTTTATTCCTATTTGGCTTTTGGAATTCCTTATAGATATACATATCTATATAATCATATAATTCACATGCTGTAATATATATACCCTCTATAAGGTCAATGTATTTTCCAAAAACAAGTCAGATATCAGGTCATGATATTATTTAGGGAAATCTTGTCACTAATTTGACATATTATTTACCCCGTCTTATCCGGTTCGCGCCGGAGAGGTAATCTCAGTATATCCGGACAAGCTGGAGAGTCTGCTACTCTATACCCAGTTTTGCCGGAGAAAATTTTCTATTTCCCATAAATAGTATCTTTTCAAGATTTTAAAAGTGCCTCTTTTATTAGGGTTTTTATCCAGAATCAAGGAAATTTGTATTTGCATACTTATCTTTATTCTAAACCAAGTAATATCAATCAGCAATAATTACTATTAATTCTTTCTTATTTATCATATCTTGCAATATTCTAATTACCATTCTTATGGCATACAAAAATCCATCATAATTTATTCACATAAGTACTTAGCTTATTTTGATGTTTATACTAAGGCATCTTCTCTTAAGTTCAAGTCTAAATACTATAAAGTGTGCTACTAGTTAATAGCAATCTCCTAAATCTTTTATATGAACTTAGGTATTATTGTCACATCACCTAAAGACTTAAAGCAGTGGCTCTGATACCACCTTCTGTCACGACCCCCGACCCACCCTGGACGGAATCGGGAGTCGCGAACAGCCCAGTGGTACCGGTGATTATTTTGAAAAATATTGCAGCGGAAATTTAATCAGGACCGTGAGATAGGAAAATTATCAGAGTTTAGAAACACCGGATTTTTATTTATTAAATAGATGGAATAAATCCATGTTTTACAAAGGTAGCTTTAATAAAGATAAATTTCATTACATAAAACAATATTTCTTAATTTGATTTTAATTAATAAAATAAGCCACTTCTTGATGCCTTTCAGTGCCGTATCCATCTTTTACTCCAATCTACTGTAATTACCTGAAACGTGTTTTAAAAAGGTTTTGTCAGCGGAAAATACTGAGTGAATCATTCTATTTAATAAAACGACCTGTTTGTTATAATTTACAGTATTAAGAGCGATTACAATGTTTCTGATATCAAACCAACTACCCACGGTACTTTGTCACTCGACCCATTGGCCCTCTAATTGTCCAATGGTGTCTGTGATTATGGTCATATCACCCATTGGCTGCCCCAATGGTGAAGATTATCAAGTAATGTATACAAAACCCCACATACCGGCTGTAACTTGGTGATTATAAAGACTTAATCCCTGTAATTATAACTTTGAAAATAACTTGGAGTTTTGTAAAACAGTTGATAAAAAGAGAATGACTCACATTATAAGCATGCAGATTCATATGGCCAAAGTTTAGTCTACAGATAATCCTTGATATATTGCAGATTTATACAGGCAGAGCTTTGCCTATTGATTTAACCTTGTAACCTAGTGCATACGAACTAGGTAGGTAACTTAATACGGCAATTACGATAACTCACGAGATTAAAACCCTCACAACGAATGACAGAGTATTCACCGAGTTCAGGTGATACTCAAACATTCTGTCGAAATCACGACGAATGACAAAGGATAGAACTAAAACATCCATCGGATAGTTTCCATCGATCGGACATTGAATCGTAGCAGCGATCGAGTTAATACCCTGTATCGTAGCAACACCCCGCTATACTAATTAGTGATTTTGATAGTAAACAGAACGTAACTCAATGTGTATTATGAGTTTTTACGTCGTTCAATCGCCCAAATTCCAGTCCCAAAGTCTGCTATTTATATACGAATTTTGAAATGCTTACGGACCGTAAGACTTTTATCCCTTACGGTTCGTAAGGGTTGCATTTTCATTATAGGGTGGCCACGTGTGGGTGTAGGCTTGCTGAGTCGACATTTTCGTAAATTTCAATTTTGACAACGTTTTATAAGGATAATCGTTAAGTAGGGAATACCCCCCTCCCCCCCGTGTTTTAGGGGCCCTGATCCTGATTCTGATTGTTCTGAAATTTTTAGGGTTTGTGCAGAATCACTTGGGTGTCTCAATTAGGGTTTCCTATTGGATGAAATAATACAATAAATAATAATTTTGCTGAGGGTTGTTACACTTACCATCCAATCTAGTCTTCCTACTCAGATACGAGATGCTCAGGTTAAAACATTGAAAGTAGAGAACATAAGGGCGGAGTCCCTACGTGTCACGCCCGCTCATAGCGGAAGCGCGAGGTGTGATCTGTATAGTTTTCATTGCATAAATATCGATGTACATGAACATACTATATGAATAAACATACTCCATTGCCATTACATAATTGTTTTCGAAAGATCACAACATAAGTTTAGTGTGTTGGTTACAAACCATTAACATAAAATTAAAGTGTTATTGTTTCATACATCAACATGAAAAATAAACTACTAAGGTTTAAACCATCATATCGCCGCAAAGAGGTGAAATATAATAGATAAACCCTCCAAAAGATGGCATGGAGTTCTGGTACTTGTTATCTTGACTATGAATCCCGACATGGTCCATTAATTCCCTGAAATACATGTTAAGTTTGGAAAACATCAACAAAAGTTGGCGAATTCATGCAGTTTAGTTGTAAAAGATGTATTTAAAATGTAAGTTGTAGTATGTAAAGCGTCAATGAAATCATTGATCATTAATTTTTTGCAAGGACATTAATATGTGTGACGAAAAAGGAAGCAATCCAACCCTAGACGATTTTATGTCGACTCCTATCGACTGGGACACAAAAGCACTCTTCTGTATGGGTCCACGACCAAGAGTGGGGCTCGCCAAAACCCATTAGATCTAACCACTTGTACCTAGGTCCAAACTGGATTAATGGTGCTTAGATGTATAACCCTAGTTCGCACATGATCTAAGGTGTTTCATTCCCTAACTTTAACATACGTTGAACATGTATTTTCCCCGATAGTTGTAAAGTTGTAAAACATTTAAATGAATAGGGGACATGAACTCACAGTATTACGTCCGTGAATGATAAGTGTTTATGATCTTACGCGTGGTCGTCTTGAACAAGGTTGCGACCTACAAATGTTCTTATATTTGTTAGACACTTCGGTCTTTGTGAATGACTTGAGTACAAGTCTTGTGTCTTAAATATGTGTAAGACTTGTATGTCTTTATTGTTCGTTGAACTGTGTATTAGATGTATGAATTGTTAAACTGTTATATATATATTTCACCAAATATATATATATATATATATATATATATATATATATATATATATATATATATATATATATATATATATATATATATATATGTAATCTTGTATCTTGTGAGTTGTATCATCGGGTCTTATCTTCTTGATTTCGTGTCTTTGTATAAGTAAATTGTATAATTGTGATTTTTACCAATTATATGTCATTGGGTTTAGCCCAAGAATTTATGTTATTTGGGCTCAAATACTGTTTGGCCTAAATAGTGTTGGGCCTCAATAGTGTTGGGCCTAAATAGTGTTGGGCCTAAATAGTGTTGGGCCCAAATGTTATTGGGCTTAATGTTATTGGGCCTTGGCCCAATGTTTGGTTTTGGGCTTAGCCCATGAGTCTTGATATTGGGCTTAGCCCATGTATTTATGTTAAGCCCAATTAGGATCATAAGCCCATTTGTAAAATAGCCCATTTGTTATAAAATAAGCCCATTTGTAGAATAGCCCATTTGTTATAAAATAAGCTCATATGTTAAAAATATGTTCTTTCATTTTTATAAAAAAATTACTAAGTATAGGCTTTTTAGTTAAAAGAATACACAATAGTTTTTATATGTTTCAAAATATCCGGATATTGTTGTTGGTGATTTGTATGTATTCGTGTCGAAAGATCGCCTAAACGTCGTAGTAACTCCTCGGAATGGCGATATGTTCATAGATTCGCCCGTCGTCCGTTTTGACCATAAGTTGTGTTCGAAAGCTTGGAATGTCCGTAAGTGTGTTTTAAGGCGTATTTAACTGTATTCTTGTAGGACTTTAGTTGAAATGTATTGCGTCCATGAATGATAAGTGTTTGTGATCTTACGCGTGGTCGTCTTGAACAAGGTTGCGACCTACAAATGTTCTTATATTTGTTAGACACTTCGGTCTTTGTGAATGACTTGAGTACAAGTCTTGTGTCTTAAATATGTGTAAGACTTGTATGTCTTTATTGTTCGTTGAACTGTGTATTAGATGTATGAATTGTTAAACTGTTATATATATATTTCACTATATATATATATATATATATATATATATATATATATATATATATATATATATATATATATGTAATCTTGTATCTTGTGGGTTGTATCATCGGGTCTTGTCTTCTTGATTTCGTGTCTTTGTATAAGTAAATTGTGTAATTGTGATTTTTACCAATTATATGTCATTGGGCTTAGCCCAAGAATTTATGTTATTTGGGCTCAAATACTGTTTGGCCTAAATAGTGTTGGGCCTTAATAGTGGTGGGCCTCAATAGTGTTGGGCCTAAATAGTGCTGGGCCTAAATAGTGTTGGGCCCAAATGTTATTGGGCTTAATGTTATTGGGCCTTGGCCCAATGTTTGGTTTTGGGCTTAGCCCATGAGTCTTGATATTGGGCTTAGCCCATGTATTTATGTTAAGCCCAATTAGGATTATAAGCCCATTTGTTATAAAATAAGCCCATTTGTATAATAGCCCATTTGTTATAAAATAAGCTCATATGTTAAAAATATGTTCTTTCATTTTTATAAAAAAATTACTAAGTATAGGCTTTTTAGTTAAAAGAATACACAATAGTTTTTATATGTTTCAAAATATCCGGATATTGTTGTTGGTGATTTGTATGTATTCGTGTCGAAAGATCGCCTAAACGTCGTAGTAACTCCTCGGAATGGCGATATGTTCAGAGATTCGCCCGTCGTCCGTTTTGACCATAAGTTGTGTTCGAAAGCTCGAAATGTCCGTAAGTGTGTTTTAAGGCGTATTTAACTGTATTCTTGTAAGACTTTAGTTGAAATGTACATTGTGTTCATTTGTACCATTGTATTCAAGTTCCAAGTTATCATAAATATAACTAATACAAACAAATAACACATAGCACATAAGTTGTTAAGTTAACTAAATATATATTTTCTTAAAAATATATATTTATATCAAACTTTGCTTTTATAAAAACGATTCTTTAAAATCTTTTAATCTCATAAAGATTTTGTCAAAAATATTAGTTTTTATAACTTATGATTTTTAAGAAAAATTTGCCATATTTTATTAGAAATATGAACTTTGGCATGTTTAATAAAACATATCTTTTTCTTATAAAATCACCACTAATCTTCTCATATTTATCTTAATAAAAACATATGAGATTTATAACATAAACTTAACAATATGAACTCATAATCATGTAGGGTTTTGGTATGATCTTTACATATGTTTACTAGTTCAAAAATCATACTTTACTTCTAGTTTTAACAAGCTTTTTATAAAAACCCATCTTGTATGTTTCTTTTTATAACTTTGTAAAAGTATTATTTTTAGTTAAAAACCTTACATACTTTAACAAAATCAAAGATCATGATCATCCATCTAAACATTTATGTTTAACAAAACCCTTAAACATTTTCATGTACACTTGTTAGATACATCATCTAACAAGTTATTTTTTTGCTAATTATCAAAACTAGATCAAATATGCAAGTAATCATCTTTAAATCACAACATAAACACACTTTTATATCATGATTATTATTTTGCTTCTTTGTATTTTCATATTATTTTGCATGATTGTTTTAGTTATAACTTGTTCTTTAAACAATAAATACATAAATAAGTATGAAAAAGAGATTGTTGAAGCTTACTTCTAGTACTAATGGCTAGGGATGATCTTGATGATGATTAAGAAAAGAAAAATGATGATCTTGATGCTTGTGAGCTCTTAAATGGATGAGAAAGCTTACTTCAACTTGTGTATGCCTTAGATCTTCTCAAGTTCCATGAAAATGCATCTTGATCATCATGAAAGTGGCTTGAAAATGAAGATGGGGGAACGGTGTTCTTGACCAAAAATGGGGTATGGTTGGGAGCTTTTGGTGTTGTGAAAATGGAAGGTGAAAAAGTACGAATGAAATTGTTAGAAATGTAAGTAACTAGTTGCTAACAATGATCATCTTTCACCACTTGCATCAACTTGCAACATGAAGTAAAAATATCTAGATATTATGGTAACAAGTTGAAAAAGTGGGTCCCACAAGGGGATGTTGCAACCGTGAATGGGGGGGGGTCGCTTTGTTTTTGCTTCTTGATTTACTTAGTAAAAGTGTTAGAACCTTTAGGTAGTTGTTTAGGAAATTTATAAGTATAAGTGTTTAAGTGTTTAAAGGGTGTTAAATGATCATTACTAGACCATAATGATCCAATTAACACTAGATGACCATTAAAAAAAGATTTGATATTGTTCGGGTATTCGTTTCGAATTGTTTCGGGTAGATGTTATTTGAACGCTAACTTGTGTAACTTGTGTGAATTGATGCAGTTATTGGTTCAGATGATACCCAAATGTATCCTCACATGAATTCTATGTTAAATAACATTTTTACATGTCATAAAAATATTAGAAAGCTGATTTCTGCAGAATTTCTGCGGAAAAGTGTTGAAATCGTCGCTTTTAGTGCTTTTCGGGTAATTTTTAGTGTTATCGGACTTCGCAAAGGTTTTAAATCAAACCCTTGCATTCCTACTTATTGTTTAATATATATTAGATGTTGGACTTTCGTCTGAGTCCTAAAGATGTCGTTTAGATGATTTCTGCGGATTCTGCGTTTTCGTCAGAATACTAGTTTATTAGGTGCTTTTCTAGTAGTTTCGATGCATTGTTTAAATTGTTTCAAATGTACTTAATAAAAATGGATCATATGCATCCTAAGTAAGTGTTCCTTGAGTATTCTAAGTGTTTGCCATGAAATAAGCAGTTCGAATGTTCAAAATGCATTAAAATTGTAGCAAAATGAGTATTTTAAGTGTAAGAAAGTTACCGTAAAGTGGCAGTTGTCACACTACGAGGATCAAGGAAACGGTTAGAACAAAAGGAAGACGGCGCCTACTATGTAAACGGGCGCATCTGGGTTCCACTCCATGGTAATCTACGAGAGCTTGTGATGGATGAAGCGCACAAGTCTCGTTACTCAGCAAATCCTGATTTGGATAAGATGTACCAAGACTTAAAAATTACATATTGGTGGCCTAGTATGAAGGCCAACATAGCAACCTATGTCAGCAAATTCTTGACTTGTGCGAGAGTCAAGATTGAATATCAGAAACCATCAGGCCTACTCCAACAACCAGAGATCCCGACATGGAAATGGGAGCAAATTTCCATGGATTTCGTTACTGGCCTGCCTAGATCTCAACGCAGAAATGACACTATTTGGGTGATAGTGGATCGATTGACTAAGTCTGCACACTTCTTGGCTATCAAGGAAACCGACAAGCTTTCTACTCTAGCAGACGTCGACCTAAAGGAAGTAGTATCAAGGCATGGAGTGCCAACCTCCATCATTTCTGACCGTGACTCACGTTTTACATCTGAGTTGTGGCAAGCTATGCACAAGTCCTTTGGTTCTCGATTAGACATGAGCACGGCATATCATCCACAGATGGATGGACATTCTGAACGCACCATCCAAACCCTTGAAGACATGCTTAGGGCATGTGTAATCGATTTTGGTAATGGCTTGGAAAAACACCTCCGATTAGTGGAGTTTTCGTATAACAACAGTTACCACACCAGTGTCCAGGCCGCTCCGTTCGAGGCATTGTACGGACGGAAGTGCCGATCACCTCTTTGTTGGGCAGAGGTTGGCGACAGTCAAATCACAGGCCCAGAACTTGTAGTAGATACAACCGAGAGGATTGCTCAGATACGACAATGAATGGTGGCAGCTCGTGACTGTCAGAAAAGCTATGCTGATAAACGAAGGAAACCACTCGAGTTCCAGGTAGGGGGTCGAGTGCTACTTAAAGTCTCACCTTGGAAAGGTGTAGTTCGTTTTGGAAAACGAGGCAAACTCGCCCCACGATATGTTGGACCCTTCGAAATCATTGAGAAAATTGGTAAGGTGGCCTACAAGCTGAACCTACCGGCAGAACTCGGTGGAGTTCACAATGTTTTCCATGTGTCGAATCTGAAGAAGTGTCTGTCAGATGAGACCCTCATAGTTCCTCTCAAGGAGCTCACTATCGACGACCAACTGCGATTCGTCGAGGAACCAGTAGAGATTACTGATCGAGATGTTAAAGTTCTCAAGCATACCATAATACCTCCTGTTCGAATTCGATGGAATTCCCATCGTGGCCCAGAGTATACCTGGGAACGAGAAGACCAAATGAAACTCAAGTATCCCCAGTTGTTTAGGAAAAGTGCAACCACTACTGAGGCTGAAGCTACTGCAGAATTTCGGGATGAAATTCCAAATCAACGGGGGGATGATGTGACACCCCAGCAAAACCAGGAAACCACACAACTTAACTAGCTTCCTCAGTAACCACGTGCTAAATTTCGGGACGAAATTTTCTTAACAGGGGGAGAATGTGACAACCCTCATAATTACATGTATCTGTACGATTAATTAATGTTAATTAAAGTGCTTGATGTCTGTGCTGAATTACTTAACTGCTTTCTGATTACTGTGTCATACTTACATGTGCTTTTTAACATACTAGTCTTGTGCAAAAAATTGACTAAATAGTCCTGTATGCTTTCCTAAGTGTTGGGAATTAAAAGTGTTACAAAAAGATACATAAAGGACACCATACGGAATAACTTAGCACTTTAATGGAACGGTATCTAACCGAACAACCGGACATTACCCGGAACACAAAAATATTGTTAATAACATTATTTCACTTTTTCTGAGCTAGTCTTGGTTCCCGAACACTTAAACATACTACATAATACATGTAACACATAACACTAGGCTTTTACCACATAACCTCCCACTAACCAATTTTGTTACCATCAAAATACAACTCCCCCCCCCCCTCTCTTGTAACCGTCCCCTAGGGACCCCACTAATCAAGATTTGGTTAAATCTTCCAAAAATCCCAATGTGATATTCCTTGGACTTGTTGAGATCTTGATAAGATGTTGCTTGTACTTCCATTAACATATTAACCAATGGACAATGGGATTAGGGGTTTATAATAGAAGCATAAGGATTATTATCTCCATCACCACTTCACTCCCACTCTCTCCCTCTACCTACGGCCGCCCCCTCATCACCACACCACCACCTTTCTCTTGCAAGCTCCATCCATTCTAAGGTTACTACAAAGTGCACAAAGGTGAATAATGAAGTGTGGAATGTCACACCCCCAAAATCCACACGCGGAGTACCACCGCTTGGGAGCGTGACTGACCAGGATCAAGCCATCAATCATATCAAACCATAGCAATTAATAATAAAAGTAGTTAACGTAAGTCATCATGACATGATTGATGTTTCAAAACCAACATTTGTTATAAGTAGCGGAAGCATAGTAAAGTAAATCCAAAACGAGATATAAGTTCAATATCATTAACGATCCATCTGCCCACAACGACCTGCTCCTCCCTTGTGCAAGCTCCATAATGTACCTAAGGTCCTGCAAGGCATGCAGCAAATAATCAACAAACTAGTTGAGCGAGTTCACAGAAAGTAAGTTCATAACATAGCGCGTGAGTTAACTAGTGGGGGCTTCCCATACTAGTGTGTACTAAAGGTGGGGGCTTCCCATGTTCATCTTGGCTAATGAGGGCTTCTCATTAACGGTACTTACTAGACTAACTTCCGACCATGTGTTCTTCTTTACCGAGAACAGGAATACGTACAGGGTCACGTAGGCTTTACGTGACGTGCCCTTCCCCGAGGACATGGTACGCGTGGGGGCTACGTAGGCTTTACGCAGCGTGGCCTTCCGACCCGGAAGCCAGTGAATGGTATTGGGTTACGTAGGCTTTACGTAACGTGTCCTCCCGACCCGGGAGACAAATGGCGAATACTGGGTTACGTAGGCTTTACGTAACGTGTCCTGACTAACCTGAGGACGATGGTCTATAGTCTGATAAATGCGTAAGTACGAGTAAATCATTCCAACATATCCAACGTATCCAACCCAATTCCCAACCCGGGAATCCCATGCCTTGGCTGTGTGAACTCACCTTGGTTTGCTCGGCAGAGAATTTATTCGTCAATAAACTTTATTCAATCAAGTCCTATCATAGGCATTATGTCTAATTAGATTCGCATACAATTATTCACGTATTCAGGTAGCACATAGGTCACGTTTCATATAACCACACATACTTGATCAAATTACATGAAGGGTATCATATCGTAGTCACTACATATTCCAGTTCGACACACACAACAAACATCGGTTCAATCAAGTTAAGTGATAATTCGGCCCAGATACACTCGGCTGGATCCTCGGCCCAGTTGCACTCCAGGCCCGCCAGGGGTGTGCCGTGTGCGGCCTGGTCCACGGCTGCCGTACAACACATGTGAGAGGCCCACTAAAAATGTCTAACCTATATTCAGTAATTGAATTAACATGCCCCTAAAAAAAACACAATCCCCTTTAATTATTGAATATTATCATTGCTTTCTGCCATGACCACATGGACTACTCAATGTGTCTATTTGATTGGACCGTTTGTGAGTGGGTTTGATTAAACACTGCTGACACATGTTTGTTATATTACAAGCGATTTGACCAAGAATAAGGCAAGAACTCACATGGCAGGATCATAAATTCATTAACTAAATCATATAATGGGCGGCAACCAGAATCTAATCCCCACCCTATTGGGCCGCCATTAACCATGAGATCACATGCAAGTATTATTTTGTCACAATAACCAATACACTACACATATATTCAATCTTCTATTTCCTGATAAGGCACATGTAAGTAAAGAAAATAGTGGCCGCCAATTTACATGAGTACAATATGCAATCTCATGGAATTAAAACACAGTGGCCGACATTGTTAACTATGGCCATGTTGTGATTGGACCAAAATATGCAATCATGTGAATTATCAAATCCCTAACACACATCATCCGCACAATCAAATCATTATACTCAATTCAATGCATCAATTACTCAATCATGAATATACATAGCATCATCATTCAGATATAACTTCTGCCATTCTCATGCAAATAAGAACCTTATGGCCGACATTTATTTATTTATTTTTTTAGAGTGCACGTGGTTTGATGAGAACACATGGCCGCCGTTTACATATTACAATTAACAAACAACAATCATCCAAAATTATTAACTCACGTACCGAATAAATGCAAGGACACAAGAGAGGGTGCCTTGAAAGTAGAAAAGCTTCGATGGGGAAAGGGGTTACTGCCGTCACTATTTTGAGGGAGTATGGAACAAGTAGGGTTTTGGATATGATAGTGCTAATCGATACACATAACCTATGGGTAATTATAAGCCAAGTTAATGACGGGCCCCTAAATCAATGCCCACTTGAGCTCTACTAGGCCCAAATGTATATTCAGATCATAAGCTGAGTCCGGATTGGGCTTTGGTTTAGAAATTGAACTCGTGCAACATCAGCATAGAATACTTAGTGTGTGTGTGTGGCCCGGATTGGTGAACAAACAAGTGCGGCCCGAGCATGTGAGCAACGATTATCGTATACTTATAGCTTTAACAAGTAAGAACTAGCAAACATTCACCGCCACATATAATAAAACATGATGTAAAAGAAGTAATACAAGATTTAAAAGTTACGAGGTTAGACGACACTAACCTTGAAAGTTCGGGTTGTCACATTATCCCCAACTAATTGGAAATTTCGTCCCGAAATTTGGTATGCACTCACTGAGGAAGCTAGGTAAATTATAACGTTCACTGGTTTTCCTGGGGTGTCACATCCTCCCCCCGTTGATCTGGAATTTCGTCCCGAAATTCCGAAGTAGTAGCTTCAGCCTCAGCAGTGGTAGCATTGGTTTCGAATAACTGGGGGTACTTTTCTGTCATCCTGTCTTCGCGTTCCCAGGTGTACTCTGGGCCACGTCGGGAGTTCCAACGAACTCGGACAAGAGGGATTCTCTTGTGTTTAAGGACCTTCACATCCCGGTCCGTGATTTCAACTGGTTCCTCGACGAACTGCAACCGCTCGTCAATAGTGAGTTCCTTAAAAGGAATGATGAGTGTTTCGTCTGATAAGCACTTCTTTAAGTTCGATATATGAAAGACATTGTGAACTGCCCCGAGTTCAGCTGGTAAGTTCAATCTGTAGGCTACTTTGCCGATCTTTTCTATGATTTCGAATGGTCCAACATATCGTGGATTGAGTTTGCCTCGTTTGCCAAAACGTACCACACCCTTACAGGGTGAGACTTTCAGTAATACCCGGTCCCCGACCTGAAATGCTAACGGCTTTCTACGCTTATCCGCGTAGGCTTTCTGACGGTCGCGTGCTGCCGCCATGCGTTGTCGTATCTGTGCAATCTTTTCCGTGGCGTCCACTACAAACTCTGGACCCGTGATCTGGCTATCCCCCACCTCTGCCCAACAGAGAGGTGACCGGCATTTACGCCCGTACAATGCCTCGAATGGAGCGGCTTGTATGCTGGTGTGATAACTGTTGTTGTATGAAAACTCCACCAAAGGGAGATGTTTTTCCCAGCCGTTGCCAAAATCGATGACGCATGCCCTAAGCATGTCTTCAAGTGTTTGGATCGTTCGCTCAGACTGCCCGTCTGTCTGAGGGTGATAAGCTGTGCTCATGTCTAACCGAGAGCCGAAGGATTTATGCATTGCTTGCCATAGCTCTGACGTGAATCGTGCATCCCGATCCGAAATGATAGATGTGGGCACCCCGTGCCTCGAGACAATCTCTCTAAGATATACTTCTGCGAGAGTGGAGAACTTATCCGTTTCCTTTATGGGCAGGAAGTGTGCAGACTTGGTGAGTCGATCCACGATCACCCATATTGTATCGTTTCCACGCTGCGATCTTGGTAAGCCCGTAACAAAATCCATGGAAATTTCTTCCCATTTCCACTGTGGTATCCTGAGCTGCTGTAGTAGACCAGCGGGTTTCTGATATTCAACCTTGACCCTTGCACAGGTCAAGCACTTACTGACATAGGTAGCAATATGGGCCTTCATGCTAGGCCACCAGTACGTGGTTCTGATGTCGTGGTACATTTTATCCGCCCCGGGATGTACCGAGTAGCGAGACTTGTGAGCTTCATCCATTACAAGTTCGCGTAGACCGCCATAAAGTGGGACCCAAATCCGCCCCGTTACATAGTAAGCGCCGTCTTCCTTTAGTTCCATTCGTTGTCGTGAGCCGCGTAAGGCTTCAGCCTTGACATTTTCGGGCTTTAGTGCTTCTATCTGAGCAGCTCGTATCTGAGCAGGAAGACTAGACTGTATCGTAAGCTGAAGCGCTCGCACGCGCTTTGGTAAGGTGTCCTTTCGACTGAGGGCATCAGCCACTACGTTGGCTTTGTCTGGATGATACTTGATAGCGCATTCATAATCGTTGAGCAACTCGACCCATCGTCGTTGACGCATATTCAGTTCCTTCTGCTTGGAAATATGCTCTAGACTCCTGTGATCGGTGTAAATCGTGCACCTGGTACCGTACAGGTAGTGTCGCCATATCTTAAGCGCGAAAATAACAGCTCCCAGCTCTAAATCGTGCGTCGTGTAGTTCCGTTCATGAATCTTGAGTTGCCGCGAAGCGTAAGCAATAACCTTATCCCGTTGCATCAATACGCAACCAAGGCCCTGTATCGATGCGTCACAATAAACCACGAGTCGCCTGTGCCCTCCGGCAGTGAGAGAATAGGTGCGCTGCAAAGCCTATCCTTTAGGTACTGAAAAGCGGTCTCTTAGAAATCTCCCCAACGGTAGGTGACACCTTTGTGTGTCAACATTGTGAGCGGCTGAGCTATCCTCGAGAAGTCTTTGATGAATCGCCTGTAGTAACCCGCCAAACTCAAGAATTTGCGTATTTCTGTCGGTGTACGCGGTGCAGGCCAGTTCTTGATCGAATCCTCCTTGGATGGATCGACGGGAATCCCATCCCTGTTCATCACATGGCCTAAGAAGTGGACTTCACGTAGCCAGAAGTCGCATTTTGAAAACTTTGCGTACAGTTGCTCCTTTCGAAGAAGTTCCAAAATAAGGCGTAGGTGCTGCTCGTGTTCCTCCTGGCTCTTGGAGTAAATCAGAATGTCGTCGATTGAAGACAATGACGAACTTGTCAAGATAAGGTTTTGCGCACCCTGTTCGTAAGGTCCATAAATACGGCAGGTGCGTTCAATAATATCAAACCATCCATCACATCAAACATAAAATATAGAAGGTAAAATAATTCATAAAACCCAATACGATTAACGTTCAAACCAAACTTTGTTCGAATAGCGGAAACATAATAATGAAAAAAAACCCAAAAAGAAGTTATAAGTTCAATTAGCGTTCATTGCGTCTCCTCCTCCTAACACGAAAACTCGACCTCTTGCCTCGTTGCCATTGTTGTTGTTGTTTCCCCCGTTGTTGTTATTATTCCCGTTGCCCTGATTGTTGTTGCGGTTCTGATTCTGGTTCAATTGAGGGCAATCACGCTTGAAATGACCCTCAGCCCCACACTGGAAACATCCCCGGTTTCCACGCTGTGGCTGCTGCTGCTGGTTCTGGTTCTGCGGAGTTGGTTGTTGAGGTTGCTGGTTCTGATTCGCAGGCCTTGGACTTCTACAGTCTTTGGCCTCATGGCCCATCTTGAGACACCGTTGACAACGACCTTTGTTACACGGGCCATTGTGATGTCTGTGGCAGTTGTGACACTTGGGTTGACTTCCCTGATATTTCCTCTGTCTGTGACCACCAGAGGATTGCTGACTGGGGCTCTGGTAGTGGTCAACCTTCTGTTGCTGAGCTTGTGACTGAACAGATGCCGAACCTTTACTGGAATCTCCATCCCACTTTCTTTTACTGTCGCTAGAAGTAGCAGGAGTAGCTGAAGGAGCGACTGTAGCAGTAGCGTTGACACGTTTAGGCAGCCTATTCTGATCCACTGCCTGATCGGTGATACGGTGAGCGAGGCGCTGAATTTCCTGGATGTTGTCGAGATTAGCCGAGGTAACGTGGCTCTGGATCTCTGGCGCCAATCCCTTGAGGTACATTCCAATACGCTTGTACGGAGGGTCCACCATAGTTGGACACAGCACGGCCAACTCATTCGACCGTTTAGTATACGCTTCAATCTCTGATCCAACCATTTTCAAATTATAGAGCTCGTCTTCCAACTTGTGAATATCCTCACGCGTGCAATACTCACGCTTGATGAGCTCCTTGAAATCGTTCCAGGGTGTGGCGTTAGCAGCTGCCAACCCTAAGATCTGGACTTGGGCGTTCCACCAAGTTAGTGCAATCCCTTCTAGGGTGCCTGTAGCAAACTTGACCTTGCGAGCCTCAGGGCACTCGCACATTTCGAATACTGATTCCAGCTTTTCAAACCAGTGGAGGAGTCCCACTGCCCCCTCTGTGCCGCTGAAAGAGTTTGGACGACAGTCCATGAAGTTCTTGAAGGTGCAGACAGGCTGCTGCGCGTGTTGACCTATTGTGTACGAATAGGACGATGTTAAATACGAGTGTCAATATAGGATCTAAAGATCCTAGTGTGTGCCTATACTGCAGGACATACTACCTGCTTGAGCTGCTGCAACTGCCGCAGCAACTTGTGCTTGAACGAAAGCCTCTAGCTGGGCTTGTGTCATGTTAACTCGTCCAGACATGATCTTCATTGTAAAAATGACATAGGTAAGAATGGTTCGCGAATAGGGCGATGACAGAAAAGTGTAGGCATATAGTTGTTCTCATATAACAAAGGCATGTGTATCTAAGCGTAATGCGAGCAATGTTCTAAGCAGTTCTAGCAAACAGGCAATAAATATAAACCTTATTACCTAAGATGTCGAGTCTTGCACGTGGAGCGAAGCGTCGTTGTGGATCGTTGAGAGCACTGTTCTGTTATAGTCCGGTTTTAATAAAAACGTTTTCCCATATTAAAACCAAGTTCTCTATAACCAATGGCTCTGATACCAATCTGTCACACCCCCAAAATCCACACGCGGAGTACCACCGCTTGGGAGCGTGACTGACCAGGATCAAGCCATCAATCATATCAAACCATAGCAATTAATAATAAAAGTAGTTAACGTAAGTCATCATGACATGATTGATGTTTCAAAACCAACATTTGTTATAAGTAGCGGAAGCATAGTAAAGTAAATCCAAAACGAGATATAAGTTCAATATCATTAACGATCCATCTGCCCACAACGACCTGCTCCTCCCTTGTGCAAGCTCCATAATGTACCTAAGGTCCTGCAAGGCATGCAGCAAATAATCAACAAACTAGTTGAGCGAGTTCACAGAAAGTAAGTTCATAACATAGCGCGTGAGTTAACTAGTGGGGGCTTCCCATACTAGTGTGTACTAAAGGTGGGGGCTTCCCATGTTCATCTTGGCTAATGAGGGCTTCTCATTAACGGTACTTACTAGACTAACTTCCGACCATGTGTTCTTCTTTACCGAGAACAGGAATACGTACAGGGTCACGTAGGCTTTACGTGACGTGCCCTTCCCCGAGGACATGGTACGCGTGGGGGCTACGTAGGCTTTACGCAGCGTGGCCTTCCGACCCGGAAGCCAGTGAATGGTATTGGGTTACGTAGGCTTTACGTAACGTGTCCTCCCGACCCGGGAGACAAATGGCGAATACTGGGTTACGTAGGCTTTACGTAACGTGTCCTGACTAACCTGAGGACGATGGTCTATAGTCTGATAAATGCGTAAGTACGAGTAAATCATTCCAACATATCCAACGTATCCAACCCAATTCCCAACCCGGGAATCCCATGCCTTGGCTGTGTGAACTCACCTTGGTTTGCTCGGCAGAGAATTTATTCGTCAATAAACTTTATTCAATCAAGTCCTATCATAGGCATTATGTCTAATTAGATTCGCATACAATTATTCACGTATTCAGGTAGCACATAGGTCACGTTTCATATAACCACACATACTTGATCAAATTACATGAAGGGTATCATATCGTAGTCACTACATATTCCAGTTCGACACACACAACAAACATCGGTTCAATCAAGTTAAGTGATAATTCGGCCCAGATACACTCGGCTGGATCCTCGGCCCAGTTGCACTCCAGGCCCGCCAGGGGTGTGCCGTGTGCGGCCTGGTCCACGGCTGCCGTACAACACATGTGAGAGGCCCACTAAAAATGTCTAACCTATATTCAGTAATTGAATTAACATGCCCCTAAAAAAAAACACAATCCCCTTTAATTATTGAATATTATCATTGCTTTCTGCCATGACCACATGGACTACTCAATGTGTCTATTTGATTGGACCGTTTGTGAGTGGGTTTGATTAAACACTGCTGACACATGTTTGTTATATTACAAGCGATTTGACCAAGAATAAGGCAAGAACTCACATGGCAGGATCATAAATTCATTAACTAAATCATATAATGGGCGGCAACCAGAATCTAATCCCCACCCTATTGGGCCGCCATTAACCATGAGATCACATGCAAGTATTATTTTGTCACAATAACCAATACACTACACATATATTCAATCTTCTATTTCCTGATAAGGCACATGTAAGTAAAGAAAATAGTGGCCGCCAATTTACATGAGTACAATATGCAATCTCATGGAATTAAAACACAGTGGCCGACATTGTTAACTATGGCCATGTTGTGATTGGACCAAAATATGCAATCATGTGAATTATCAAATCCCTAACACACATCATCCGCACAATCAAATCATTATACTCAATTCAATGCATCAATTACTCAATCATGAATATACATAGCATCATCATTCAGATATAACTTCTGCCATTCTCATGCAAATAAGAACCTTATGGCCGACATTTATTTATTTATTTTTTTAGAGTGCACGTGGTTTGATGAGAACACATGGCCGCCGTTTACATATTACAATTAACAAACAACAATCATCCAAAATTATTAACTCACGTACCGAATAAATGCAAGGACACAAGAGAGGGTGCCTTGAAAGTAGAAAAGCTTCGATGGGGAAAGGGGTTACTGCCGTCACTATTTTGAGGGAGTATGGAACAAGTAGGGTTTTGGATATGATAGTGCTAATCGATACACATAACCTATGGGTAATTATAAGCCAAGTTAATGACGGGCCCCTAAATCAATGCCCACTTGAGCTCTACTAGGCCCAAATGTATATTCAGATCATAAGCTGAGTCCGGATTGGGCTTTGGTTTAGAAATTGAACTCGTGCAACATCAGCATAGAATACTTAGTGTGTGTGTGTGGCCCGGATTGGTGAACAAACAAGTGCGGCCCGAGCATGTGAGCAACGATTATCGTATACTTATAGCTTTAACAAGTAAGAACTAGCAAACATTCACCGCCACATATAATAAAACATGATGTAAAAGAAGTAATACAAGATTTAAAAGTTACGAGGTTAGACGACACTAACCTTGAAAGTTCGGGTTGTCACATTATCCCCAACTAATTGGAAATTTCGTCCCGAAATTTGGTATGCACTCACTGAGGAAGCTAGGTAAATTATAACGTTCACTGGTTTTCCTGGGGTGTCACATGGAACTCACAGATCATCAAGGACCTCCCTTACAAGCTTTTATGCACCACTTTTGCATCTAGTGTTCTTCCCTAGCTTTAAGCTAGTAGTAAGCTTCTTGTTAATCCTTAGATACTTCATGTTTTTGGTGGTTAATAGATGTATTATGATGAAACATATGAACACTAAAAGACTTGAATCTTGAATCATGAAACATAAGCTTAAATAAGATGCGACATGATGTAATATTGTTAATATGATGTTGTTTGGTATATGTTGATGCTTGCTTGTTGGTTACTAGTTATATGATGGTTGATCATCATATGGAACTTGTTAAATCATGATTAAAAACATGAGTTAACAAGTAGGAGGTGATTAGGGATTTACATAAAAGAATCACCTCCATATTTAGACATGAACTTGGTGACAAACTGATTTCTTGTAAAATAACAAACAAAGTAATCTAGTGATCTTGTAGATCTAAAACTGGTGAATGATTTTCCTAAATAAACCAACTCTGAAAGACGGTTTTGAAAGGTCATGATACTTACACTATTTTGGAAATAAAGTAAGTATATGGATACTAGTGACACATGAAAATATTGTAAATAAATATTTTTTGTAAAATATGATCACAAGTTGTGAACATCTAAAAATCCCGAGAATGAGATCTTAACAAAAGTAAACACACTTTGGAGGGTAACTAAACCCACTAAACGCCTTACCAAGTTACTACGCGTTTTTTATGAAACATCAAGTTCATGTCTGTTTGTAAATGGAATAGTTTGCTCTTGGTAACTTGTTGTTGATTATTGAATGATTTTTCGAAAAGAAAATGATATGCTTGTTAGCATGGACACCTCCATTTACAAAGGAAACTATGGCGAAATTTTCTAAAGGTTCCAACACTTAGAAATTATTTTTCTAACAAGTGTTTACAAATATGTTTTAGCTTTTTTCAAAATAAACTTCGCCATGCGTTTTGTACAAAATACAAAGCATCGGAGGTTGATTTTTACAAGTAAAATGGATATATAATTATATATATATATATATATTAGAGTATATATATTTTATACTAGAACGCTTGTGTGGATACTTGTTTAATTTGTGAGATAGTTATATTATTTGAGGGTAAAATAATATAACTTAACGAAATACCTTGACATTAGATTTGTGTGGTACGTGGTAGAAGTAATGAGTAGATAAACCGTACGTAGGAAACGTGTTATGCATGCACAAGAAACTGATTGTTATCTGTACCTTATTAGGACGTGCTTAATTCCTGATTGTTAGAGTAACTAATCTAACCGAGCAAACCAAGGTGAGTTCACACACTTTCTAAGGCATGGGATTCCCGGTGGTTGGGAATGGGTTAAAGAATTAAAACGGAACCTACATATCCTCCTTGGTAGGATATGTACCACCATCATCCATGGGTAGGATGCCAATACTAATCCTGCGTATTCTCCTTGGGTAGAATACGTACGTTCGTCCTCCTTGGGTAGGACAACAACCTTAAAACTTACTAGACAAAACTCTATCATTAAGTCCCTCATTTTATATCAACTTAATCGCCGAGGACAATGGCGAGCGGGTCATTAGTTAATAGCGCTATTAGGTTTAACAAACCTCACACCGAGCCAGTCGGACGGGCGTGTACTAATGGACTATGGCAAACTATCAATGATGATAGACATATAGGGCACAACTTACTTTCGTTAGTAGTCGATATGGTAACGGTCTAGTGGTTCACATGGGGAAGCCCCCACTGATTATGGATATGGTTTGGGTAATGAAGAAGGAACTGGATAATCATATTTTCAACTATGGGGTAACCTCCACGGCAAATAAGCGAGCAAAAGACAAACCATGTTTTCGGAAAACAACTTAAAACTAGACAACCAACTGTGAACTCACTCAACTTTGTTGTTGACTCGTTGTTACATGCCTTACAGGTCGTTAGATGCTTATGGAGCTTGCACGAGGAGGAGGTCGTTGTGGGATACGACTGTTATGTCCCGTGCTTAATATTTGAACTTTATGAACTTATAAGACTTATGTTTTGGTTTCACGTTTTATGCTTCCGCTGTTGAATTTGAACTTGGTTAACTAGCTTTTGATCACCAATTATATTGTGTGGTTGGATTTTATCTATCTTAAGTACATTGTTCAATATGATTGGTGGCTTGATCCTGGTCATGTCACGCCTCCAAGCGGTGATACTCCGCATGGTGTCACACCCCCAAAATCCACATACGGAGTATTACCGCGAGGCGTGTGACTGACCAGGATCATGCCACCAATCATATTAAACAATAAGTAAAAGTAAATAAAGTCCATCGCGGTCAATACGATTAGTGTTTATAAAAACAAATATCCAAAACAAAATTTAAGTTTCAGCGGAAGCATAATGTCTAAAATCCAAATCAAATGTTTAAAAGTTCATAAAGTTTCATAAGAATCCAATAATGGCTTTTTTCCCACAACGACTAGTCCTCCGTGCAAGCTCCAGTAAGTACCTAACGACCTGCAAAGCATGTAGTTGTAACGCCCTGCGTCTTGAAACTTTCATCTTTTGGCAAGTCTCGTCCCTATAATACTTAATGATTCTTATTTGAGTCTTAACTATGTTAAACTATGTGAAACATTACTAGACATGACACTTTTGTGATGCTTTTTACATGAACAATATGAATCTTGATTCTTTTGATACTAGACTGTTGTGATACTTTGAAACCCGACTCTTGAAACTTGACACTTGTTATACTTGATGCTTATTAAACGAGAAACTTTGATACGGATTGAACGTGAAACTTGATACTTGTTGAATGAGAAACTGTGATTCTTTAATTGAATGAGAGACTTTGATACTTGATACTTATTGAACGAAATACTAGCTTAAACATAGACTTGAAACACGGAAACTTTTGTGTTAATTATATAGTTATACCATGTAATGGTTACTCACAATAATACGCAACGCAACACATATTCTAGCTCGCAAAACGAAACAAAGTCGGAAAATTAGCAAACGAGTATTGGCTGATCGGATGACCATCCGGTCGGATGGCCATTTGAACAAATAGCCATTCAATCGCTTGCACACTTACACCAACTTAGCTCTCCTCCACCCACTTGTCACATCATTATTCACTGATTCAAGGCCATTTTCGTAAGTATTCTTCCCCAATTCTTGTACAACCTTCATCACTTAACACTTCTACACAATATTCTTCATCAAAATCACACGAACGCGTCAACATTTTCATGAAAACTGACTGATTTGGGGTCTCTTGGAGGTGGTTCCACTCAGTTGTTTGTACAAATTGTATTGGAGCATCATTTAATCAAGAATGACCCTAGATCTAAAGGATTTTAACAACTTTTATACAAAAACTAAGGAAATCTAACACTTTTACATCAGATCTAACAAAGTTTCATACATTTTCGGCTCAGGTCTGATAAACATCACATTTTACAACCTATTTTCGGACTATTCTTCAATTTTTATACAAAACAGTAGTGGAATCGGACTCAAACAGGCTGTTGACTAGTTCCTTAGTCAAAAGCCGGCTTGAAAACTGATTATCACCGGAAGACGGGCCGATTGACGGGTCCAAACATGAAACCTCACCATAAGCAGTTCGTCGGTTCGAGAAGGGGTGGTTCCCAGCCGGCCGAACTAGCTGGTTTGGTACGTTTCCGTTGTTTGACGCACTTTGTATCGTCTCCGTTAACTTGAAACTTAGCAGATTTCATGAAACTTCACCCACTGACCATCTGTCTAAATGGTCATCCGATCGGATGACCAATCGACCAGATGATCTGATTATCATGACACTTGTTTGTTTTACAGGACACTATGATCACAACGTTTGAAACTTTGACAGTTCGCAAACACCCACTGTTTGAATGGCCATCCGTTCGAATGGTCATTCGACCGGATGACCATCCGTCCGGATGACCATCCGCTCAGGTATTCTATCAGACACTTTTACTCGATCTTCGCACCGTTCGACACTCTGTTCCCAATCGGGTCAGCTCTTAGAGGACTTATGCTATGTTTCCCGCACGCAGGCTGATCCAGCGCTCTCTTCGATCCAATCTTAGCAGTGTTTGGTTTAGGCACCCACTGTGAGTATACTCGATCCCTTTTTGTTTTAAACACTTTTGGGATGCAACATGTATTCTATATATCAAGACACTTGACACTTTAAATTTTTTGAAACATGCTCTATCCATTTAAACATGAAACTTGAAACTTGTGAAACTTGATACATTTATGCTATGTGAACATTTAATCCTTTTGTGTAGTTCTGCTATAACCATGGTAGCGCTATAGGGGTAATGCACCTCCCCGTTAGTCTTTGGGGTATTGTTAGGATGAGACATATAACCTCCCGTTAGTCTTTGGGAAAGGCACTCAACGCACTAGAAACTTGGGCTATCACTTGGACTGCTAAACTAGCATGGTGAAACTTATTATATGCTATCATGTTGGATATGAGTTTATAAACTATTATGCTACGTATTCAAACTTGTATGCTCGCCAACATTTTGTTGATAGTATTTTAATACATGTTGCAGGTTGATAAGTTTGGATGCTGAAGAAACAAGCTATGATGATGCTTAGAAACTCATCTTAGAAAAATTTAGACAATTTTGAATAATGTTTAATTCGTATGTTACTTTTGATACATTGTGTGGTTGCAAAATATGTTTGATGTTTTAGATTTATTTATGAAAATTGATTAATCATTATCGAAATAGATAGTGTTGTTTAATCTCTTGAGCAATCTGACTCTCTTAGTGCCGCGCCCTGATGTTTTCGCCTTCGGTTGGGGTGTGACAGATTGGTATCAGAGCCATAACTATAGGGAATTAGGAAAAGTAGGAATGCTTTGCCTAGTCTATAGTTCTAGGAACTTTGACTCTTATTTGTTGTTTAAAACTTATGCATTCTACCGTACATGCTTCCTAGCAACACTTCCTTGTTAAAAACTTACATGCCTTTCCTAAGGCTAACACAGTACACACTTGGATACTTGAAAACACTCTCGAAACGACTCATCAAAACAGGGGTGATTCCCGCCTTTGATGACGACTTTCGCTCAACAGTGTTTGTATTTTGCACGAGATTTACCTTCAAGTCAGGAGTGACATCCAAACTTTGATGGGAAATTTCCACTTCGTAATCTAGTAGGTCTTATCTTTTGATAAGTACCAACACTGTTGGGGTACGAAGTTGTCAAGTTAGAGGTGAAACTCACATCTTGATGACTAGTCCCACTCTTTTATTTTTAATCTCACTAAAGTCTTGAATTTCCCAATCAAGTAGGGACGTGTAGTAACCGAAAGGACAAATATCGTAGGCCTAACATCGATGACGTATTTGTCTAAGTAAGCCAAGACATGCTACCTTGAATCAAAAGGGGTTCGATTCACTTTGGTTAGTCAACATTTCTCTACCCGAAACAATCCTATGTTTTATGAGCCTATCTTTTATGTTATCTCGATTTTACATCTGGTTTTATACTTGATACTTGGTTCGTTTCGAAACTTTTTCACGAATCGCACGTATCTCCGCAATCTATAACAATAACAATAAACTCTCAGGATCGAACTAAATTTATGATGCTTTATTCTTTATACTATGTGGGAGTCTTGATTAAACTATGGGGAAACATAATTGAACATTATGCTATGTGAAACAACTTGATCAAACTAGGTGAAAGATGTTGAACGTATTATGCTATTGAACATTGTGAAACTTCTTGAACGTTTTGTGATATGTAAAACAACTTGAGTCTTTTATGCAATCATGTGAAACTTTATGCTATGCTACGTGATCGAAACATTGTGATCGAGTCTCACCCGATCCTTAATCTGACTCTTTAGATGTCGTCAAGTCGTCTTTCCAACCCACACAAGAGGTCAAAGGCCAACACTCAGAAAAAGATGATGCCTTTCATGGCCGACCAGATTGCACGCATTGTTCCCAAGATTGTATCTAAAATCCAGGGATCAAACACTCCTCCCTCCTCCGTTGACTCGAAGGATGTCCAGCCTAAGCTTGTGAGCTTCAACTACAAACACTTTGTCTCTTGCAACCCTAAGCCTTTCACGGGCAGTGATGGAGTGACTGCGATGCTGGAGTGGTTCGATAGCATAGAAGTTACTTTCATCAACAGTGAGTGCCCTGAACATCTAAAGACTAGGAGTGCAATCGGCGTGTTTCAAGGCAGAGCTCTAGAATGGTGGACAAATGAGAGGAACATCCGCTCCAACGATGAAGCTTATGCTTTACCTTGGGCTGAAGTTAGGGAGATGATGATTCTCGAATTATGCCCTCCGCATGAGCAGCAGAAACTTGAGGATGAATTCTAGCATCTGAAACAAGTGGGTGACGACAATCTGGCTTACACTACCCGTTTTAAGCAACTCAGCATCATCGTACCACACTTGGTGTCTACTCCTAAACACATGATCACCAAGTACATTCATGGGTTACCTCCTACTATGCGTGACGCCATTCAAGTAGCTCAACTCGAGTCTATTGAAGAAGTTTTTCATCTTGCAGCAAGTTTGAACAACAACCGTGTTCGTGATAAACAGTTTAGCTCATCTGCTCCATCGAAACCTGCTAACTAGATTACCCAGCAGCCAAGTGGCAGCAAGAACATGAAACAGAAGTCTCAAGGTTCTGGCTGCAGTGCAATTGTCCCTGCTGCAAATGCAAACCTTACTGGCAATGCTATTGTGCCTTCTGCAGCTAACCCTCCTACTCCGGAGAACACCAAAAAGCCGTACACTGGCATTCATCACAAGTGTGCCACTTGTAAATATCATCACCCTGCCAACTCTACTTGCCATCTGTGTACCAACTGCAATCGCTATGGTCACACAACTCCTTACTGCCGTCAAGCCAATCAGGTGCAGCAAGCCCCACCAGCTCAAGCAGCTCAGCAGAATCCCAGACCAGCAAACAATGTGAAAGCCTGCTACAAGTGTGGAGACACTACTCATCTTCGTCCCTAGTGTCCCCAGCTGAATCAGGTGCAATAGCAAGCCGCTCGAGGACGAGCATTCAACATCAGCGCGAATCAGGCGCGTAACGACAATGACATCGTTAATGGTACGTTTCTCGTTAACAATCTTTACGCATCGATACTATTTGATACGGGTGCCGACAGAAGCTTTGTGTCCGTAGAATTTGAATCTTTGTTAAAATGTGCATGGTCTAAACTACCTAAGTCGTTCTCTGTTGAGATTGCTGATGGTAAGTGTCACACCCTGACTTTTGCGGAAGCGTGATTATGTGTGACTTGCTTAATATCATTGCATTCAATCATAATATGACAATTGTGCTCTGTAAACGATGTACAATATAAAACAATATCAATTATCAATAAAACAATGTGTTTTGGTGTTAATATATGTGTATTTGTGTTGATGCACGGAATGTCTGTTGACTGCGTCTACAAAAAGTCTGAAGTCAAGATTGGTCTATAGGGGGTCAAAGTGTAAATATTGTGTAATATAGACTTAGGACCGCTTATGTGTCAATGATGTATTGTGAACCGCTTTTGTGTCATGGTTTAGTCTTGGACCGCTTTTAGGGCATTAGGGTGGATCGCTTATGTGACAAGGTGTTGGATCGCTTATTTGGACTGTCACATAAGCGACCCAAGTCTTCTATAAATAGGCTTGAGCGGTTCTTCATTTGTAACAGTGTATGTGTGTGCTACGGTGCTGAAACTCTGCTGAAATTTTATCAGAAAGCAATATAAACACAAGGAATTGAAAGGATTAGCTGTTGTTACTTTGCTTACGTTGATTCCGCCTTCGTATGTAAAGATGAACTACTTCGACTGACTTTTCGGGTCATACAACGGTCTAACAAGTGGTATCAGAGCTCAGGACGAGGAGTTCATACTACGACAGCATAGATCTGCAGAAATCTCTCTTTTCTACTCACTTTCTCTCATACTTTTTCGGTTTTCAGTGGTTCCAACGGTCAAAATTGTCTGAAATTTGAATATAACGTGTAAAACACACTTTTAACAAACCCTAGAAAGAATTAGGTGAAAATACGGACTAAAAATGGTAAAAACTGGTTAAAATTTGTCGATCGCGTTTTCGAACATTGGATCGCTTTTCTGGACTTAACCTGATTGGATCGCTCAAAATTCACATTTGGAATCGCTTTTTCGGACAATCTAACTTTCTGAACCGCTCGAACGGACAACATTGTTGAATCGCTCGAACGATCACATTTGGACCGCTCATACGAACACTTCTGGATCGCTCCAACGAACAAAAGTTGGATCGCTTTTGTGACAATATTTGAACCGCTCGAACGATCATTCTCTGGATCGCTCGAACGTACATACTCTCGGTCGCTAATTTGACATACTGTGGATCGCTCGAGAGGGCTTAGTCATTATTGTCTGGTCCGCGTTTACGAACATATTCAGGACCGCTTTTCTGTCAAACTGTTTAGACATGATCGCTTTTGTGAACTGTTATTTTTCAAAACCAAAATTTTTCTAAGTGTTGTTTGATTTTGCAGGTACAATCAAAATGGATGATATTTTCTTAAATTCGTTCAGCGATATGTACGCATTCTCGGGTAGTACGGATAACAATGATACGTTATCAAGCAATAAAGATAAAAGTCCGCCGAAAGAAAGAAAGAAAGAAGCTTGGGAGTCCGAGAGCGCATTCGGAACATTCAACAAACCTCCAAAGCTTATGGCTATAGAGGATTATAGTAGGTGGGCAACAAAGTTTGAAGATTGGATGATGGCATTTGCATTTCCAAGCTGGAAAAGCATGAAAAATGGCTATGCAAATGGAAAGAAGAATGGTGAAGCTTTGAGATCAGCTGAAGAAATTGATACTTTTGTGGCAGAACAAAAGTGTGTAGCATTGCTTTTCCAATCCGTCCGAGAAGACATCATTTCCTTGATCGATTACTCAAATGCAAAAGATTTGTGGAATAAACTGAAAGCAAAATGTATAGGAAGCGAGGAAATTGTAAAGAATAAGAAGAAACTTCTTCGGAAAGAATTTGATATGTTTGGATGTATGAAAAATGAATCAGTGGGTAAAATGATTGAACGGTTTGGTCATCTTAAGCTGGAACTTGTTCGACATGAGATCAATTATCCTGATGATGAGATAGTTGATAAATTGTTTGATTCACTACCTGATGAGATGGATTGGAGATATTATGCATTGATGTTAAAGAACACTATTGCTCCTGACAAATTGAAACCAGATTTGGTGATTGAGAAACTTGAAAGTCATGAGCTAGAGTTGAAGAAAACATACAAAGTTAATCACTCATCCTATCAGCAGAATCTGGATCTGTATTATCCGAAAAGCATGATGCCGAAAGCTACTTCTCCGAAAACTGCATTTTCTGCTGAGAATGTTTCTTCAACAAACAAAGAAAGTCAAAGCAGTTCAAGCAGCGGAAGCCACAGTGGTTATCACAGTGGATCTACGTCTTCTGCAAATCGTTCTGATGCGAAGTTTTCGTGTAACATTGCAATCGATTTGAAGAATGCACAGAACTTTGACGAAGAATCGGCCAAGCAACAGATGGTTTTTCTAGCGTCTGTTTTGGAGTCCTATGAAGGTTTGGTAGCCGGGAAGATCGGAAATACAAATCTGACCAAAGAAGACTACGATCAGATAGATCCCGAGGAAATGGAGCTTATTGACATTCGTTGGGCAATGGCAAGTGCTGTTCGACGTGCACAACGTTTTATGGAAATTACCGGGAGGAAATCAATTGGTGGTCCGTCAACAAAGCTTGGGTTCGATAAGTCAAAAGTAACGTGTTTTAAATGCAAACAAAAGGGCCATTTCAAGCGAGAATGTCGGAATGCATACGTTGATGAATCTGAAAATCCATTTCATGACGATTATTACAAGAAGGCAATCTACCATCAAAATAAATCGGAGCTGCCCAGACTAAAGCAGGCTGAAGAGCAAAGAGAAAAGTCAAGGGCTTTAGCTGTGATCTATGATGATGAGGGTTACGATTGGAGCAAAGAGGTTTTGCCGGAAGATGATGCCATTGGTTATGCTTTCATGGCAAGTCATGATGAACCGAATCCTTGGAAGGATGATCGTACAGAGGAACAGAAGTACCAATACAGGAAGATGATTGCTGAAACAAAGATTATCAGACTTTCTGGTGTATACTTGGAAGCAAGAAGAGCAAATCGTTGGGATCCAGACAGAGAGTGCTATCTTGATCGGTATGGCAATGTGGCGATTGATGATAAAACGCTAGATATTGAAGCCATCATTCAGGAGTACAAAGAAGAGGATGAATACTGGCAGCATAAGTGGTGGGGAACACCAACTTCGAAGATGATTGAGGAGGAGAAAGAAAAAGAGAGAAAGGAAAAAGAAGAGAGAGAGAAGAAAGAAAACGCAGAGACTGAGAGATCAAAGATGGTTGATACGGAGTTGATCGATATGACTCGGAAGTTGACAACTGAAAATTCAGAGAAAATGGCTGACCGAGTGCTAGCTGCGAAAGCACTTGAGGTAGATTCTATTTCTGTTTCTGAGTCAAAAGAGAAGGTCAGTCAAAGTGTGTCAACATCCAGGTCAGGTAATAAAGTCGATGGAAATGTTGACTGCAAAAATTGCAACAAACAATGCAATTTTTGTAGTACTGTCACGTATTTGAATGATGAGAAATTGAAAAATCTGAAATCAAAAGTTAAAACTTTTGAAGATCAGATTCTCGATCGTGACACAGAGTTAAAAGTTTCAACTGAACGGTTTAATGAATTAACCACTAAATGTGACAAAATTACAACTGAAAATGAAAAGTTAATTCTGGAAAACCGTCAGATCTCCGAAAAATTTGAGAAACTTAAAAGTGTTGTGAAAGACAGTGATGATCGAAACGGAAAAACATTCAAAGAAAACGAACATCTAAGAGCTGTGTTGCAATTAAAAGAAAAATCAATTAATGAACAACTGGATGAGATTGCAAAATTAAAACTTAAGGTTAAAGAAATTGAGATTGAAAATGAAAGAATTCAGTTGAAATTAAACAGTTATAGCTCAGCTAGCTTTGTTTTGCAGCACATCGTTCCCAAACCTATAGGAAAAAACAAAGCTGGTGAGGACGTGTTTTCTGATGGAACGGGTGTAGGGTTTCACAAAGTTCCACCGCCAATTTTAGACAATTACACGAAAAAGCAGTCTAGTTTGGTGAAAATTGAGGAAGAAAGTGATGTTATACTTCCTGAGAACATTGATGTCACGTTTACGTCTTCCAATGAAGAGGGTGTCCAAAATGATGTGGTGAAAAGTGTGATAGACAAAGTGCTTAAGCCGGATTGTGACACTTCTGAGGAGGATGGGTGTTTTCTAGATAAATACATTCCGAAGCAAAAGTCCAAAAACAACTTATATGATGAATCTGATCTTGTCATGTACAAGATGTCGGGATCGGATAAGTTGTTTTCGGATTCTGAGTTTCCATTAGTGAATGTTAATCTGAACAAATTGACAAATGTTTTCAAACTGGTCGAAGTTGAGTTGTCAGCAGTGAACAATCTGAATCGAAAGAAAGAGAGGGTTTACAACAAGAAATCTGTTTATCCACCACGTTTTTACAATAACAACAGAAACAATTGGTCGGGTGGTTATCAGGGGGGTAAACCATTTCATAAAAGAAATGTTTCAAACAAGAGGTATGTCGAAAAGAAAAAGTTTGTGAATAGTTCAAGTTCACTTGCTGATGAAGAAAAGGAAATTTTTACAAAATCAAACAAAGAATTTTTGGAGAAGAGAGCTTCACAGGCTCAGTCTGAAGGCACGAGTAGGGTAGCTGATACTCGTACGTGTTTTAGATGTGAACAGGTTGGTCATATTGCACGAAAGTGTACATATGTGAAGCCTAAGACTGAAGCTGTGAAGGTTCAACAAAAGAAAGTTGATGTGAAGGGTAAAACACCGATGTATGTTGAGAAGAAAGTTGTTGGGAAGAAAAATGTTCAAATTAACAACTTGAATGTAAAAACTGAACCCGTAAAGAAGCTTGTAAATCAAAATGATAAAGTTTATAAGAGGGTTGCAGTAGCTCAACAGGTGTGGAAACCTAAAATTGAACCTAAAGTTGAGAAGAAAGTTTCAACTTCTGAGGTGAAAAAGGCTGAAGAATCAATTACGGTTGATTATGATGCACAATATCCACCTCTTAAGTCTAAGAATTTTAAAATTCAAATTGCTAAAGTCACGGTTACACCTAAGGCTGATAAGGCCTGGGTGGACACCATGTTTGATTAAACAGTTTGAATTGCCGGAGCTTCCTGGTTCGCGAAGCATGAATCGGCATCTTTCTTGAAGTTGTTTAAATGATGATTTGTTATGTGCAGGATCTTCCAAAA
Organism: Helianthus annuus; assembly: GCF_002127325.2. Taxonomy (NCBI): domain Eukaryota; kingdom Viridiplantae; phylum Streptophyta; class Magnoliopsida; order Asterales; family Asteraceae; genus Helianthus; species Helianthus annuus. Next base: position 144,555,615 of record NC_035440.2, read on the forward strand.
CTTGTATCCAGGTGGATAATGGATAGTGGAGCTTCAAGGCATATGACAGGGAAGACCGCATTGCTGTATGATGTGAATGACATTAATGGTGGTTATGTGGGTTTTGCGGGTAATCAAGGAGGGAACATTATCAAATGGCATTATCACGTTTGAGAGAGTTAACTACATCGCTGAGTTGGAGAACAACCTGCTGAGTATCTCCCAGATCTGTGACAGGATGTATACTACTCATTTCACCGACAAAGAATGTTTGATCTTGAAACCGGGATTTGTGATACCTGAAGAGTGGATCATCATGAGGGCACCAAGAGTCAATGATCTGTACGTGTTGGACATGAGCGTTGCTACTACAACCACGGGTCAGGCTCATTGTTTTGTGTCCAGAGCAACGGAAAAAGAGTCAAGGTTATGGCACAGAAAGATGGGGCATATTCATCTAAGGAAAATGAATTACTTAGTGCATAACAACTTGGTCACCGGAGTGAATATTAAAGGTTTTCATCTGGAAGGGGAGTGCATAAGCTGTGTCAGAGGCAAACAGAAGAAAAAGTCACACCCTACAAAACAAGTCAATTCAGTTTCGAGACCTTTGGAAAGACTTCACATGGATTTGTTCGGTCCAGTGAATGTTAAGAGTATAACAGGAGATTCTTACTGTTTGGTCGTGACTGATGACTACTCCAGATTTTCGTGGGTCATGTTCTTGAAAACGAAAGACGAAACCTTTGATAGTTTGGTAGTTTTGTTTAAGAAAATTGAGAATCTGTACCAGAGACCAATTTGTAGAATTCGAAGTGACAATGGTACTGAGTTCAAAAACAGTAAGATGGAGGAATACTGTGATGAAAGAGGTATACTGCATGAGTTTAGTGCTCCGTACACTCCTCAGCAAAATGGAGTTGCAGAACGTAAGAACCGGACGCTAATCGAGACAGCCAGAACAATGCTTGCAGATTCCAAGTTACCAATCAATTTCTGGGCTGAAGCTGTTTCTGCTGCATGCTATACTCTCAACAGAGTTCTTACTGTGAAGAAATTCAACAAGACGTGTTTTGAGCTAATCAATAAACGCAAGCCAAATTTGAAGTATCTAGAACCGTTTGGGTCACCCTGTACGGTAATAGAGCCGAATGGCAAGCTTGGTCCGAAGAATTTTGAAGGAATATTTGTTGGATATTCAGGTCCTACACGGCGTGTCTTTGTTCCAAGTGAAAAGCGTATTATTGAAGCAGCAAATGTTGAATGTCAGGGTTATACTATGCCGCCTCAGAATCCTGGTGATTCATGGCGTTTTAATTATGACAAACTTTGGGAGTCGTTTGACATGAGAGAAGAATCAGAGGAAGAGGAAGATTTCTTTGATGAGCTGGATATTTTACGAGAATATGAATCGTCGCTCAGGTTTCCAGCAGAGTATTCTAGCAGACCTCGGGAGACTTCAAATGATGATGAAGCAGGTCCTAGTAATGCTGGTGAACATGATGATGAAGTTGCTCCTGGTAATCAGTTGGAGGTGAATGATGATCAAGAAGCTGAAAACATGCCAGTTTTTGACCATGGTGATTCAGATCTTGAGGGGGAGCAGATCCAGTTGTCAAGTCAAACAAACCAAGTTGGTGAACAAGATGCAGAGCAGAATGTTACTAATCTGGAGGGAAATGTAGAAGTTCCAAGCGAAGTGATGCCGCGGACTCTTTCTTATCATCCAGAGGAGTTGATAATAGGAGAATTGCAATCAGGCGTTCGGACGAGACGTCAAATTGACCAGGGCTTAACATGTTTTTATTCTACAGTAGCACCTTTACAAACTGAATTTTCATTAAGTTGTTTTATCTCGCAGGTCGAACCGCGGACTTACAAAGAGGCGCTTACTGAAGACTCTTGGGTCATAGCGATGCAAGAAGAATTAAGTCAGTTTGAGAAGTTAGGTGTGTGGAAGTTAGTTGATTTACCGGACGGTCAAAGAAAAATCAATACAAAATGGGTTTTCAAATGTAAGAGGGACGACAGAGGAGTGGTTGTAAGGAACAAAGCTCGACTCGTTGTTCAGGGCTTTAGTCAACAGGAGGGGATTGATTTTACCGAAGTCTATGCTCCTGTCGCACGACTAGAGGCTATCAGAATTTTCCTAGCATTTGCGTCTTGGAAGAATTTCAAAGTATTTCAGTTAGATGTTAAATCAGCGTTTCTTTATGGGAAGGTCAAAGAGGAGGTTTATGTTGGTCAGCCACCGGGCTTTACTGACCCAATCCACAAGAACAAAGTTTATCTGCTGGACAAAGCGTTGTATGGTCTACATCAGGCGCCGAGAGCCTGGTACGAGACTTTGTCTCAACACCTACTCGCTAACCAGTTCATACGTGGAAAAGTGGATGCCACTCTCTTCACTAAAGTCGTTGATGGTCATCTTCTGATAGTACAAATTTGTGTAGACGATATTATTTTTGGGTCGACGAATGAGAAATTATGCAAAGATTTCGAACAGGTGATGAAGCAGAAATTTGAAATGTCTTCAATGGGGGAGATGAAATTCTTTCTGGGATTACAAGTTGAACAACTTCCTGAAGGGATTTTCATTCATCAAACGAAGTACGTGCATGATATTCTGGAGAAATTTGGAATGTCAAGTTCTACTCCAGCTGCAACCCCACTTGCGATTAATCATGGGATTCACCCAGATCTCACCGGAGACAGGGTTGATGAGACACTTTATCGATCCATGATAGGTTCTTTGATGTACCTAACTGCTTCACGGCCTGACATCATGTACCCAACGTGCCTCGCAGCAAGATTTCAGTCTAACCCGAGAGAATCGCACATGATTATTGTGAAGAGGATTTTACGTTACTTGAAAGGCACACCCACATTGGGGTTGTGGTATCCTCGCAAAGGCGATTTTACACTCGAAGGGTTTTCCGATTCAGATTTCGGATGCTGCAAAGTTAACGCGAAATCAACAACTGCAGGATGCCAGTTCTTTGGTCAGAGATTGGTTACTTGGCAGTGTAAGAAACAAACATCTGTGGCGCTATCTACATGTGAAGCAGAGTATGTTTCTGCTAGCAGTTGCTGCTCTCAGATCCTGTGGATACAGCAACAGATGCGCGACTACGGTTTGCAGTTTCTTAACACACCTTTGTTTGTTGATAATGAGGCGACGATTAATATAACTAAAAATCCAGTACATCACGCTAAAACTAAACATATTGAGATTCGTCATCACTTTATTCGCGATTGCTTCGAGAAAAAGTTGATACGAATTGAGAAAATCCACACTGACGAACAAAAAGCTGATTTGCATACCAAAGCTTTTGATAAAAATAGGTTTCAATATTTGTTAAAACTTAATGGTATGAAATTGCTTTCGGTGTCGGATGGGGTTGTGAGCGTTGATGAGAGTACTGTTGCGGATGAAGATGAGAAACAATCTGCGATGGTTTGTCGATTTTTTACGTGTTTTGGTATTTAGGGGGAGACAGATAGTTGTACATATTTTATTTTCAGAAAAATACAAAAACAGTAAAAAATGCAAAAATCCAAAAACATGATAAAATTGAAAAAGAGCTTGTGTATATAGGGAAAATGATAGTACATCAGCTAGACAATTACAGTATGCTAAAGATTTGGAAAGACAAAATGAGTTAAACAGTCTCACTAATGATGTGTCGATAGGTTTTCGTACATTTAGTAGATTTATTCGGGATATAAACCTAAAATTTCAAACTGGTGAAATTCGTGGGGAACACTACTTGGATATATAGGTAACCCCTGAAATCTCGTTTGAAAGGTCTCATATTCTGATATACTAGGTGGTTATACTCTATGATGTCTGGGGTATTATTCCGGGACTTCTGCTGAACGGTGGTTCTGACCTAGTCCCTGGCTAATACTTTCACCAAAATGCTTGAAATACAGCATAAAGCCCTCAGCTGATTAGACAATAAAATTGATAGTCAGTTGTTGTAGCTGAAAAGATTCTCTAAAGGGAACACACTGCAAAGTCGAAGCTGATATCTCTCTGCTGAACGGAAGTTCTGACCTGAGATCCCTCAGTTCTCGCATACCCTAATTTATGTACAGACATCATTGTAGTATTTTTGCCTATAAGACTGAATATTGGGATTCTGGATACGGGAGTATATTCAAGAGGTGGGACACACGAATTGATCTATGTTCTTAAAACACTTAAACAGTATCCTGAATAGATTGAAGTTTGTATGAAAATTTAAGATGGATCAGTATATCGGCAATCGAGGTGAATTGTTTAAATCTGAGTATGTAATGTAGCTTAACGGTACTTGTAATCTGTCTGAGAAGCTGATATGATTCCCTGACACGCTCGCCAAAAACAAATTTGTAAATAGTATATTTTCTGCAATTTAAGTTTTCTGTTATTTCGTTTCATAGTTTAGATCATCTTAAAATCCAAAAAGATTTTATTTCTACTTTAGTTTAGACAAACCAGAGTGGAAAGTTGATTGTCGGATTCTAGAAAGATGAAGCAGATGCAGGAGATTCTGAGCTGAAGAACGAGGAGAGCTTACATTGTTGGAAAATGTTTGTTTTCAAAGTTTTAAACAAGTTCATTAAGTTGATACTTGTTATTTTTTTTTTTTGAGAAAATTGGAAAAATTGTTTTACTAAATCAGTTTGTTTCGTCAACAGATCAACCAGGGTCATTAAATTGAACTTGGTAGATTAATCAAGTATTCAGGGTCATTAAATTGAACTTGTAAACTTGAGTGGATTTTTAAAACTGATTGTATTAGTGTTTATTGCTTGAAAAGATAGAGTGTAATGTTATTGGTTGAGTAACAGGTTTGGACGATATTTCCCAACGGAGGCAAATTGCAAAAGCTTGAACCAGATATCTCAAGATTCCAGCATAATGAGAGGGGGAGTCAGTGAGAGGGGGAGTCTGGATCAACAGCTAATGGGAAGCTGGTAGATAAAGCTAGAAGTCAGTCCGGGAACCTGTGAAGAATATTTGAGATGACAGACAGAGTTGGTGAAAAGTCAAAGACTAAAGACTACGGATCTGAAGATGCTAAAAAGACTACGTCAACATCCAAGGGGGAGTCTGTTGATGCACGGAATGTCTGTTGACTGCGTCTACAAAAAGTCTGAAGTCAAGATTGGTCTATAGGGGGTCAAAGTGTAAATATTGTGTAATATAGACTTAGGACCGCTTATGTGTCAATGATGTATTGTGAACCGCTTTTGTGTCATGGTTTAGTCTTGGACCGCTTTTAGGGCATTAGGGTGGATCGCTTATGTGACAAGGTGCTGGATCGCTTATTTGGACTGTCACATAAGCGACCCAAGTCTTCTATAAATAGGCTTGAGCGGTTCTTCATTTGTAACAGTGTATGTGTGTGCTACGGTGCTGAAACTCTGCTGAAATTTTATCAGAAAGCAATATAAACACAAGGAATTGAAAGGATTAGCTGTTGTTACTTTGCTTACGTTGATTCCGCCTTCGTATGTAAAGATGAACTACTTCGACTGACTTTTCGGGTCATACAACGGTCTAACAATTTGTGTTTGATAATTTTACGATTTGATTCGAGTTCGATTTCAAGCTTTAAATCGCTTTCTGGAAATTTTTAAGTAAACTGATGTGTAAACGTAATCAGTTTATCATGACAAACACTCCGGAATAGTTAAATAGGCCTAACATACCTTAAATAACCTTTACATAACTTAGAAATATGTCACACCCCGGCCGCGTATAACATGCAACCGTGGCGGAAAGGCCGGGGAGTGTTGGGACAGAATTAATTGTTTCATAACCATGGAAATTTAAGTTACATTTTATTTATCAAACAAGCGTAATACATTGTCTTAAACAGGAAAACAAAGTGTTTATAACATAGTTAACTAAGTCTATCTTCGTTTTATGTCTCTAAGGCACAGGTCCGCCCTAGTATCACAATCATCATCCTAAGCCACAGCTCCTGAAAACACATGTGAAAGTAGGTACGTCAGCATAAAAATGCCTGTGAGATACATAGGTTTTGTGAAAATGGGATTCATGACTGAAGTTTTAAGAAAACGTTTAATAACAGTCAGTCATGAACCTTGTAAATTGTTTAGTCTTGTAAATCATATGAGAAATGATAAGATCAGATGATATGTATAAATAAAATGTAAGGTTAAATGAGAGTAAAAAAATGAGTTTGTATAAGATAAGTTTGTTTGTAAAACAATGTCTTGTGAAGAATATGTTATTTGTGAAAATGGTAACATGTCCATACTGAAATGATTTAAATAATGCTACGATAGGTAATATTATACAAACATTTATATATAGGAAGTACCAGCGGCGTATCCACCATGTTTATATCATAATACATACGCCACGTTACTCAACCATTTACCCAAACCAACCACCATGTAAATTGTTCATGTATAAATCAATTGTCAAGTATTATTGTGTAAACCATATCGAAATGTCTATGCTCAATGTAAACCACCAAAAGGGTATATCAATGTCGAAATGTTTATGTTTAATGTAGATCATGTAATGTGTACCCAAAATATATCATGTATTGTAAGTGAAATATATCGACTAAACCATATGTAAAATGCACAAAAACAAGGTGTTGAAGTAAAACATGGTTTAAATCAAAGTTATGTTTTGTGGAACAAATGCATGCTATACTGATACAAATATTTATGCGGTATTGTGAAAATGCATACATCCAAGCCTTGAGACTATGGCGATAAACCTTTAAACAAATTAAAGGTTTATCTAAGTTATGTATATCGAATTCGGTCATTCCTTCCAATCCAAACAAACCCAGGATTTCAGGAACGGGAGTTGTCAATTCCTATGGTACCATTACTTACTAACGAGTGGCGTAGCTAATGTTAATGAATGTATTGTTCCATGTCAAACAGACCAAATGTCATACCAAAATGAAAGCATGTGATGTAAACAATTGTACTAAGTATGCACACAATGGGCATAAATAGCATGAAATGTAACGTGAAACGATGTACTAAGTACGCACACAATGGGCATACATAGCATGAAATGTAATGTAAAACAATGTACTAAGTACGCACACAATGGGCATACATAGCATGAAATGTAATGAAATCATGTACTATAATGTACTAACGAACATAGCAGGTATATGATGTGAAAACATGGAAAACATGAAAGTAACAAGTAGGCACATGTGTTTCACCCCCAAAATGTTTGGAAAACAGTAAAAGAGGGGTTCAATGTACTCACCTGAGATTGCTTTGAAGTCCTTGTGTAATAATCACACAATGCTAGAGATCACGGAATATCAAACGGCACATAATAGGTATCTATATTAATATACTAGACCAAAATCGGAAGGATCGGATAGTATGCGGGTTCGTAAACCAAATGAGTATGGAGACTCGTGAAATATGGTTTAACAAAGCCTACATACTAAAATGAAACCTAACCTAAGTGCTTACGACCCATTACGACCCGTTTAGGTAGCTTATGCTACCTTAACGCGTCGTTCGCGTAAAACGCGTTTGGAACGCCTAACGTCGTGACCATAAGGTATAACCTCGGAAGGTTATTCCCTATACCACTATGGTCACCTAATGTGTTTGGTCGGATCCTAATGATCGACCAAATGGGTCGGGTTCGAAAGTATAAGCGATTGTTTAGATCGCTTACCTTACGACCCTATATAAGCACTATACTAAAAGTGAAGAGCTAAGCATGTTAAAACATGCTTAACTAAGTTTAGAAAACAGGTTTGGTATCAAAATAAACGGTTTTGATACCCACGAGTAGTTTGGTTACAAAATACGCAAGAATGCGCATTTTGGCCGAAACTATGACTCGTCACTGAGCCTAGATAACATGGTAATCAGTAGGTATAGTCACTACGGACTATAACCATCGTGATCACACTCACGTTATGAAGTTCCAATGAACTTCGTGTCGACCATAAGCTGGTCAACGCAGAAAGTCAAACAAAGCCTGACTTTCGGACTCGAAAAGCGAATAAAAGAACGAAAGAACACTTACGAAGGGTCCCTGAAAGCTAAACTTGATCCATGAGCTCAGGTATGAAGCAATGGCATCAACTTAGAGCTCTTTGATCAGTTTTGTGGGTTTTTAACCAAAAGGGGGGGGGGTATTTATAGGAAAAGCAAGACCGTTAGGATCGTTTCTTGAATATCGTGCCACGATCCAAGCCGTACACTTGTCGCAAAGTTGTGGTGCCTTATTTTGCCCCCACCATAGGGATTTGACACGTGTCGTTGCCCTTTGGGTGATCGAAAAGCCATTGCAAGTGGATCAGAAAACATTGAATCTGGTCTGTTTGTCTGACGCGGCCCGCGTTAGGATGCACACAAAACTCAGGCGGGCCTCCTGGCCTTGTCTGATCAGCACAAACTTTCAGAATTTACAGTTTAGGTCCCTGTTGCATATTTAAGCCATTTCCGACACTTCTAAGGCCCGTAAAGCCAACTTTATGGCCCTAAAATGATGCCTAAACATTGTGGACATGAAACATGCTCAAAAATATTCCGGATGTCAGTTCGTTTGGTCGTACGAATGCGATGTTCGCTTAATTACGACGGAATGCGCATAAGCGCGAAAGATGATCCAAATGACGCAACGAATGGATTTTTCTCATGCCAAACACTAAGGCATAATATAAGGATGCTTACATAAATTTTTGGATGTCCGGATGTATTCAGAACGTAAGTTATGCGCGAAAGTGCAAACTTGTGCACTTTTTGACACTTTTAGCCCCTGAATGATCCAAAAGTTTATTTTAGCATACCAAACCCTTCAAACCTATTTCTAAGCTATGTAAAGGATATTTATGGTATGTTTAACTTATGGACATGTTCCGGAATGTTTGTTATAGTTCAAATTGGCATACTTTCGCGGTTTGTCAAGTTTAGTCCCTGTGAGCGAATTAACTTGTTTTTGCCATACCGAAGCCTTCAAAACTTATTTCTAAGTTATGTAAAGGTTATTTAAGGTATGTTGAGTATATGTTGATGTTCCGGAGTATTTGTCGCATTAAACTGAGTACGTTTACGCACCAATTTGCGTATAATTCTCCAGAAAGCGATGTAGAGTTTAAAATCGAACAAAAGTCAAAACATGAAAAATGTAAAACACAACCAAACAAACATTGGGATCAAATAACATTGTTTTATTGATAACTGAACTGTTCACAATGATTACAAGCACAAAATGTTACAGTCTCCCCTACTTGTGGAAATTTCGTCCCGAAATTTATTTAGAGGAAACTCGTGGAAAAAGATGCGGATATTCGGCTCCATTTGATCTTCACGTTCCCAAGTAAACTCGGGTCCACGTTTAGATTCCTAGCGAACCTTGACCAAAGGAATGCGCTTGTGTTTAAGCCACTTGACTTCACGTTCCATGATTTCCACCGGTTTCTCAACAAATTTCAGTGTTTTATCAACACGAATTTCGTCAAGCGGTATGTGGAGGTTCTCATCAGCTAAACACCTCTTGAGATTGGACACGTGAAAGGTTGGATGAACATTTCCAAGTTCAGGAGGTAACTCAAGTCTGTAGGCTACCTTACCGATTCTTTCGACGATCTTGAATGGTCCAACGTATCTAGGTGCAAGTTTTCCTTTCTTTCCGAATCTGAACACACCTTTCCAAGGTGAGACCTTAAGTAATACACGATCACCGACTTGAAAATCCAAGGGCTTGCGTTTTAGGTCCGCGTAACTCTTTTGACGGCTTCTAGCTGTCTGAAGGTTATCACGAACTTTCTTAACCTTACCTGTTGTCTCTAAAATGAGGGCAGGTGTTGGATCGTCGTTGACCCTGAATGAGTCGATCAGAAGAGTCGTTTCTCCAATTCAAAGGCGGAATCAGTGAATTAGAAGCTCAAACTAAATATAATGCTTCACTTTATTGATTCTGATAATGTTTACAACCTGGAAGCAATTCGGCAGCAATTCGTTACAAGTTCCGAGCCGTTACAAATGAATCAACCAGTGCCCTATTTATAGAGATCTTGAACCGCTTATACGAACATGCCACAAAAGCGGTCCAGGTGAATTAATCTGGTTCGCTTATATGGACAATGTCCATATAAGCGGTCCACAATGCTAATTCACCAGTTCTTGTTTCTCGAACCTCGTGCACTGGTTATTCTAACCTATCCTATCCTATTACATGATACAAGACGAAGTCAATAGACGTAATGCACCAACAGACTCCCCCTCGGATATTGACGAAGTCTTCAGTGAACATTCTCTATTATGCCACCTCTTCAGTCTTTATCATCTTTGCCAACTTGTTTAGATTGTAACAATATAAGTATCCATCAATCTTTCTCATTGATCATCTTCATCATCAGTAAGCTCCCCCTCTCGTCAAGCTTCCGTGCTTTTAGGGATCATCACCTTGCTTTTCAGCTAACGATACCTAGCTCTTTGCACACTTTTGTTTGCAATAAACTCGTCTTCAGACTCCCCCTAAGACTCAGCTTTCGGGATCGTAATCTGGATCTTTCCTGTAATCACTCATACAAATGATAAGTAACAACACTTTAAAACCAGTAATCAAATTCTCTAACCTACTTCCCCTATCAATAAACTCAACAGATAAGGCAGAAAACAAGAATCCAATTCCCTCTCAGATTATCATTCAAGTTCAAATTAATGACCTTGAAGATTTTCATAACCTGTTTTTGAATATATCAAGTTTCAAATTAATGAACTCGTTTTATTTTCAGAAACACAATCAGCATACTAAGATTTTGAAACTCAGCAACTCAGACATCGGTTTATCGAAAATAACGCAGAAATCAAAAACTTTTTGTATTTTCTGAAAATATAAAGCAGTAAAGAAATATATACAAACATATTTACAAACAATATTTTTGTTTGAGTATGCATCAGAGGATCATATCAGTTTATGACAAGTCACAAGTACCGTTAAGCTTTAAATCATACTCAGAATTAAACAATTCACTTAGATTGTCGATATACTGATCCATTTAACTTTTCATACAAATTTCAACTGATTCAGGATACGATTTAGATGTATTAAGACTTAAACTCATTCATGTGTCCCACCTCTTGAATATACTCCCGTATCCAGAATCCCAATATTCAGTCTTACAGGTAAGAATACTACAATGATGTCTGTACATAAATTAGGGTATGCGAGAACTGAGGGATCTCAGGTCAGAACTTCCATTCAGCAGAGAGATATCAGCTTCGACTTAGCAGTGTGTTCCCTTTAGAGAATCTTTTCAGCTACAACAACTGATTATCAATTTTATTGTCTAATCAGCTGAGGGCTATAATGCTATGTTTCAAGCATTTTGGGATAAAGTATTAGCCAAGGACTAGGTCAGAACTACCGTTCAGCAGAAGTCCCGGAATAATACCCCAGACATCATAGAGTATAAACACCTAGTATATCAGAATACAAGACCTTTCAAACGAGATTTCAGGGGTTACCTATATATCCAAGTAGTGTTCCCCACGAATTTCACAAGTTTGAAATTTTATTATATCCCGAAAAAGCTTACTAAATGTATAAAAACCTATCGACATATCATCAGTGAGACTGCTTAATGCTATTTAATCATTGCATATCTTTAGCGTACTGTAATTGTCTACTGATGTACTATCATTTCCTCTTTTTACGCAAAACTCAAATTTTCGATTTTATCATGTTTTTGTATTTTTCAAATTTTCTAATGTTTTTGTATTTTCTAACACAATTTCTCCCCCTAAAATGCAAAACCATTAAAGAAATTTGACAAACCGATACTGATAACTTTGTCCCGCCATCCATTTTCTGCATCTCATGCTCTGTTTCGCAGAAAATATAACATCAAGTACCCCCATGATTTATAACCCATTGATTTTGACAGTTAGAAAACCGTTCTTCAACCCGTGATAGTAATCATGCTTGTGCAGCCGTGAGGGTTTCGGCATAGTCCATCACCACTTATTCTAAGTAAACAAACATCAATCATCTCAAACATCAACCAAACAAACACACAACCAACAAACATACAACAATCATCAAACACAACACAAATTCATACAAAACAACAAACAAACACCCTGTCTGACCAAAACCAGGGATCTTCAACCTCTTCTTGTGCAACACTCTCACAAGCTTCATCTGCATCTAGCACCTGCACATTCAAACTTTATCAAATACACAAACAATTTGTCATAAAAATTTCAAACAATAAAGATAGATGCCGATTCATGCTTCGCGATCCAGGAAGCTCCGGCAATTCCAACTGCTTAATCAAACATGGTATCCACCCAGGCTTGATCAGCCTTAGGTGTAACCTTGACTCTTGCAATTTGAATTTTAAAATTTTCAGCCTTAAGCGGAGGAAAATTTGCATCATAAGCAACCACATCTGAATTCTCAGATGTTTTAACCGCAGAAGTTGAACTCATTGTGTCAACTTTTGGTTTCCAACTCTGTTTTTGTTTCTCAACTTTCATCAAATCAACACTTTTCTTAACAGACCACACTTGACCTTCTGAATGACCTCTTTTGTAAAAATTTGTTTCTTTCTGAACCTGTTGAGTTTGAACAACATTTTTAGGTTTCCAAATCTTTTGAGGTTTTGTCACACCAACCGATGTTTTCTGACACCATGATGTTCTCATTCTGGATGTGTGAGAATTCCAGGTCTGTCTAGAATTAAACCTGTTCGGGTTTGATTTCCAATTTTGATTTGAGGCAAACTTGTTTGTTGTAAACCTCCAAGTTTGTCTCGAATCAAATCTGGTTGACCTCGGTTTCACACTCTCAGATTTCTGTGGTTCACCATCAACAGACTTTGGATTTGGACACTTTCGTGCAACATGTCCAATTTGATCACATTTAAAACAAACTTTCTTTGACACATCTTTTGGCTGTTGTTGTTTCTTTTTCATGGCCTCAAACTCTGCATTAGATTGTGTTCCAAGTTTGAGTTTTTCTTCTTCAGTGAAGCTTTTTCCTTGAACAAAAGTCATTTTTGTCTGAAAATTAGACCTTTCAGTTCTGTGTCGATTATGTTTCTTCTTATACCCCAAACCAGATTTCATTGTTTTCATCTTAGAACCAGGTTTGTTATAAGACCCTTTGAAACCTTTACCAGCAAACTTCGACATTTCAGACTTCTCAATTTCAACCATCTTGAAAACTTTGTCAATTTTCTTTGAAATCACATTCTGAATCGGGAAAACCACATCCAAGAATAATTTGTCCGATCCAATCATGGTATAAATCAATCCTTTTGAATCATCATTCAAATTCTTCTTAGATTTCGTGTCTTTCAGATATCCATCATAAAGATTTCCTTCATCTTCATCCTGTGATTCAGACTTTCCTTTCAAAACACTATCACCCACTTTACATACCACCTCTGAATCATCAGCATCATCAGATTTGGTGTAAGTCACATCGATACTGTCAGGTAATTGGTCAACTATGTTCAAACCCTTTGCCACCTTTTCCTCATCATAAAAAGTATAATTGTCTCTCAATGGTGGTGGTACCTGATGATATTCTGAACCAATACCCTTTTTACAAACATTAGTATCTTTGTCATCCGGTGTGATATTGAAAATACATTCAAGAATGTACGAAGAGTTATGATAACTTTGAAGCTTTGTAACAATCTTTTCTTTTTCAGCCAAGACTTGTTTAAGATTAGCAATTTCATCAACACGCTTGTTTAATTCAATTTGCTTTTCTTTAAACTGTCTTTCATACAGTTCTTTAGTTGTTAAAGTTTCAGACAATCTTTGATCAAAACTTTTGACTTGGCTCTTCAAAGTATCATAAGCTTCTTGTACTTTCTGACTTGACCATTTTAAAGAATCATACTGTTTTTGTAATTCTAGAAACTTAGATTCTTTTTCAATGCAATCAACACATTTTGTATCACATTTTTCTTTTAAAACCTTATTTTCTTTTTCAAAATCATGACACTTTTGTGTTAATTTCTCAACTTTTAATTTTAGACTTTGCTCGGTGTCAATCCTTTCTTTACATTTCAGTTTTAACGCATTTTCAAGTTTGTTCATTTCATTATCTTTTGTTTTGATTATTTCTTCTTTTTCAATACAGGCTTTGCACTTTTCAATGCAATTCCTGCACTTGTTTTCCTTTACTACAACTAAATCAACATCTGGTAGTTCGGAAGATTCTGTTACCTCAGTAATTGGCACCTCGGCATGATCAGCTGCCTTTGTCTTCTGTATCTTCTCAACTTTTTCTTCCATCTCTTTCGGCTTTTGTTCTTCCTCAGCTTTTTGATTCTCTTCACCAGCAAGCTTTGCAACAGTTTTTACCTCTTCAATCATCTTCTTCAACTCTTCTTCTTTTCTCTTCTTCATCGCTACCACCTTTGGTAGGCTTGTTTCAAAGACTTCTCTCAACTTGTTCATCAACTCTGGCAGATAGTTGCTATCAGAAAGCCTTTTTGTGTTGAAAACACGCTCACTTGGAAACACATTAGTTACAGCATCAAAATCAACTTTTTTCCGGATCGACCACTGGATTCCCCTGTGGATCCAAGTAACACTCCAACTCTTCATTCCATCTGTTGGCTCTCTGTGCTTCTTGAAATGGTTCATACAACTTTCCAATCTCCCATCTTGCACTATCTCTTCTCCACCAGGCATCATGCTCTTCTCTTGCAACAAATGCATAACCTATAGCATCTTGTTCTGGAAGAACTTCTTTGCTCCAATCATAGCCTTCATCATCATAAATGACTGCAAGATCCCTTGATTTTTCTTCCTGCTGCTTCAACCTTGGTGGTTCTGACTTATTTTGATGATAAATCGCTTTCTTGTAATAGTCTTCGTTGAACGGATTTTCAGAATCTTCAGCAACATACGAATTTCTGCACTCGCGCTTGAAGTGACCTTTTTGTTTACATTTAAAACATGTCACTTTGGATTTATCAAAACCCAGTTTGGTAGATGGCCCTCCAATTGACTTCCTCCCCGTAATTTCCATGAACCGTTGTGCTCGACGAACAGCACTGGCCATGCACCATCTGATATCCATCAGTTCCATTTCTTCGGGGTCTATTTGATCATACTCTTCTTTTGTCAAATTGGTATTTCCAATCTTCCCTGCGACGAGGCCTTCATACGATTCCAGTACAGACGCTAAGAAAACCATTTGTTGTTTTGCTGATTCTTCACTGAAGTTCTGCCCATTCTTTAAATCGATTGCGATATTACACTGAAATACATTCTTTGAAGCAGTTTGATCTGAAGTGTTTGAAGAAGAACCACTGTGAAAACCACTGTGAAGGCTTTCATTGTTGACTGATTTCGAACTTTCAGCAGAAAATGCTGTTTTTGGAGAACCAGCATTTGGTACATTTCCTCTGTAATAAATCTCTACATTCTGCTGATACGCTGGACTGTTGACTTTAGCTCTCTTAAGCTCCAATTCATGGCTTTCAAGCCTTTCAATCAGTAAGTCAACCTTTAGATCATCCGGCTTAATTGTATTCTTCAGCATAAGAGCAAAATATTGCCAATCTTGATCATTAGGCAATGCATCAAACAATTTGTCCACCATCAATTCTTCAGAATAATCTATGTTATATCTCACCAACTCCATTTTCAGATGTCCAAATCTTTCTAACATCTTACAAACAGATTCATTTTTCATGCAATTGAACACTTCAAACTCTTTACGCAACAATTTCTTCTTATTCTTTACAATCTCGTTACTCCCAACACACTTTCTCTCCAATGCTTCCCACAATTTCTTTGACGTTTTTTCTTGTTCAAGCAATGAAATAATATCCTCTCTAACTGACTGTTTGATCAAAGTTATCATTCTGTATTCAGCAACAACATTCTTTACATCTTTTTCTGTAAAATCTTTCTCCTCAATTAACTCTCCTCCTGCTTTCTCTGGTACTTGATATTCAGTTACTAACTTTAACCATCTTTCAGGAGCAAAAGCTTTCACCCATCCTTCAAACCTGTTTTTCCACCAATTATAATCTTCGACTTTCATCAATTTTGGTGGCTTCTGTTGACTTCCGTACATGTTTTCGAATTTCAGATTATCCGAAATCTCTTTTGAATACTCTTTCAACTCAGCTCTTCTATCTGACGATTCAGAAGTGAACGCATTGTAGAATGTATTGTAGAATTCTTCACCATTGTTCGACATTTTTGATCTCCTGAAAATCAATAACCTGGAAGCAAACAAACAAACTTAATCAGTTCAAACAATATCAAGTAAATTGAAATACACTAACACTCGGTTGTCGTGAAATAATCTTGACACTTGAATGAAATCAAATTGATCGTATGAGCGAAATCAGAATGTTCAAATAAGCGGACCAAAAACTTTGACAAATGAGCGAATCTGGATCGGACCAAATAAGCGAACCAGGACTTGTTACACAAGCGGTCCAGAAAGTGTCACTCGAGCGGTTCAAGGTTGTTTATATGAGCGGTCCAAAGATGTAATACGAGCGGTCCAGAATGATTGTTCGAGCGGTTCATAAACGCGGACCAGATATCATCATACGAGCGGACCAGGATAGTACACTCGAGCGGTTCAAATAAGCGGGCCAAGTTTGTCCGTTCGAGCGATCCTAGTTTGTACGCTTGAGCGGGCCAGATGCAATAATTGTACAAATGAGCGGTCCTAAATTGTTCGGATGAGCGGTTCAAACACGTTTTTGGAGCGGTTCAAACAACTTCTTTCGAGCGGTCCAGAATGTTCGAAAAACGGGAACCTTAGTTTTAAGCCTGTTTTACCCATTTTTAGTCCGAGTTTTAGTTTGAAAGTTTCAAGGGTTTGTTATTGTCCAAAAATACATGTCCTGTGAAAAATTCGTCCGATTTTAACCGTGGAAACTTGTCTAAATCGAAAAAGAAGGTGTAGAAGACAGAAAACGGATCAAATTTGAGCTGAACTCTTCTTGGAGCTCTGATACCACTTGTTGGATCGTCGTTGACCCTGAATGAGTCGATCAGAAGAGTCGTTTCTCCAATTCAAAGGCGGAATCAGTGAATTAGAAGCTCAAACTAAATATAATGCTTCACTTTATTGATTCTGATAATGTTTACAACCTGGAAGCAATTCGGCAGCAATTCGTTACAAGTTCCGAGCCGTTACAAATGAATCAACCAGTGCCCTATTTATAGAGATCTTGAACCGCTTATACGAACATGCCACAAAAGCAGTCCAGGTGAATTAATCTAGTTCGCTTATATGGACAATGTCCATATAAGCGGTCCACAATGCTAATTCACCAGTTCTTGTTTCTCGAACCTCGTGCACTGGTTATTCTAACCTATCCTATCCTATTACATGATACAAGACGAAGTCAATAGACGTAATGCACCAACAGCAGGTCCAGTAAGTTGAGCCTCGCCAGTCTCATTCCAGCAGACTGGTGAACGACATTTTCGACCATAGAGAGCCTCGAAGGGGAGCCATGTTGATGCTGGAGTGATAACTGTTGTTGTAGGAGAATTCAGTCAATGGAAGATGTGAATCCCAACTACCACCAAAATCGATCACACAAGCTCTAAACATATCCTCCAGTGTCTGGATTGTTCTTTCAGATTGACCATCCGTTTGCGGATGATAAGCTGTGCTCAGATTAAGTTGGGACCCCATAGCAGATTGCATGGTTCTCTAAAAATGAGAAGTGAAACGAGCATCTCTGTCAGAAATGATGTTCAAAGGAACACCATGTCGAGCTACAATTTCATCCACGTAGATTTAAGCAAGTTTGTCAGCCGAAAAATCCTCACGGATTGGCAAGAAATGCGCTGTCTTGGTAAGACGATCAACGACTACCCAGATGGCATCATGACCTTTCTTTGTGCGCGGGAGTTTAGTAATGAGATCCATAGTAATGTTTTCCCATTTCCAAACTGGGATCTCTGGTTGTTCCAATAAACCGGAAGGACGCTGATGTTCGGCCTTAACCTTAAGACAAGTAAGGCATTTTGATACATATAAGGCGATGTCTTTCTTCATACCAGGCCACCAATACTGAATACGAAGATCCTTATACATCTTATCTGAGCCAGGATGAATAGAATAACGAGACTTATGGGCTTCATCCATAAGCAAGGTACAAAGATTATCTTGGCTCGGGACCCACAAGCGGTCCATGAAGTAATATGATCCATTGTCCTTCAGTTCTAGAGCAGATGTTATGTGATAAGGAAATTCCTTATCCATCAAACCTTGTGAAACACAAGATTGTTGAGCCTGAGAAATACGAGCTTGGATATCGGATTGAGCTTGAATAACAGATTGGACACGAACACAATGAAGCTTAGTACGTTCCTTGCGACTCAAAGCATCGGCCACGACATTCGCCTTACCAGGATGGTAGCGAATTTCGCAGTCATAGTCGTTTAGAAGCTCCACCCAACGTCTTTGCCTCATGTTGAGTTCTTTCTGATTGAAGATATGCTGAAGACTTTTGTGGTCTGTGAAAACCACACATTTTGTACCGTACAAATAGTGTCTCCAGATCTTAAGAGCGAAGACAACTGCACCCAACTCAAGATCATGAGTGGTGTAGTTCTTCTCATGAATCTTCAACTGCCTCGATGCGTATGCTATGACTTTGTTTCTTTGCATCAGGACGCAACCAAGACCTAATTTAGATGCGTCGCAATAAACGACGAAATCATCATTGCCCTCGCGCAAAGTTAGAACAGGCGCGTCACAAAGTTTTTGTTTCAAAGTCAGAAACGCTTCCTCTTGCTTGAATCCCCAATCAAATGGCTTGTTCTTCTGAGTTAGGGCAGTTAGAGGAACTGCAATCTTTGAGAAGTTTTCAATGAAGCGGCGGTAATAACCCGCTAGACCAAGAAAAGAACGAACTTCAGTAGGAGTAGTAGGTGTATCCCAATCCTTAACCGCACTGATCTTGGAGGGATCTACATGAATACCTTGTTCGTTGATAATGTGTCCTAAAAATTGAACTTCTTTAAGCCAGAATTCACACTTGGAGAATTTGGCGAAAAGTTGCTCTTTCTTTAGGAGTTCCAACGTAAGACGAAGGTGTTGCTCATGATCAGCTCGCGTCTTAGAATATATCAAAATGTCATCAATGAAAACGATGATGAATTTATCCAAATAAGGCTTGCAGACCCTATTCATCAAGTCCATGAAAACAGCAGGAGCATTAGTCAAACCGAATGGCATGACTGTGAACTCATAATGCCCATAGCGAGTGCGGAACGCTGTCTTGGGAATATCTTCTTCATGCACACAGAGTTGATGATATCCAGATCGCAGATCAATCTTTGAAAAATAAGAAGTGCCTTGCAATTGATCAAAAAGATCATCAATGCGAGGTAGGGGATATCGATTCTTGATGGTAAGCTTGTTAAGCTCACGATAATCGATACACATCCTAAAAGATCCATCCTTCTTCTTGACAAAAAGAACGGGAGCACCCCAAGGTGAAAAGCTAGGACGGATAAAACCTTTGTCAGAGAGTTCCTGTAGCTGCTTAGACAACTCTTGCATCTCAGACGGTGCAAGACGATATGGAGCTCTGGCAATGGGATTTGCACCAGGTACGAGATCAATACGGAACTCGACTTGGCGTGCTGGAGGTAGACCAGGTAAATCTTCAGGAAAAACTTCAGAATAATCCCGAACGACAGGAATATCTGAAATAGACTTACCCTTGCCTTTATCTGCTGTAACATGTGCTAAGAAAGCCACATAGTTCTTCCGTAAATACTTCCGTGCTTTAAAACAAGACATGAGTTTGAGACCACCGGCAGGCTTCTCACCACGAACATGTAGGATCTCGCCTGTAGACAGCGGCACACGAACAATCTTCTCAGAACAAACTATCTCTGCGCGATGCTTAGATAACCAATCCATACCCACAATAACGTCGAAGCTTCCAAGTTGCATAGGCGTGAGGTCAATAGGAAAAAGATGGTTGTTAAGGTTCAACTGGCAGTTGCGTAGAACATAATTTAGAATAATGGGTTCACCACTAGCAACCTCTACTGTCAAAGGTTTTCATAGTTTCGTTCTAGACACGCGAAGCATTGGCTCAAAAGTCAATGACACAAAACTCTTGTCGGCACCCGAATCAAAAAGAACAGATGCAGGCTGATTATTAATAAAGAACGTACCGTTCACCACTTCATTGTCTGCTTGTGCCTCTTGAGCATTCATGTTGAAGACTCGCCCTCGAGCCTGAGCCTGATTCTGATTCTGATTCTGGTTCTGGTTTGCTAGCCTAGGGCACCGGTTTCTGTAGTGGGTCAGATCCCCACAGTTATAACAAGCACCTGGTGGGTAGTGTGGTCGTGCAGCTTGACCCTGTTGCTGAGCAGGAGGCTGAGCAACTTGTTGAGCCGGGTTCTGAACTGCGCGATTCTGAGCAAACCGACAAACATCGGCAAGATGACCTGACTTCCCACAGTTAGTACAGAAACAGCACTGATGTTGCGGCTGATGGTGACTGTTGCATCTATTGCACAAAGGTGCACTTCCTGAATAGGGCTTCTTCGCTGGAGGCTGTGCGGGTTGGTTGGGAGCTGCCTGGTTAGCTTGGGCAGTGACAGCATAGTTTTGGGAAGCCTTACGCTTCATTGCCCTTTTCGATGAACCATAATCCTTTCCATTCTTGTTTTGACCTTTCTTGCTATCTTCCTTGTCAGACGACTGTTTCTTGCCCTTGTCACCCTTCCTGTGTAATTTATTCTTCCTAATCTGTGACTCAGTCAATGTCGCTGGTAACTCGATTGCCTGACGGAGTGTGGTAGGGTTGCTACCAGTAATAATGTCTTGTACTGAGTCAGGTAGGCCGTCGATGTACCTTTCGATAGCCTTGTCGAGTGGGGCAACCATAGTCGGGCAAAGCAGACTCAACTCCTCAAACCTATCAGTATATGCCCTGTGCTCGCCACTATCTTGTTTCAAATCATCAAACTCCTTCTCCAACGCTCGTTGTTCATGACGAGGACAAAACTCCTTCATCATAAAAGCTCTTAGTTCAGCCCATGTCTGTGCTAGAGCAACTTCTGCACCACGGTCTCTCATTACCCCATTCCACCATGTGAGAGCCCTCTTCTGAAATACAATCGAAGAAAACTCGACCTTGCGATTGTTAGGACACTGCACGTGGCAAAAAGTATTCTCAATGCTCTCGAACCATTGAAGAAGCCCAGTCGCTCCTTCAGAACCACTAAACTTGAGTGGTTTAGCCGAATTAAAATTCTTGAAATTGCATGGAGCATTGTTGTTGTTGTTGGCTTGGTTCCATTGAGCAAAGAGGTTTGGAAGTGCAGCAGCCATTTGCTGTGCAATAATTTCTGCCAGTTCGGCATTTGCTACTTGATTGTCGCGTCGAGGAGGCATTCTAGAAGAGGAAAACATGAAAGGAAACGAGTGAGATGATTGGATGAAGAGAATGAGATGAAACAGAATCAACAAAAGCAAAGATGATGGTTATGTATCGCTAAGCAAACAAGCGGCACATAATGTCTAATCAAAGTAAATGGGTTGAAAATAATGCATTGCGAAGACATGCTCGCCTATAAGTGAACACTCACCCCAAGAGTTCCCAGGTAAGAGTGACTGGTCCGATTTTGTGGATTTGTACGTGTAGGACCGGTTTTGACGCCGTTTGATTGCGTAACGAACGTTTCACGTGCGGAATCCGTGAACGAACGTGACCGAACACACGATAACGTACTACTAACGAGAATCCATTACAAGAATTGACGTGTACGGTACAAGAATCTCGTTTACAATCACTTTCTCTCTCTAGACTTTCTCTCTCTAAACTTGGATCTCCACCAACACAAATGTGAGAGAAGTCTTCCAAAAAACTACTAACTCATGACATAATCCCCTATTTATAGGGTCAAGGCACTTTAATGATAGTTATCATTAATTACAAGTTTGCGACCTTGCCACTTCTATCTAGATACGACATTATGCGCTTGATTCCTTCCGGCTTTTCACTACGACACGGATTGACGAAGGCGATAGACATTACGTGCATCAACAATCTCCCCCTTGGATATTGCCGTAGTCAATCTCGTAGCGAAACTCATAGCGACTTGACTTTCTCTCTCTTTAAGACTCGAACGAAGATGTAGTCGACAGACAACTGCACTAACAAACTCCCCCTTGGATGTTGACGGAATCTTTAGTTAGAGTCTTCAAATACTCTTGTTCGAACAGAATCCCGGTGGATCTGTCTTCAGCTTCCGTTGCTCTCTTTCTTCAGAATCTTCAGGCTCCCCCTTTCGTCAAGCTTCCGTGCTTTTGGGATCGACGCCTGGCTTTCCGAATACAAGCTCCTTTTGCGTTAAGCTCGTCTTCAGACTCCCCCTTAGACTCGGCTGTTGGGATCGTAGTCTGGCTTTTCGTAGCAACAAATTTCAAAACCTGCACGTCTCAAACACACAATTATAACAAACAATATTGTGATTCAACTTAATGAATCAGCTAATCATTTGAGAATTTTCACATTTAAAACTGATAAAATTTGAAACATTCCAATTTCTAATTCAAATTAATGTATCATCTTAAACATTTCAAACCATTAACCAACCTGTCTGTTCATCATGTTTAGCCTTTGAGATTTTGAAAATCAGCTTTTCAACATCAGTTGTCGAAAATCTTTTTGGATTTTTGAAAATAAGAAACATAAATGCAATAACAGAAATTAAATGCAGAAATGAAATATGTACAAACATATTTTTATGAGTTTGTGTAAGAGGATCATATCAGTTTTTTGAGACACATCACACGCACCGTTAAGCTTTTAGACATTTTAAGTTCTAAACGATTCACGTTGATTGACGATATAGTTGTCCTCTTAAATTTTCATACAATTTTCAATCTATTTAGGATACTATTTAAGTGTTTTACGAACTTAGTTCGATTCATGTGTCCCACCTCTTGAATATACTCCCGTATCCAGAATCTCAATATTCAGTCTTACAGGCAAGAATACTACAATGATATCTGTACATAAATTAGGGGTTAAATGCGAGAACTGAGGGATCTCAGGTCAGAACTTCCGTTCAGCAGAGAGATATCAGCTTTGACTTAGCAGTGTGTCCCCTTTAGAGGATCTTTTCAGCTACAACAGATGATTATCAATTTTATTGTCTAATCAGCTGAGGGCTTTATGCTATGTTTCAAGCATTTTGCGGAAAGTATTAGCCAAGGACTAGGTCAGAACTACCGTTCAGCAGAAGTCCCGGAATAATACCCCAGACATCATAGAGTATAAACACCTAGTATATCAGAATACGAGACCTTTCAAACGAGATTTCAGGGGTTACCTATATATCCAAGTAGTGTTCCCCACAAATTTCACAAGTTTGAAATTTTAGGTTTATATCCCGAATAAATCTACTAAATGTACAAAAACCTATCGTCACATCATCAGTGAGACCGTTTATCACATTTTACATTACATTTCTTTAGCATGCTGTGATAGTCCACTGATTTACTATCATTTCCTCTTTTTCACAACAAAACTCATTTTTCAAATTTTTCAATGTTTTTGACATTTTCAAATTTTCTAATTTTTTTTTAAATTTTTCTCCCCCTAAAATCAAAATATGTTTCAATTTTGATTTTCTGAGAAAATTTGAAACAAACTGTACAAACTTGACAACTTGATGAGAATCACTTCAATTCTCCATCCACTTGGCATAAACAATCAGAACTCCCCCTCACAACAAACTATTTTCCCATTATGATTTCAAAACACTTAAGTTTGTTTTAATCAAAATGGTTTTTCCGGAAAATTAGTTTTGTGTGTCATTTCACAAATTCGGGGTTTCATCACATTGTTTTTCAAATTACCACTTGTAGGAAAGATGAATCAAGTACAACTTAATGTCCCTGATTTATCTTTTGAAAGACAAAAAATCACCAGAGTGAAATTTCTCAAGAAATGTGCCGATTCTTGTTCCACGATTACCAACCTGGGAACTCCGGCAAGTCAGGTTTTTCATTTGAAAAGTTTCACCCAAGCCTGACTGTCCTTGGGTGATTTTGAATTCTTGTTTATCAATGGAGGAAAGTTCGTATCATCCATTGTTAAACCTGAATTCTCAGATTTTACCTCAATAACCGGCTCTTCTGGTTTTGACGAACCAGAATCATTGCCTGAATGTGGCTTGTCTGACTTTGACGAGCCAGATTCATCGCCTGAAGGTGGCTTATCTGACTTCGGCATGTCAGATTCATCGCCTGAAGGTGGCTTATCTGACTTCGGCATGTCAGATTCATCGCCGACCTTTTCCTTCTTCTTCTCCTCTTTCGTCCTCAGATTTGCATCTGACGAATTCGGTTTACTTGACTTTGTTGTCGAGTGAATCGATTCATCAGCACTCTTCTTCGATCTGTCGGGTGAACCCGAGAACAAAATCCTTTCCAGATATTCTCTGGCCTTCTTCCTCTTCTTACGCAGTCTGTCTTTCTGCCCCTGAGAAAGTTTTACTTTTGTTTCCTGAACTTTAGGTTGTTGAACCTTCTGTTCTTTGACATTCTGTTCTGAAACTTTCAGTACTTTGGGCTTGACAGTGACTGGTTTCTTTGCCAATTTCTGAGAATTAACCCTCAATCTTTCACTTGATTTCCTTGGGCAATCCCTGGGAATATGACCTTTGATTTGGCAGTTATAGCATCTTCTTGTCTCAAATCTTTGTCTCTGACAGTTAACAGCAATGTGTCCTTGATATCCACATTTGTAGCACACTCTGTTATCATACCAATCACCATTGTCATACCAAACGCTTAGATCAAAGCACTGTTTGGCTTGGTGATACTCTTTCCTCTTCTTGATTGTTGGATTTGGCTCTTGAGCACTGTGGTTAAACCTGCACCACTTATTACCAACATTTTTTGAGTTTTCATTTTTCAATTTTTGTGGTTTTTGATTTCGATTGGATGATCGATCTGATGAGCTTTTATTTTCTTTTTGAGCATTTTTCAAATTTTTAACTTTTTGTTTCTGTTCTACAATCTTCTTAACAGGTTTTTGCTTAGAGCATTCTCCCTTTTCAGTCGATTGCAAAACAGTATTTTTGAATTTTTCTTTTAATTCTAAAAACAATTTTTGTTTTTCATTTTTTTCATTTACATCATCAGATTTCTCATCACAATCTTCAACTTTGACATTGTCAAAGTTTGTGACATTGTCACTTATTGGAATAGAATTGATTGGTTTTGGACAGGGAAACTTCAAACTATCTGATGAAGTCACAAAACCTATCAATTTCTTCTCAAGTTCATCAATCTTGCTTCTGGAATTTTCAGCTTCTTTTTCAAGCTGAGATATTCTACCAAGATGAGACTTGATCGTTTTTTCATTATCATTCTTCAAATTTTCAAGAACAGATTTTTCATTCATCAAAACTTTTATCTGTTCCTGAAATTTTGATTCATTCGCTTTCAGATTTTTGTTTTCAAGCTTAATCCAGAAATCTAAATCTTCTGAAGATTTCTGTTTGCTTTCAAGGTCTTTTTCTTTCTCTTTCAAAATTTTGTTTTCCAATGTCAAACTGTCCAAATCACTTAACAGTTTGATATTGTCTGATTCAAATTTGTCACATCTTGAACACTTCTTGGTCATCTTTACATCCTCAGCTTTCTTTTCAACCTTGATCGCTGAAATTTCTTTAACCTGCTCCTCTACTTCTCGAACGATTTCCTCAGATTTTAATTTTGCTTCATCAGCTGCTTCTGCCTTACTAATCTTTTGGAGTTCAAGTTCTCGTTCTTTAATCTTCTCAATAAACTCGCTCAAAGTCACTTCTAAGTATCTCCTCTTCCAATCTGACAGATACGTTCTCCATTCATTGCCCGGTAAAGCATTTTCCAGTTTGTTAACCCATTCCTCATTTGTCTTGGTAATCTTCAAACTCACCATTATCCAATACAGCTCGACATACCTTTCGATCAATTCTTCAATCGATTCTCCATCTATACCTGAAAAATTATTGAACTTGTTCAGTACAATATTAATTGCATAATCCATTTTCGTTATCAAACGATTCACAAAAATGAATTCTCAATCAATAATGAAATTCGAACAAATAGACGACTATTCGATCGAATAACAAAGATTAAGCAACAACAAATCGAGTGAGGATTCTCTCGGGCGAGGATCCTATTCTTGACAAATCACCTTTGATTACCTGCAAACAAACAAGTAAACAATCAGTTTAAACTAAACTGAAACCGTAAAAGTGTGTGTCGATGGAATTGATTTAGAACTCGTGTCGAAGATCCGTCGATTCAATCCAAAATTTTTCGGAGAAAAATCTCTGTTATGTGATGCACTGATGGGCTTAGAAATATCTGGGCCACAAACACTTAACCACCACCAAGATTGGGTTTGTTGCCAATCGGGTCACAAAAGACAAATCACATGGACTTGTGATATAAAATGGATGTGGGCTGCACTATCACATGGGACAAATCACAAACACCTTGCCACAACTTTGATCAAAGATTGGGCCGACAAGTATATTTGGACGGTGCCTTCAGTAATTAACAACCATTGCTCTAACAAAGATCGATGACAAAAATTCTGTGACAGGTCTTCACTTGCAACATCAACCAACCATCAACAAATTATAATTGGACCGATAAGTGTGTTTGGCGGTGACTATATAAAGATGGCCGACAACCTGTTGCAAATGTCAGTTGATTGGCCTCTTGTATGCTTACAACACAAAACAACTAAATGGGTCACTTGGGAGGTTGGGCGGTGGATATTGATAACAGCAACTGACCAAAAAATGATTATTCACAAAACTTTGTTTGTAATTGAACCCACTTTGATTTTGATGAACTGACAAATAGTCACGTGAAGACGATGACTAATAAGCGACCCAAAACTCAACCCTTATAAGCGATCCATATTTGTCACAATGAGCGGTTCTGATTTTTTTCCTTAAAAGCGATCCAAGAGTTTATAATTTTGGAGCGGTTCACAAGTAGGACCTATGAGCGGTTCATATAAGCGATTCAACCCAAAAATGTCTGTTCACAAAAGCGATTCAACTATAAAACCACATGAGCGATCCACAGTAGTTCCACATAAGCGATCCACAGCTGAAAGTTTACGCGAATTCGGACCGAAAATCTGCAATTTCTCCAAAACGGCTTGGTGTTTCAATGTGAAACTTGGTAGGGTTTTGATTTAAGGATATTCGCACAATATACTAGAATTTCAGACGAATCGGACCGTGAAAACACGTTCAATTTGTCGAATTTCCGTAAAAACCGTAAGAAACGAGTAGAAGATGAAGAAATAGAAGAAATCGGATCTGAATCGGCTCAAATCTGGTACGAAAACGATGTGTTTGATCGTGCAATCGAGCTCCTAGCTCTGATACCACTTGTAGGACCGGTTTTGACGTCGTTCGATTGCGTAACGAACGTTTCACGTGCGGAATCCGTGAACGAACGTGACCGAACACACGATAACGTACTACTAACGAGAATCCATTACAAGAATTGACGTGTACGGTACAAGAATCTCGTTTACAATCACTTTCTCTCTCTAGACTTTCTCTCTCTAAACTTGGATCTCCACCAACACAAATGTGAGAGAAGTCTTCCAAAAAACTACTAACTCATGACATAATCCCCTATTTATAGGGTCAAGGCACTTTAATGATAGTTATCATTAATTACAAGTTTGCCACCTTGCCACTTCTATCTAGATACGACATTATGCGCTTGATTCCTTCCGGCTTTTCACTACGACACGGATTGACGAAGGCGATAGACATTACGTGCATCAACAGTACGAACACTCTAGCCTTAGACAGAAAACCCGGGGTACAGGCATTCACTCTTCCAGTTTGCACGTGTTCACACTATTAAAACCCAAAACCTTGACGAGACTTGAAAATTCAAAAGGGTTCAAAACCATATAACAGAGGGTTCAAAACCTAGTAATCAATCATCCTAGAACAGATGATTAATTTTCAAAGCGGATTCGGAATCGTTGTTCTCGTTGTGGTTATCACCTAAGGATAGGTGAAGTGCATGTTTTAAAATCTAAACACAAGATAACTTGTGTTAGGGTCCTAGAAAGTTATAGTCTAGGTCAAAGTATTACTAATAACCTAATTCCCTATAACCATTGGCTCTGATACCAACTCTTCTGTCACACCCCGGCCGCGTATAACATGCAACCGCGGCGGAAACGCTGGGGAGTGTTGGGACAGAATTAGTT
Source organism: Helianthus annuus (assembly GCF_002127325.2). Lineage (NCBI taxonomy): Eukaryota > Viridiplantae > Streptophyta > Magnoliopsida > Asterales > Asteraceae > Helianthus > Helianthus annuus. Next base: position 144,583,865 of record NC_035440.2, read on the forward strand.
GTTTCATAACCATGGAAATTTAAGTTACATTTTATTTATCAAACAAGCGTAATACATTGTCTTAAACAGGAAAACAAAGTGTTTATAACATAGTTAACTAAGTCTATCTTCGTTTTATGTCTCTAAGGCACAGGTCCGCCCTAGTATCACAATCATCATCCTAAGCAACAGCTCCTAAAACACATATGAAAGTAGGTATGTCAACATAAAAATGCCTGTGAGATACATGGGTTTTGTGAAAATGGGATTCATGACTGAAGTTTTAAGAAAACGTTTAATAACAGTCAGTCATGAACCTTGTAAATTGTTTAGTCTTGTAAATCATATGAGAAATGATAAGATCAGATGATATGTATAAATAAAATGTAAGGTTAAATGAGAGTAAAAAAATGAGTTTGTATAAGATAAGTTTGTTTGTAAAACAATGTCTTGTGAAGAATATGTTATTTGTGAAAAAGGTAACATGTCCATACTGAAATTATTTAAATAATGCTACGATAGGTAATATTATATAAACATTTATATATAGGAAGTACCAGCGGCGTATCCACCATGTTTATATCATATTACATACGCCACGTTACTCAACCATTTACCCAAACCAACCACCATGTAAATTGTTCATGTATAAATCAATTGTCAAGTATTATTGTGTAAACCATATCGAAATGTCTATGTTCAATGTAAACCACCAAACGGGTATATCAATGTCGAAATGTTTATGTTTAATGTAGATCATGTAATGTGTACCCAAAATATATCATGTATGGTAAGTGAAATATATCGACTAAACCATATGTAAAATGCACAAACACAAGGTGTTGACGTAAAACATGGTTTAAATCAAAGTTATGTTTGTAGAACAAATGCATGCTATACTGATACAAACATTTATGCGGTATTGTGAAAATGCATACATCCAAGCCTTGAGACTGTGGCGATAAACTTTTAAACAAATTAAAGGTTTATCTATGTTATGTATATCGAATTCGGTCATTCCTTCCAATCCAAACAAACCCAGGATTTCAGGAACGGGAGTTGTCAATTCCTATGGTACCATTACTTACTAACGAGTGGCGTAGCTAATGTCAATGAATGTATTGTTCCATGTTAAACAGACCAAATGTCATAACAAAATGAAAGCATGTGATGTAAACAATTGTACTAAGTATGCACACAATGGGCATAAATAGCATGAAATGTAATGTGAAACAATGTACTAAGTACGCACACAATGGGCATACATAGCATGAAATATAATGTAAAACAATGTACTAAGTACGCACACAATGGGCATACATAGCATGAAATGTAATGAAATCATGTACTATAATGTACTAACGAACATAGCAGGTATATGATGTGAAAACATGGAAAGCATGAAAGTAACAAGTAGGCACATGTGTTTCACCCCAAAATGTTTGGAAAACAGTAAAAGAGGGGTTCAATGTACTCACCTGAGATTGCTTTGAAGTCCTTGTGTAATAATCATACAATGCTAGAGATCACGGAATATCAAACGGCACCTAATAGGTATCTATATTAATATACCGGACCAAAGTCGGAAGGATCGGATAGTATGCGGGTTCGTAAACCAAATGAGTATGGAGACTCGTGAAATATGGTTTAACCAAGCCTACATACTAAAATGAAACCTAACCTAAGTGCTTACGACCCATTACGACCCGTTTAGGTAGCTTATGCTACCTTAACGCGCCGTTCGCGTAAAACGCGTTTGGAACGCCTAACGTCGTGACCATAAGGTATAACCTCGGAAGGTTATTCCCTATACCACTATGGTCACCTAATGTGCTTGGTCGGATCCTAATGATCGACCAAATGGGTCGGTTTCGAAAGTATAAGTGATTGTTTAGATCGCTTACCTTACGACCCTATATAAGAACTATACTAAAAGTGACGAGCTAAGCATGTTAAAACATGCTTAACTAAGTTTAGAAAACAGGTTTGGTATCAAAACAAACGGTTTTGATACCCACGAGTAGTTTGGTTACAAAATACGCAAGAATGCGCATTTTGGCCGAAACTATGACTCGTCACTGAGCCTAGATAACGTGGTAATCAGTAGGTATAGTCACTACAGACTATAACCACCGTGATCACGCTCACGTTATGAAGTTCCAATGAACTTCGTGTCGACCATAAGCTGGTCAACGCAGAAAGTCAAACAAAGCTTGACTTTCGGACTCGAAAAGCGAATAAAAGAACGAAAGAACACTTACGAAAGGTCCCCGAATGCTAAACTTGATCCAGGAGCTCAGGTATGAAGCAATGGCATCAACTTAGAGCTCTTTGATCAGTTTTGTGGGTTTTTAACCAAAAGGGGGGTATTTATAGGAAAAGAAAGACCATTAGGATCGTTTCTTGAAAACATAGGGATTTGACACGTGTCGTTGCCCTTTGGGTGATCGAAAAGCCATTGCAAGTGGATCAGAAAACATTGAATCTGGTCTGTTTGTCTGACGCGGCCCACGTTAGGATGCACACATAACTCAGGCGGGCCGCCTGGCCTTGTCTGATCAGCACAAACTTTCAGAATTTACAGTTTAGGTCCCTGTTGCATATTTAAGCCATTTCCGACACTTCTAAGGCCCGTAAAGCCAACTTTAAGGCCCTAAAATGATGCCTAAACATTGTGGACATGAAACATGCTCAAAAATATTCCGGATGTCAGTTCGTTTGGTCGTACGAACGCGATGTTCGCTTAATTACGACGGAATGCGCATAAGCGCGAAAGACGATCCAAATGACGCAACGAATGGATTTTTCTCATGCCAAACACCAAGGCATAATATAAGGATGCTTACATAAATTTTTGGATGTCCGGACGTATTCAGAACGTAAGTTATGCGCGAAAGTGCAAACTTGTGCACCTTTTGACACTTTTAGCCCCTAAATGATCCAAAAGTCTATTTTAGCATACCAAACCCTTCAAATCCTATTTCTAAGCTATGTAAAGGATACTTATGGTATGTTTAACTTATGGACATGTTTCGGAATGTTTGTTACAATTCAAATTGGCATACTTTCGCGGTTTGTCAAGTTTAGTCCCTGTGAGCGAATTAACTTGTTTTTGCCATACCAAAGCCTTCAAAACTTATTTCTAAGTTATGAATGTTTGTTACAGTTTACGTATAATTCTCCAGAAAGCGATGTAGAGTTTAAAATCGAACAAAAGTCAAAACATGAAAAATGTAAAACACAACCAAACAAACATTGGGATCAAATAACATTGTTTTATTGATAACTGAACTGTTCACAATGATTATAAGCACAAATGTTACAAAATAAGTTTTGGGTGGTTTGGTGTGTCGAAAACAAGTTTAGTCGATCGCAGGGACTATTTGTGTCAAACTGTGAAAGTATGCCGATTTTTATAGTAATGAAAATTCCGGAACTTGATCATAAGTTAAAAATACCTTAAATATCCTTTACATAGATTAGAAATAGGCTTTGAGGGGTTCGGTATGCGAAAATAAACGTTTTGATCAAACAGGGACTAAAAGCGTCAAAAAGTGCATAAGTTTGCATTTTCGCGCATATCTTACGTTCTGAATATATCCGGACACCCAAAAAATTTTGTAATCATTAAAATATTTTATTTTAATGATTGGAATACTAAAACTTCATTCGTTTCGCAATTTGGATCGTTTACGCGTTCGTTACCATTTCCGTCGTAATTAACCGAACAACGCAACCGTACGACCAAAAGAACTGACATCCGAGATATTTTCAAGCATATTTCATGTTCCCTATGCTTTAACATCATTGTGGAGCTTGAAAATGGGCTTGACGGGTGTTAGAAGTGCCAAAACATGACAAAACAAGGTGTAGGGGCTAAACTGTCATTTACTGAAAGTTGCTAGTCTGTAGGAGGCCCTTACGGACCGTATGTGAGACCCCTTGCGGTCCGTATACATTGCCCAGATCAGCAGATTCATTGAATCTGCAATACAGCCTATTCTCATGGGTTTTAACCCCTGAATTTGCACTCTATGGACTGGTATTTGCGTACCCCTTGTATTGTAAAACCATGTCCCCAAGTGTAAGGTCTAGATTGAAGCTCAATTATCAAGAAACGATCCTAACAGTTCTCCAAAATCTACATAAACCCAAGCTTTTCATTCATTTCAGCTCACACTTTGCTTTAATTTGCTCTAAGTTGAAGCCTTAGCTTCATACCTAAGTATTTTAGATCAAATCTCCATTGCTTGGACCTTTTGTGAGTATTCTTTCATGCTTTTTATGCTTTTCAAGCGTGAAAGTCAAACAGTGTTTGACTTTCTGCTTTGACCCGTCTTTGGTCAACACAAAGTTCGTTAGAACTTTGCAACATGAGCGTAATCACGATGGTTATTGTCCCTTGTGACTATACCTACTGATTACCACGTTGATTAGGCGTAGTGACGAGTCATAGTTTCGGTCAAAGTAAGTGTTCATGCGTACTTTGCCACGAAACTATCCTTGGGTATCAAAACACTTTTTTTTGATATCAAAACCTGTTTTCTAACTTAGTTAAACATGTTTTAACATGTTTAACTTGTCACTTGTAGTCTAATGCTTGTATAGGGTCGTAAGTCAAGTGGTCTTGACAACCGCTTAGACTTTCGAACTAGACCCGTTTGGTCAATCGTTAGGATTCGACCAAGCATATTTGTGACCATAGTTGTATAGGGAATAACCTTCCAAGGTTATACCTTATGGTCACTTAGTTCAATTAGTTGTATGATAGGTAGTTTATATGCCTTAGGAAAATGACCAAAATGCCCTTTTCATGCATAATTGGATTTTAAGCATATGTAACTTAAACGTTTCTCACTTAAACTGATTATGCAACATGTTTAGGCATATAATACTTGTCATAGGACTAGTTAGACGTCTCGAACGCGCTTTTGCGCGAACGACGCATTAAAGTGGCGTAAGCTACCTTAATGGGTCGCGACGGGTCGAAAGCACTTAGGATAGGTTCCGATTTAGAATGTACGCTTTGTTAAACCATATCACATGAGTCCCAATACTCATTTGGTTTACAAGACCTCTTTCTACCCGATCTTCCAATTTAGGTGTCGATTATTTAAATAGCAATCCGATAATTAGGTACTACTTGAATTCCCTTGGTTTTCCCGAGCATTGATAGTTCATTAGATCAAGGATACCTTACAATTCAATGTGAGTACATAGTTCCCCTATTTTACTGTTTTCAATTGTTTTGGGGTCATTCATATGTGTTAAACAATTTTGATACTTTTAATGATGATTTCAAAAACGAATACTATGGTTTATATTAAACAAATAACGATTTTGATAATGTGAACCAACTTGTTGGACGTATTTACATAACGAATAACATTCATTAGTTTCGACCGAACCGACCAGTATTAGGTTATGGTACCATAGGATCTGACAAATCCCGTTATCAGACTGCACCCATGGTTATGTGTGGGGGGTTATGTGGGTAACGACTGAACCTGTAAATTGTTAACTTACCCTTTGGTGGTTTGTTAATATGAGTTGAACGATGGACGAGTTGCGAAGGTTTGAATGTTATTAACGAGACGACCAAAAGTAGTTTTTCACAATTAAAACGAGAACGATTTAAACGATTTGAAACGATTTGAACAAGTTAAACGAATTGAACAAATGATTGGTTTTGGGTTGTGATATAATGGGACGGGTGTAACATGATTAAAACATGGTAGATACGCCGCTGGTACTTCTTATATATAAGTGTTTCTATCATATTACATTCCGTGGCATTATTTAGTTCACTTGGGAAAACGATGTTAAAACGATGTCACATAACGATGTCTACTAAATGTTATAAACCATATGAGTTTTACTAACGAGATGATTTACAATTTGGGTTACCTAAATAAATGTTTTGGGTTAAGAATCATGGCTACGAGATTTTATATACTATAACCAACTTGATTTGAGTTGGTTAATTATGATTGCAATACTATACACTTTTCAAAACAAGGTTTTTAACTATTGACTCTTATAGTCTAACGAGGTATTACAATATGCAAACGAGCCATGGATCTGACACTCTTACAAAACCTATGTGCTCGCCAGAATTTCTTTGCTGACTTTGTTTACATATGTTTAAGGTGGTGTCGAATGATGTTGATTACAAGTAGGATGCATGCTTACTTACGACTGGACGAGGACTTAGTGACTTAATGACGATAATAGACGATATGTAATCTTGTTTGTTTGGATTCAAGACCATGTTTAATGTTAATATTCTAATAAAACGAAACTTTTGAATACCATGGTTGTGAAACAATGATTCTGTTACGACACTCCCCGATGTTTCCGTCGCGGTTCCTTGTTTTAACGCGGTCGGGGTGTGACACATAAAAGCATCTATATGATAAAACTAACGATGATCATCCATTAAATAAATTTAAAAACATCACAAGATTGTCTTGACACATAAACTTCAAATTCGAATTATAAACCACACGAATTGTTTAGAGTTCCATAAGGACTCACAAAAGACATTAAATAAAACTAGGCTTTGGAAGATGTGTCTTGTCTCGGATAAGACACACTAACCAAACCCTAAGACCATGGATGATATCTTTTCTTCTTAACATAAGTAGAAACCTTTCAACGCCCGACCAGATCCACCTTTAATTCCCTGAAATACATGTAGTTTGAAAACATCAACAAAAGTTGAGCGAGTTCATGTGTTTGTTTTTTGTGCACAAATAAACCTTTGAATCAGTGAAAGTATGTAAGTATATTTGTTAATCCTGGTATGAAAGAGAACATGAACAAATCAATTAATGGTTTGCAAGGCCATCAACGTGTGTGCAACGGTGTAGGAAGGCTCAATCCTTTGCGTATTTCGTACCGAGCCTCCATGCTGGAACGACATAGTCACCACATGCGGTCAACTCGCGGACCCACGGGTGGGGCTCGCAACACCCAAATATATCTATCACTCATGCCCCTCGGTCCTTATAAAGGATTAATGGTCTCACGTTAACGCCTACCCATTCACATGATCTAATAGTTCATTTCTTAGTTAACCATTTGTAATCTTAATCATTTGTAACATGTACTTCACCCCCGAAGTTATAAAACGAAAACAGTTAAACAAAAAGGGGGACATGAACTCACAGTCTTGCGTCTTTGGAAACACCGTAACTCAAAGCTTCACCTGGCGTATACGACTACCTACAACGTACTAATGTCTATTAGAAGAGCGGGTCATACCTTGACTTAGTATTAATTAGTGTCTTTATTATTATTCCAAGTTATATAATTATTTGTTAAAATATTAAATATTTTAACTTAATATATATTTATTAAATTTTCAGAATAATAATATATTTTGACTTGATACTCTTCAAATATTTACACGTATTTCCTTCCCAAGGATGGGTGTATTCGTCTTCTTATATTTGTATCTTTTTGCCATGTGTGGGGGTCGTATTTCGGTGTGTATTTATATGTATGAGAATACGTATTTTATTGTATTCATTAAGTATCCTTATACTCAATTTCGTATTATTTTTTCCGGAATATTATCTTTAATAAAAGTTCACCAATATATATTTTCAAAATATATATTTTAAGAAATATTATTTATAATTTTCCTTTGGCAAAAATATTTGTATTTTCATAGAAGTTAAAAAAAATAATATAATTTCATGTCTAACTTAGAAAATATATATAAACTTATTTTTCTCTAAAAATGATATATTTCATATTTGTTTGAGAAAATATAGCTTTAACCTCAAAAATATTGTAGTTCATGTTTGTTGAGAAAATATATATTTCTTTCAAAAATAAGATATCTTCTAAAAATTTCAAGAAAAATATATATATTTATACTTGCCAAAAATAATATATTTTTCCTTTGTCAAAAAATATGATATATTCTTGTAGTAATTGTAAAAATCATATCTTCGTTTCCTTGGTGTCCAAAATATTATTTAACAAAAATATGCTTGTGAATAAATTTTCCAGAATATTTTTGTTGGTGCACTACATCTGTTGATTTCGTCTTAGATCGAGTCTTTCATTGTAATGTATAGATTAGGGCGCGTTTTACGAGAAAACTGGAGAGTTTATGTGTTTTAGAGAGGAGGTCCGCTTATACAGACATAGGAGATCCTCTTTTGTGTCAGTGACGGGTGGTCCATGGGACAACCCTTAAGTGTGTTAAAAGACAAGTGAATCCCTCATTTGATCATGTAATTGTGTTGAATTAGATAACTACGGTTGCTTGTGTTTCAGGTACATTTAGAGCTTAAAATTATGGAAATAAAGCTTAGAATAGACACGACTGGATTGTAGATTGAAAGACGGAGAATAAATGAAAAAAATAAAATTTTGGAATTGAAGAATTAAGAAGATAACATGATAGAGGATGAAATTACGAGAACGTAGGCGAAAACGGTGAAGAAAACGGAGTTGAAACGAGAAAGTTATGAAGAAAACAAAAATTGATTGCTGAAGCCTACCGTAACTTACGGTGGTACCGTAATTTACGGTAGACTCTGACAAAAATTGATGCCGTAACTCAGTTTAACTCCACCGTAAACCATTTTAAGCCACCGTAACTTACGGTGGTACCGTAATTTACGGTGGAGGCCAGCGTGAAACTTGTAACTCCCTCATTTAAGGTTGTTTATGGTGCCTTTTCATGATCTAATCATTCCCATTCGTTTTGTAACTCCTAAGGGGCGAATTTGGGGTGTTCTAAGGTGTTCTTGAGTGATCTAAACATGAAGACTTTGTTTTTGATTCCAATGGACAAAGGTTCGATTGTGATGATGGTTCATAACACTATGAGCGGCTAGGTTTGCTTGGTGATCGTCTCGGATGTAAGGTTTTATTTGTGACAATTATGTTTGTTCTTTAATTTCTGGAATATTAGACTGTGCATGTGTTGTTAGTTTATTATGGTGTTTGATTGGTTGTTTGTAAATTGTTGATGTATGTTTGATCATAGTTCTAAACCATACGTTCTTGGTGCCGTTGGCAATCGAGATATCATGGGAGGGATTAGGGTTGGATATGTGTTGATTGGTCATCGGGTAACAACCTCGCGTTCTAGGAATCCGAGTACTTAGTTCCCTTTCATCACAAACAATTGATCTTACATGAGCCATGTCTATGTGGTTCTTTCCAGTTGAACATGAACGTTAGTTGTCCCTTAAAACCTGAAACTCGGGATGATCACTATCCTCTTATCTTGTTACAAAACATAACCTTGATTTGTAATCTAATTTAGTTTAATTTAGTTAATTAAAACCAATCAACCCAAACATTGAAATTTACATTTATTTCAATTTAGTTTACTTTAGTGAAGTTAGACATACATCGAGATAGCACATATTCCACAAACTCCCTGTGTTCGATACCCACTTACCGCTAGCTAATTAGTTGTAATTGGATTAAATTTGATTGTGACCGCGACATCACGTCAAATTTTGGCGCCGTTGCCGGGGAGTAGTGCGCAACGTGTTTTATCTTGTGTGTTAGTTTGAAAAAAAAAATAAAAAAAAAAAACCAAAAAGATTTCTTTTATGTTCATGATTTACACTTGGTAGTTGAGTTGTGTTGTGCAGGATGACAGGGCATTACACAAATTTCAGCTTATTTACGTGTAGATTGTGCGGGGGTCCATGACATCCATGTATTGGTTGCCACTAGGCTCACTACAGGAGGGCACATGGAAAACCGGTGTCTTATGTTTCACAGCTTCCACCTCTATCATACGTTGACGATTATGAATCAGAAATGGAGGATGACTATTATTCATATGGATACGAGCGGGACGAGGAAGTTTATTATGAGGCAAGGATGGATGGTCTATGTTTTTGTTGCGGTCACGATCACACTTATGATTATGATGTGTGCCCGGTGTATTCGGAAAACCCGAAGTATTGGAATAAAAAGATGATGGAAGCACGCATCTATAGACCGTATCAGGGATATCGACAATATCATCCCGAAGAATATTCTGAGCCCGAGGGTGTTTATGTTTATGAGACCGAGGAGGAAAAAGAGCTTGCTGTATTGGAAGTAACTTTGTCCAAACTCGAGCAATATTTAGCAACACCCAACCTGTCCGATGTAGACCGAATCAGCTGCTTGGTTTCTAAGTGTCATACTTTAAAATTGAAGATAGAGATAGAAGAACGCCTCTCACCATTACCTGACGATATTAGAGATTATTCTCACATGAAGGAGGAGGTTGTGGAGGATAATACCACACCAATGAGTCCTTTATCTGATGAAGAGTCACTTGTAGATCAGATGTTGTGTGCAGATTATGAGGTAGAGCAGGTTGATGGGATGGATATGTGCACCGAACCTCTTCCCATATCAATGATTCAAATTAACAAGTGTGGGGAAGAGGGTTCGAGGAACAAGATGAGAAGGGTGAAACTACCAGACATTAAGGTATATGTCATGAAATGGACTAGCAAAGCCCGTAGGAGCAGCTTTAACATGCCAAATATACTGACAAATCTATGGAGATGGCATGTAAATTTCCGGGCATTTGTTGGAAATGCTGCGGGTAAGTGTGCATTAAGACCACCATAACGCATATCAGGTATGGTCTGGCTGAAGACCTTTAAACTTAGCGCTCTCGGGAGGCAGCCCGAGGATGTAGAGTATTGTATTTGTGTTTTGTTTTGTTTTGTTTTGTTTTGCTTTGTTTGGTTTTGTTTTGGTGTTGTGTTTGTGTTTTGGCAGGTTATTACGTTTCAACCCTCGCGGATGTAATGATTCAAGTGTGGGGATGTTTGGCAACATCCCCATTGAGATATCAGCGAATCCAAGAGATGTTTATGAACCGGTCCGATTACCGCAGCTGCATCACTACTAACACTGCTGATTTACTAATCAGGTTGTGTCTTGTTCTCATTTTGTGCACCTTTGTATATATTCATGTTTAAGTTTACGGTTGGGCGGATGGGTGGTGTTTAATGTGTTTGATGTGTTTATGGATTGTGAAAGTTGGTGGTGTTTTTAGTTATATATATAAAAAAAACCAAAAAGAAATTTGTGGTTTGAGTTGAACAGCTTTTGGGTGATGTTAAAGAGTTAAGCGATCAAATTTCTCCCCATCCCCACACTTGGGATTTTGGGGAGAAATTTTGAGGTTTTTGAAAATTTTTAAATCAAGCTAAACAATGTGAGAATTTGAACACCGTGGATTAACCCCAAATGATGCACCGGCAACCCTTAATACCCTTTGTTCTTGGTGAAAGTTGAAGCCACACATGTAAATAAATAATACTTGTCTTGATGAGAGTGGCAACGGGTGGGGGTGCATAAGAACTTGTGCCTTAATACGGTTTGAGTCCTTAGTTGAATGTGAATGTAAAAAGGATAAGGGCAACTAGGTAGCCTCGTCTTGGTGAGTGCGAGTGTGGGATTTGGGGGGTTGGACCTCATTAATTATATATATGAGCATGGTTGCGAGAGGGGCGGGGGTTTGGACATTTAGTTGCCCATTTTGTGCCTAAAAGCCGATCATTTGTTACCCCTTATCTAGTTTCCCAAAAATTTACCCGACTTAACCCGGTCTTATAGTGTTAGTAGTTGTTTTAGTAGTGTGTAGATATATTATAGTGTTATGTTGAATATTTGATTGAAAAAAAAAAGAAAAAAAAAGAAAAAAAAAGAGAAAAAAAAGCAATGAAAAAAAAGAAAAAGAAAGTGAAAAAGCAATGAAAAAGAAAAAAAAGTGATGTTGAGTTGTCTTGTATATAGAAGTTATGTCATGTTTATTGTTTGTTTCATTGTGTAATAAAAGACCGGGTTAAGTCCTTCGTTACTACATATATATTCCATTTCCTACCCGTACACCTAGCCACGTTACAACCTTAAAGCCCTTTGATTTGCATTCATGTTTGGCACTTGTTAGGAGAAGGACCGATTTAGGTACAAGCCTATAGTTGTGAACCACCCGATTGCCTTTTGTGTGTCTAGCTCATAGTTGCTAGTGCTTACTTGTTGCCGAGATGAGAGACATAGCGAGGGGTGCATTGGTTGGGTGTTAAAAAGGGGTTAGTAAAAGGATTGTTTGTTTTTGCTTGGTTTACATTGATCGCTTGTTTTGAAAATGATTTGTAATGGGTTGCTTGGGGCAAGCAACGGTTAAGTGTGGGGATGTGACGGGTGGTCCATGGGACAACCCTTAAGTGTGTTAAAAGACAAGTGAATCCCTCATTTGATCATGTAATTGTCTTGAATTATATAACTACGGTTGCTTGTGTTTCAGGTACATTTAGAGCTTAAAATTATGGAAATAAAGCTTAGAATAGACACGACTGGATTGTAGATTGAAAGACGGAGAATAAATGAAAAAAATAAAATTTTGGAATTGAAGAATTAAGAAGATAACATGATAGAGGATGAAATTACGAGAACGTAGGCGAAAACGGTGAAGAAAACGGAGTTGAAACGAGAAAGTTATGAAGAAAACAAAAATTGATTGCTGAAGCCTACCGTAACTTACGGTGGTACCGTAATTTACGGTAGACTCTAACAAAAATTGATGCCGTAACTCAGTTTAACTCCACCGTAAACCATTTTAAGCCACCGTAACTTACGGTGGTAACGTAATTTACGGTGGAGGCCAGCGTGAAACTTGTAACTCCCTCATTTAAGGTTGTTTATGGTGCCTTTTCATGATCTAATCATTCCCATTCGTTTTGTAACTCCTAAGGGGCGAATTTGGGGTGTTCTAAGGTGTTCTTGAGTGATCTAAACATGAAGACTTTGTTTTTGATTCCAATGGACAAAGGTTCGATTGTGATGATGGTTCATAACACTATGAGCGGCTAGGTTTGCTTGGTGATCGTCTCGGATGTAAGGTTTTATTTGTGACAATTATGTTTGTTCTTTAATTTCTGGAATATTAGACTGTGCATGTGTTGTTAGTTTATTATGGTGTTTGATTGGTTGTTTGTAAATTGTTGATGTACGTTTGATCATAGTTCTAAACCATACGTTCTTGGTGCCGTTGGCAATCGAGATATCATGGGAGGGATTAGGGTTGGATATGTGTTGATTGGTCATCGGGTAACAACCTCGCGTTCTAGGAATCCGAGTACTTAGTTCCCTTTCATCACAAACAATTGATCTTACATGAGCCATGTCTATGTGGTTCTTTCCAGTTGAACATGAACGTTAGTTGTCCCTTAAAACCTGAAACTCGGGATGATCACTATCCTCTTATCTTGTTACAAAACATAACCTTGATTTGTAATCTAATTTAGTTTAATTTAGTTAATTAAAACCAATCAACCCAAACATTGAAATTTACATTTATTTCAATTTAGTTTACTTTAGTGAAGTTAGACATACATCGAGATAGCACATATTCCACAAACTCCCTGTGTTCGATACCCACTTACCGCTAGCTAATTAGTTGTAATTGGATTAAATTTGATTGTGACCGCGACATCACGTCAGTCAGGTCCGCTTATACGGACATGGGAGGTCCGCTTTTACGTCAGGTCCGCTTATACGGACATGCCGTATAAGGGAACCTACTCATCTATATATACCACAAAAGAGGACCTCATTTGTAACATCTGAAATTCCATACCGAGGTGCTGCCGGTGTGAGAATCGATTGTAAACGCTGTCAAATTAATCAACAAAGAGAATTAAGAGAAAATCTAGCTGTTTCTACATCAGGTACTTGTTTTCCGCACCTGTATCTGATCAAACTCCTCTGATTGACTCGTTCGGGTCAGAATCCGATCCTACAAGTGGTATCAGAGCTTCAGGAGGAGGAGTTCTACATAGATTTGCTGGATTTCGTCACATATTCTTACTTCTACACCTTCTTTCTTAGTCAGACCGAGATTTTACGGTCGGAATTCGCTCAAAATTTCACAGATTATGCGTAACAGTGTATAGTCAAATCCCTAAAAGTTTGAGGCTGAAATTCAAAGTAAAAGTGGGTCAAAACGTGTTCCGAATTAGGTCCGCTTTTACGGTATCACATAGATTCGCTCCAAATTTCAGTTTTTGGTTCGCTTTTAGGACACTTTTCTGGTAGATCCGCTCCAAATTATGATCAGGTCCGCTCCAATTGTTTGTAGGTTCGCTCCAAGTGACATTTTCTAATAGGTCCGCTCCAAACATTGCTCTAGGTTCGCTTATAAAATCTGGTCCGCTCATAAAAACAAATAGTGGTTCGCTTTTGTGTCAGAGTTAATATTCAGGTCCGCTCATAAAAACAACCAAGGTCCGCTCATAAGGCAACAGCTAGATTCGCTTTTATGACCATGTGATTCATTTGTCTGTGTCAAATTAAAAGCCCAAGAAATCACGGTTGTATATGATGACTGATGTGGTGACCCTATTATATTTCATATAAGTGGAAGGGTGGTCCAATCACAGGTTAAAAGGTTGTCGGCCCATGTGACATTGTGTTCAAAAGGTGAAATATAAAAATGGTTTACATGTTGGTCAAATAAGAATTAAACAGGTGACTTCAAATTAATGACCCATGCATGTTTGTCAAAAACTGTTGATGTTTGTCATATTATAAAAACAATTCAAAATTGTCAGTTAGTGGTATCATATGGGATTTGTGGCCCAATCGTGTTGCTAGTTGTTAATTGATTTGTCGGTCCAATAATTGCAAAGTGATAAAAGTTGATAATTGCTAGTTGTGAAAGCCCTTTCTCTCTTATCTAATTTTGATAAGTGGGCGGCACAAAAGGTGATAAAAGGACATCATCGATAAAATATATAACCCAAATCAGTTGATATAACAAATAGTTTGTCGACCCAAGTTAATAATATTCTGTTCATCACATTGATTTGTTACTTAAAGGTTTGAGGTCATGTGTTGTTGAGAGGCCTATTGATTTTTCTGGTATACAAGTTTCGGCCTATCTTGACCCATTGAAATTGGTCAAAAAGTTTTGAAGTGCATTCAAGTCACGTGAAAAGATCTGATATTCGTTGGAGTTCACAATTTTCAAAGGTCTATTACGTTATCCGAAAGTCCAAGCACGTACTGAGTCAAATTGTTTGAAACTGATACGAGTCATAGCAGTTCTTACAGTTTTGCCAATTTCAACCTTCGATCTGCACAGAATATTCACCGGTTCGAGTATCAGTTAGTTTCTGTTAATTGATAATTTTTAAACTGATTGTGTTTTGTTTGTTTGTGCTACATCAGGTGAATTCGAGATCATCAGGTAATTCAAGATCATCAGGTGAATTCGAGATCGTCAGGTAATTCAAGATCATCAGGTGATACAAGTGTGAAGCATGGATTCTGAGCTGTACAACGCATTCGCTACTCCGAGTACACCAATCACTGTTGTTCAAACCACAATGCTCGAAAACGAAACAGGGACGATGCAAAAGCCTCCCAAACTAATGAACATCGAAGAATTTAAAGGTTGGGAAGGTCGGTTTGAGAATTGGGTGCAAGCAAACTATCTTGATGCTTGGGAATGTGTCGAGACAAAGTATGTTAGACCTTTGAATGATGATGAAGAACCCGTTCCGATAAAAGATCTTACTGCTGATGCTAGGAAGAAGTACAAAAGATGAGAAAATGATGCTAAGTCTTCTTCAACAAGCAGTGAAAGAAGATATTATGGTGCTTTTACAACACAATGGAACATCATATTCGATTTGGAAAGCATTACGTTCAAAGTTTAGGGGAAGCGAAGAGATGGTTAAGAGCAAGAAGTCGCTTCTAGAGAAAGAGTTCGATTTGTTCCGTGGGTTAAAAAATGAGAGTACTAGAGAGATCATTGAACGATACTGTAATTTGCTTGCCAACATGAAAAGGTTGAGTATTGAGAAGAGCACTGATGAGTTGATAGAGAAACTTGCTGATGCATTGCCCTATGAGAGTTGGGGCACATACCTTATGATGCTCAGAAACAAGAAGGGTTTTAGCAATCCGACGCTCAGTAAGTTCATTGAAAAAATAGAGGCTCAAGAAATGGAACAACGGAAAGTGATCAGAATGAAAGGTTTTGATGGTGAACAGGACATCGGGTTGTATTATAAGGCAGGAGTTAATGAAAAGAAATCTTCAAATCTATCTCCAAAGGTTGAGACTGCCTACAGTGCCAAGAATTCATCTGGAAGTCCATCATCTTGATCAAACAGCAAAACCAGTTTCACACCATTTTCATCTTTTGATCCAAATATTTCAACAACTAAAAACGGGAGAAAATTACAGTGTAACATTGTGTTAAATCTTGAAAATGATCAAGATTATTCTGAGGAAGTTGCCAAAAACCAAATGTCTTTGTTAGGAATGGTTTTGGAATCTTACACTTGTTTTGTTGCAGGTCGTATCGGCAATCCAATGTTAACCAAAGAAGACTACGACCAGATAGATGCTGAACAGATGGAGCTGATGGACATAAAATGGTGTCTGGCTAGTGTTTTACGGAGAGCTGAGAAATTCAAACAAATCACGGGGAGAGATGATCTTCGTGATGCGAATGTTTCTACTTTAGGTTTTGACAAATCTAAAGTCACTTGTTTTCGGTGCAGGGAAAAAGGACACTTCAAGAGGGAGTGCACTAACCGAGAAGCAAGTGGGGCTCAAAATCCGTTCAACAACAATAATGATTACTATCGGAAAGCCATCTACCACCAAGTTGGTCAACAATCATCTCAACAACAAAAACATCAAGCTCAAACTGCACATGGAAGAGATGTAATTGAAGACACTGGAAAGAGGGCTTGTGTGAGTAGTTATGATTGTGGAAAAAGAAGGGATGGTAGTGCTTTGATAATTGATCAAGATGATGAGAGATTACCAGAGGGTTTTAGCTGGGCAAATTTCACTTGGGATGATTATATCCCTGATCAAACTACAGATTACTCTGCTTTTACGGCAAAGGTTGTAGATGATAGTGATGATGATACGGAATATTGGGCAAGAAAATATAAAGAAGATATGAAACTGCTTGCTAAAAGTGATAATGAAGATGAAAAAGCCAAGAAGAAAAAGAAAAAGATCAAGACACCGGTGAGCAGTGATGATGAAGAGGTTCCGGTGGTAAGAAGACAAAAGGTGAAAGAAGTTCCAAAATTCAAAGTTGAAGAAGAAGTTGATGCGAAAAAGATTCCGGTGAAGTGTGAAAACTGTGAAGCTGTAAAGAAGCAGAACAGCACTTTGATTTACAACTTGAACAGTTTGAAGGAGTCTTATGATGTGCTGAACAAAACGATGAATCAATACAACCAAACGAGTGAAGAACAAGCCACAGCAATGAAGACACTTCAGGGAGCTTTTATGACAAAGCAAAAAGTTGTAAACAATTACATTGAGAAATGTGCTGCTTTGGAACAAAAGCTTGAGTTGCAAAGAATTGAAACTGAACGAGTAAATCGTTTATTAAAAAGTTACTCATGTACTTCCTATGTTATTGACAGGATTTATCCGACAGTTGAAAGTATGAAGGTATGGGAAGATGATGAGGTAACTGAAGAGAAAGAAGTTGGAAAAGGTGCTGATGAAAAGACTGCTGACAAGAAGAAGAATGACAAGAAAAAAGACACTGAAAAGACGCCATCTGGTAAGAAGCAAGGTGTCAGTTATAACAAGTGTCCACCCCCGCTGGAAAATGGATATTTGCCTAGATATCCTAACGATGAAAGAGTCAAAAAAGCCACAAATTTACAGTGGGAGTCAGAGTCATCAGTCAATCTACCAGAAAGTATTGATGTTGTGTTTACATCGTATGACACTGATCAACAATCTCAATTAATGAAGAAAGTCGTGGATCATGTGTTAGAAAACGATGAGATAGAGGAGTCAAAGTCGGAGTCCGCGTCAGAGTCAAAGTCTGAGTCAAGCACTCCGGGTCAAACAGAAAAACAGGGAAAAATAGTCTATGACAAAGAATTCCTGTTATCAAAATCTAATTTGGATGATGGGTTGTTTAAAGTTGCTTACACTTTGAATAATTCTGACAAGTTATATTCTGATGAGGAATTTCCAATAAGAGGTGTCAAAACTGAATTGATAAACAAGGTTTTCAAACTCACAGAAATCAATATTTCTGAAATAAAAGACTTATGTCTTAATGAAAAACCTAAAAAATACACCTCAAGAGTTCAACAGAGATTAAACAAGAAAAAGAATTGCAGTTCTGGTTCAGGTTTCCAAAAGAAATCAAACCATAACGGTAATTTCAAAAAGAAAGGTTTAGGTTTTACTCCTACAGAAAAACAGAAAAATGAAAAATATGTTCGTGATTTTAAATCCAAAATGTCATTTGTTTCAGGTACATCAACTGATGAAGAAGAAAAGACCAACTTCTGGAAAGAATCAAACAGTGAGTTTCTGACGAAGAAGCAAGTTGAGTTGAAGAAGATAGCTGAGCAGAAGAGAGACTCGAGAACCTGTTTCAAGTGCAAGAATGTTGGACATATTGCCAAGGATTGTTCTAAGGCAATAAAATCAAAACAGGGAGTATCTCGTAAACTTAAAGAACAAGTGGTTGAGTTTGAACCACCAATTGATCGAACCAAACTGTTTAAAAATTCTATTTTTGAAATTGGTGAGAGTTCAAACAAGTTTTACAAGAAGAAAGCCAAATCTGACAACCAGAAATGGGTTGTTAAGAAGGTTGGTGAAAGCTCTAGCAATGATTCTGATGGATCAAAATCAGAGGAGCTATCTTCGGGCGATGAAACTGATTCCACAAAGTCAGTTGAGCCACAAGTTGTTTCAAAATGTGAAGCTGATGTAAAAGTTGAAAAATCAGTTCCGATTGTTAATGATGAGGAGTTTCCATTACTTCGGGCTGAGAATTATAAAAAGAAAATTGGTAAAGTTGAAATTTCTAACCAATTTTATCATGATGAACAGGAATTTGATGCTGAGAAGGTCTTTAACCCCAAGGTAAAACACATCTTTGGCAAGATGATTGATCAAAAAGTCAAAGGGGTTAAGGAATTTTATGAGAAGAAAACAACGAAAGAAAAGGTTGAACCATCCCTGGTTTGTGACTGGGATGGTACATATTATGAACAGTAAGTCTCAGGACTTGCCAGAGCTCCCAGGTTGGTAAGCGTGGAGCATGAATCGGCATCTTTCTTGAATTTTATTCGGTAACGTCAATCATACAAACGGTAAAGAGGTTTGTTTATGTTTGTTGGTTATAATTACAAGTGGTTAGATGATTTGATTGCATAGGGTAAATCAAGGACATTAATTTGTACTTGCATTTTCCTACAAGTTGTTGAAAGACAAGATGATGTACCACATCCCCGAACATTTGTTTGATAAACCTACAAGTGGTAACCTACAAGTGGTAAAATCAATCAAACTTATTTTCCGGAAAAACCATTTTGATTAAAACAAACTTAAGTGTTTTGAAATCTAAATGGGAAAATAGTTTGTTGATAGGGGGAGTTCTGATTGTTTATGCCTAGTGTATGGCGATTTGAGGTGATTTGATATCGGTTGTCATGTTTCTGTACAGTTTGTTTTCATATTTTCGTTAATGTGTTTGCATTTTAGGGGGAGTAAGGAAATTTCAGAAAATCCAAAAACATTAGAAAATTTGAAAAAACCAAAAACATGATAAAATCAAAAATGAGTTTTGTTGTGAAAAAGAGGAAATGATAGTACATCATTGGACTATCACAACATGCTAAAGAATTGGAAAGTTTAAAAGTGATAAACAATCTTACTGCGGATGTGTCAGTAGATTTTCGCACATTTAGTAAATTGAAACGAGATATAAACGTAAATCAAACTTGCTTGATTTGTGGGTAACTATTCTTGGATATATAGGTAACCCCCGAAATCTTGTTTGAAAGGTCCCGTATTCTGAGATACTAGGTCTTTATACTCAGTGATATCTAGGTTATTATCCCGGGACTTCTGCTGTATGGAAGTACTGACCTAGTCCCCGGATAATGCTTTTCGCAAAATGCTTGAAACATAGCATCGCCCTCAGCAAGCTGATGAAACAATAAAATTGATAGTCGCTGCTGTTGTAATCAAAAGATCCTCTAAAGGGGACCCACCTAAAGTCGAAGCCGTCATCTCTCTGCGTATACGGAAGTATCGACCTGAGCTCTCACGGCCCTCGCACATAACCCCTTTACAGATATCATCTGTGGTATACTCACCTGTAAGACTGAATATTTGGGATCTGGATACAGGAGTATATTCAAGTGGAGTGATACACAATTAAGTTTAATCTCTAAAACATTAATATCATATCTCGAATCAATTGAAGTCTGTGTGAAAATTTAAGTGGACAAACATACTGACAATCTAGGTAAATTGTTTAGAACTGAGTATGTTTAAAGCTTAACGGTGTTAGTGATATGTCTCAAAACTGATATGATCCTCTTGCACGAGCTCACAAAAATATTGTCTGTAAATAGTTTATTTCTGCATTTTCATTTTCTTTCAGAAAAATCCAAAAATATTTTTGATGTGTTTTAGCATAAATTTTTGAAAAGTCAAAAAGATTTTCGATGACTGATATTGAAAAGCTGATTTTCAAAATTCGAAGTGCTAAACATGATGAACAATTGGTTTGGGTGCTTGTGTTTGTTTTTATAAGAAAAACGTCACAATTCCAAGTGGTTCATCAGTATCTGATTGGCTGGTTAGTTTGTTGTTTGGTGATGTTTATATGCTTAAACGTTTATCATAAAACTTATGTTGTGGTTGAGTTGTTGTGTAGGAAGAATCAATATTTGAGGGGGAGCACATGTTGGACTTGATAAACTCAAAAGATGTCAAACTTCAGAGTGAGGGAGTCTGTTGATGATAAAAGAGAAAGAGAAGAAGATAGAGAGAGAGAAAAGCCCAAAGACTGATCAAGACTGAAGATATGAAGACACAGCATTGTTGTGACTCGATAGTCGACTCCATCAACATCTGAGGGGGAGTCTGTTGGTGCACTACATCTGTTGATTTCGTCTTAGATCGAGTCTTTCATTGTAATGTATAGATTAGGGCGCGTTTTACGAGAAAACTAGAGAGTTTATGTGTTTTAGAGAGGAGGTCCGCTTATACAGACATAGGAGATCCTCTTTTGTGTCAGGTCCGCTTATACGGACATGCCGTATAAGGGAACCTACTCACCTATATATACCACAAAAGAGGACCTCATTTATAACATCTGAAATTCCATACCGAGGTGCTGCCGGTGTGAGAATCGATTGTAAACGCTGTCAAATTAATCAACAAAGAGAATTAAGAGAATATCTAGCTGTTTCTACATCAGGTACTTGTTTTCCGCACCTGTATCTGATCAAACTCCTCTGATTGACTCGTTCGGGTCAGAATCCGATCCTACAATTTTGTAAGTTACATTCTTTTGTTCGGTTTCACCAATATTTTGTGTATAACTTGTATATTCATATTCTTGGAATTTTGGTAATATTTTGGATTGTAATTTTTGGTATTTTAGTGAGTTATATTATTTCTTGTCCTAAAATAATATAACTAATACACAAAGTATACAAATAATCACATACATGGTGACTTCTAAATATATATTTTCCTAAATACATATTTAGTCACTTTTATTTATAAAAACCAATCTCCAATATTTATAATTTTTGTAACAAAATTTATGGCAAAGTTTATGTAAAGATGTATGGTTTGAAATACACTTGTAAATATTTGTTTAGAAATATTTTTTCTAAGTGTTTAATTTTTAGAAAAATTTTGCCATAGTTTCCCTAAAAATGGAGGTTTCCATATCTTCAAGGTATATCATTTTCTTTTGTAAAATCAACACAATTAATCCACAATCAACAAAAAATTGAAATTTCACAAAAAATTGTATTAACTTACTAGTGTTCTTAGTAAGTCTTGTTACCCTTTAAAGTGTGGTTGGTTCTTTAAAAACATCATTTTTAAAGAATTTAGATCTTTACAACTTACAATCTTATTTTCTAAAAGTCTTTCTTCATGGATTTTTCTTGTTACACATATGCTTCTACACTTTATTAACCACCAAAAATAAGGTTTATTTGTTTAAGAACCAAGATTAACTAAAACTTGTATTTTTAACTTGGTTTCTTGAGAAATCATCCATGAAATTTCAGATCTACAAGTATAAAAACTTACTTTGATCATTATTTTACAAGAAAACCACGTATTCTTTCAAGTTCATGTTCTATGTGAGGATGATCTATAATCCTACAACATTTTCATCCTTTCATCTTGCTAAATTATGTTTTTAATCATGATCTAGCAAGATCAAATGATGATCAACATCAAATCCATGAATAAACAACAATCATCAAGCATACCAACACATAAACGTTAAGATTTCTTCATGATTTAAGCTTATGTTTCAAGTTTCATTCCTTTGATTCTTAGTGTTCTTCATGATTCACATTATGTAACATCATTTAACCACTTAAAATAGAAGTGAAATGGAAAGATCAAGGTTCTTACCACAAGCTCAAGGCTATGGATGATCAAGAGAAGATAAGAGATGGATAAAAGCAAATGAAAGTGGTCCTTGAACTTCCGAAAGCTCCTAGCTCCTTTGTGTAACCTCTAACACCTTTGTATATGCTTGTATTGTATGAGAATGACTAAATGATGGTGAGTGTGTGTGTGTTGAGTTTCGGCCGAGAGCACAAGAGGAAGATGGAGAGAGTTGTGTGTGTTTTAGTGTGTGTAGAATGAAAAGTTAGAACCGTTATGTTTACTTATAGTCCATTTTAACATTTTAACTCATGGATCTTATTCTCTTAATAGAGAAACACAATCTAATATAATATTGAAGGAAATCTCTATGTGGGAGCCATGTTGGCCGATTACATAGGTGGGGGGGTGGGGGTATGTAGGCTAGGTTAAACTAAACTAGTTAGATTATGGTAAAAATCCAAGTATAAGTTAAGTGTTTTAGTTACTAGATATTTATATAGTGTTATGATGTTTGGGAACCATAACTAGCTTGGTAATGTTAAAACAGCGCTTCTAGTGAAAATTTGGTGTTTCGGGTAGTGTCCGGTTGTTCAGTTGGTTACCGGTTCGTTAAGGTGCTAAACTATGCAGTTTAGTGTGCTTTATGAACCATTTTGTGACACTTTTGATTCCCGACACTTAGGAAAGCATTCAGGACCATTTAACCATATTTCTGCATAATATTAGTGTGTTTAAATGCTGATTATTGCTGAATTCAGCACTTTAGGTGAGTTTTAGGCACTTTTCGGCTCTTAAACTATCACTAGGAAGGCAGTTTTATGATCTTTACTTTCCTACACACTATACTAGTGTGATACTTAGTTTCTGGCTCATTCTGTGTCTCATCACATTGTCTGTCTATGTACTGAACTCCGTCAGCATTTTCCCAATTTGTCTGATAACTGTGCTAACTGTGTTTCGTGCATCATTTGTGTCACTAAAGTTCTCACGCAATAATGATATGACATTAAACAATATATGATGCACATGTATGTATATGGCATTAATCAGAAAACAATTCAAGTCATTATTTGTAATTCAGCACAGTCATTAAGCACTAATCATGGTTTAATAGTTGTACGAATACCTGGAATTTTGACAGTTGTCATACTCTCCCCCTGTTAAGAAAATTTCGTCCTGAAATTTTAAGCTTTACAACTAGCTGCAGGGGTGTTAAGGAATAAATGCGGGTACTTAGCTTTCATTCGGTCTTCACGCCCAAAGTGAACTCTGGCCATGACGCGCGTTCCATCGAACCTTGATCAGTTTAACACTACTCCTCCGAGTCTTGTTAACTTTTCAGTCGGTAACCTCAACAGGTTCTTCGGTAATGTGGAGTGTGTCGTCAATGTGAACTTCGTCAGCAGGAATGACCACTGTTTCCTTGGTTGGACTATTCTTCAGATTAGATACATGGAATGTATCATGAACGCCATTAAGTTCTGCTGGTAGCTCCAACTTATATGCTACTGTACCAACTCTTTCCAGAATTCTGAACGGTCCAATAAATCGTGGGTTTAACTTACCACGCTTCCCAAAGCGTGCCACACCTTTCCAAGGTGAGAGTTTTAACAGAACCGTATCACCCACTTCAAATTCCAAAGGTTTCCTTCTTTGGTCCGCATAGCTCTTTTGTCGATCATGAGCCGCCTTAATGCGTTCTCGGATCTGCATGATCTTATCAGTTGTCTCTTGGACCAGTTCGGGACCAACCAGCTGTCTATCACCTGCATCTGCCCATCACAATGGTGATCGACACTTGCGTCCATAGAGAGCCTCGAACGGTGTAGCTTGAATGCTTGTATGGTAGCTGTTGTTATAGGAGAACTCAACCAAAGGTAGGTGAGTGTCCCAATTACCACCCAACTCCATTACGCAAGCTCGTAACATATCTTCAAGCGTCTGAATCGTTCTCTCACTTTGACTATCCGCCTGTGGATGAAATGTTGTGCTCAAATTCAACTGGGAACTAAACGCTCCTTGGAAGGATTGCCAAATCCTGGATATGAATCTCCCATCTCTATCATATATAATCGAGATAGGCACTCCATGACGTGTGACTATCTCCCTTAGGTACAGCTCAGCTAGCTTACCTGTGTTATCCTTCTCTCTGATAGGCAAAAAGTGCGCAAATTTTGTCAGACGGTCCACGATTACCCAAATCGTATCATGACCTCTGGGGGTCTTTGGCAACTTTGTTATGAAATCCATTGAGATCTGCTCCTATTTCCACATGGGTATCTCAGGTTGCTGCAGAAGGCCTGAAGGCTTCTGATACTCGGCCTTCACTTTGGCAAAAGTCAAGCACTTTCCAACATAGGTAGCAACATCGCCCTTCAGTCTTGGCCACCAATAATAGTCCTTCAAATCTTGGTACATCTTGTCCGATCCTGGGTGGATCAAGTACCTCGATTTATGAGCTTCATCAAAGATAACATTTCTAAGACCACCAAAGAGGGGAACCCAAATTCGTCCCATAAAACACAAAGTTCCTTCCTCATTGGGTACCAGATTTTTGTCCATCCCACGTAGATATTCATCCTTAAGGTTCTCCTTCTTAAGGGCTTCCCTTTGCGCAGCACGAATGCGCAACGAGAGGTCTGTCTGAATGATCATCTCCAAAGCCCTAACCCTTATGGGCTTAATCCTCTCCTTCCTACTTAAGGCATCTGCCACCACATTCGGCTTTCCTGGGTGATATTTGATTTCGCAATCATTATCGTTTAGCAACTCAACCCATCGTTGCTGTCTCATGTTAAGCTCATTCTAATCGAATATGTGCTGAAGGCTCTTGTGATCTGTAAAGATTGTGCATCAGGTGCCATACAAATAATGCTGCCAAATCTTTAAAGCAAACACCACTGCGCCTAATTCCAAATCATGTGTGGTGTAGTTTTTCTCATGAACCTTTAACTGGCGCGAAGCATAAGCGATAACCTTCTGTCACTGCATCAGCACGCAGCCCAAGCCCTGACGCGAGGCGTCACAGTATACCACAAAGTCGTCGGTACCTTCGGGTAGGGATAAAATAGGTGCATCGCAAAGCTTGTTCTTTAGCAGCTGAAAAGCTTCCTCTTGCTTATCTCCCCACTCATACTTCCTGTCCTTTTGTGTAAGGGAGGTCAGCGGTTGAGCGATTTTAGAAAAATCCTCAATGAATCTGCGATAGTACCCAGCTAAACCCAAAAACTGTCGGATCTTGGTTGGCGTCTTCGGACTTTCCCAATTCTTAATCTCCTCAATCTTAGTGGGATCCACATGGATTCCATCTTCATTCACTACATGACCAAGGTATTGTACCTCACGCAACCAGAACTCACACTTCGAGAACTTAGCATACAGTTTCTCCTTCTTAAGCAGCTCTAAAATGGCTCTAAGATGTTGCTCATGTTCTTCCTTCGTCCGCGAATAGATCAAAATATCATCGATAAACACAATCACAAACTTATCGAGATATGGCTTGCAAACTCGGTTCATCAAATCCATAAGCACTGCCGGTGCGTTTGTCAGACCAAACGGCATCACTAGGAACTCGTAATGTCCATAACGAGTTCTAAAGGCAGTCTTTGGTATACTCTCTTCTTGAATCCGCAACTGGTGATAACCTAATCGAAGATCAATCTTGGAGTAATAACTCGAACCCTGAAGTTGATGGAAGAGATCATCAATCCTCGGCAAAGGATACCGATTCTTGATGGTTAACTTGTTTAACTCTCAGTAGTCAATGCACATATGAAAACTACCGTCCTTCTTCTTTACAAATAGAACTAGAGCTCCCCAAGGCGAGAAGCTTGGTCTAATGAATCCCTTATCCTACAGCTCCTGAAGCTACGTCGACAACTCTTTCATCTCGGAAGGCGCAAGTCGATAAGGTGCCTTGGCTACAGGCGCGGCGCCTGGAACCAAGTCAATATGGAATTCGACTTGTCGTTGAGGCGGCAATCCTGGCAAGTCTTCGGGAAAGACTTCAGGATATTCTCTTACAACAGGGATATCTTCCAGCTTCGGCTCTTCGGCTTCTTTATCAACAATGTGAGCCAAGAAGGCAACACATCCTTTCTGCAAAAACTTTCGGGCCAAACAACTGATAATCCGTAGAGGCGTATCATGCTTCTCCCCATGAATCACAATTGTCTCTTCATTTATCATCGGAATGCGGATAACTTTCTCATGGCATACGATCTCATCTCGGTTACTTGACAACCAATCCATTCCAACTACTACGTCGAAACTTCCCAATTCGACTGGCAGAAGATCAAGCGTAAACTCACGCTCTCCAAGCTCTATTACACAGCCTCTAATCACTTGGTTTGCGTCTACTAGTTTCCATTAGCTAGTTCTATTGAATACGAGATATCTAACTTACTGGCAACTAACCCAAGTATATTCTTAGAATCTGGAGATATGAAGCTATAATCGTCACCAGTATCAAATAGCACAGATGTAAAATGTTGATTGATAAGGAACGTACCAGTGACTACGTTCGGATCCTGACGAGCTTCCGTAGCTCCAATGTTGAAAACTCTTCCTTGAGCTTGATTGTTTTTCGGGCAATACCACTTGAAATGGCCAACATCACCACAACCAAAACAACCTTGGCCTCGACCATTCCCATTTCCATTTCCATTTCCGCCTTGGTTGTTGTTTGCTCCATGGTTTCCGTTCACAGCTTGATTTCCAGAACCACCACAATTTCCGTTACCAGCGAAATTCCCATTTCCTCCTTGATTGCGGTTCCTAGTTTGATTCCCATTACCGTTTCCACCACGGTTTCCATTACCATTTCCACCAGATCCTCCATTTCTTCGTCCAGTACCATACCAGCACGCCTCCCGGGCATGCCCTACCTTGCCACGGTTCTCACATTTCCCATACCTACATCGCCCTGTGTGATGATGCTGACAAATATTACACTTGGGCAGGGTGCCCATGTAACCTTTCCCTTTGTTCTCAGAACTTGCAGCACCAGTCCTGACCTCGGCTGGTGGGTTTGCATCTCTTATCTTGTTACCACTGTTGTTGTTTCCTTGGGTACCATTCTTAAAATTCAAGAACTTCCTCTTGTTCTCTCCTGATGACTCGACATGAGTCTCCTTCTTCTTTCCCTCAGAGATTAAAAACTTGTTCAACCTAATTGCTTCTTCAGTCAATGCCATGCTCAAATCAATGGCTTCAGTGATCGTTGGAGGCTTGGAAGTAGTCACCATGCTCATAATTTAGGGTGCCAATCCCCAAATGAAACGCTCAACCCGCTTGAATTCTGGCTCTACCACGTAGGGGACAACACGAGACAGGTCATAGAATCTCTGTATATACTCAGCAATCTTAGGTCCATCCATTTTCAGATTCCAGAACTCAGTTTCCAACTTCTGAATCTCTGCCCTTGAATAATACTTCTTGCGTATCAGTTCTTTCATCTCATCCCAAGTCATACCATACGCTACAGCCTCGCCTAGAGTCTGACCTGAAGGTTCCACCATGACAAAGCTCCATCTAGGAATAGTCCAGAAATGTAAGTGACTTGGTGCTCTGGCGCGCACTTGCTCATTCACAGCATAGAATCTGTTTTCTCAGCCCATCTTACAAAAGCTACAGCACCACCAGTGCCGTCAAAGTTCAAAGGCTTGCAGTCTAGGAACTGCTTGTAAGTACAACCTGTACAAGCAACATCATTCACAGAAAGCATTACCAAATGCACATGGAATGTCCAAACGCATTGTAATGTGTCTTAGGTGACTTAAACATTACTGTGAGGTGGGTTATTTCCTGAGGTACCTCCGCTGTGTTCAGAGCGCAAGGCCTCATGTTGTGCGATTGCCTGTGAAATCCGTTCTTGCAATTCTGCCTCTGTTGTGGGCAACTGAGTATTCCTTCAAGGAGGCATCTTCTATAAAGAAGATTGTCTAGGTCAGGTCATATTCGTATGATAAATATATAGTATGTATATATTAGTGTTTACTATAACAAGTAAGCATGTAATCATCACAATCATAACACAAACAAGTAAATTAACCACGTATTTAATGAGAACATGATGATTGAGCTTTCATTAATCATCGACCACAAATATTGTTACATGTTTTACAAAAGTATCGTATCAAAAGGGAGCACATGATTACACTACCCTTCCCCAAACTGTCTATCAATCTACCAAAAGTCATACAGTCAAAAGGTGGTCTCCAAAATGCTTCACTACCTCAGCTCAATAGTAGTGCTCTCATTAAATGCAAAGCAACCTACATAAAACAAAAAACAACTATGCTGATGGTGGTGGAGGAACAAAAAACAAGTTGCGCACATGCGCAAGCTCCTCCTCAAGCTGATAAACATGACGCAACAGATAACTGATCTGCTGCTCAACTGTAAGAAATGAAGTATCAAACTCAGGAAATGGAGTAAGCGGTGCAGGAGGATGCGAAAACGGGGACGGTGATGAACGAGGGGGAACAAAAGCAGACTGACACGGATATGGTAAAGGACGCGGTGTCATCTCAAGCTCCAACATCCTACGACTCATGATCTCATATTAAAGCTGAAGTGATAAAAGTAGCTCATCCCGTGTATAACCAGTAAAGTGCGAAGGATGGTAGGGATCAGAAATCGGCATGGTGTACGGTGAGAACCATCTGAGTGGCTCATCAAGTGGTGAAGAAGTAAAATGAGTAGAAGGTACAGACTGAGGTATGTGTGGGAAAGCTGCTGAAACATGAGGGTCATGACTAGGCTGCTGGCCAGAAGTGCCCACCCCTGGAAGGGGTGCGGGTATGTACAGCAAGAAAACGATAGGGAGATCAAGACGGTGAACATCAGACTCCACTGGGTGAAAAGGAGCAACATCAGCGGGTGCGGGTGTAAGTGGAGGAGTGACTGGCTCAATAACAGGAGGATCCACAGGTGCAGGAACTGGATCAGGTATGAGGGGTGCAATGTCAGGTAATCCAAATGGAATAGGGTCAAGATCAGGTAAAGGCTCAGGAGCAGGTATCGGCTCAGGATCAGCGGGTGCATTAACAGGCTAATCAACAGGGACATAATCGGGCTCAAGTCCAGGCTCAAAGTCATGTGGAGGAGACGGTGCAGCTGACATGGCCGTATCGTCATCAGAATCAGTGGCATAACGTCGCAAACCAACTGCCTGCAAAGCAGAAGAGGTCACAGACTCAAAGGAATCTGAGACAGAGTGTAAACTAGAATCAGAAGAAATCTCAATAACGGGGATCCCAAGAAGTGGAATATCAACAACGTCCTCATTGAGCTCTCCATCACCATGGGCATCATCGGGAGGACCATCAACAAACAGAGCAAAATCATTGTCAAAAAGATCATCGAAAGGCCAATCCTCAGGTAGGATGACCATGAGAGGAACGGGAGCGAGGATCAGTGCCACGACATGCTCACTATCGGAGTGATCGATGATAAGATGATCGTGAACTGGAATGGGAATAACAAAAGGATCTTCGTCTGGGATACCATCAGCAAGCGGTAAGTCGTCTCCAAAATCAGGTAACGCGAATGGCTGGAAGTCGTCCTCGTCGTCGGGTATCATGTCTGGCTCACTGTCAGTGTCGGATGTAAAGATCTCTGGCTTTGGGGCGATCTCATCGTCAGAAACCATAGCCATAGGGTCATCGGTATCGGACAATCCACTCTCGGATGATGACATAGTGTCTGTAACAGGACAATCACAACATGTACACATATATTAACCACTAAGATTAAGTATGCAAGAAAAGTCAATGTAATCATGTATCCTTCCTAGTCTCTCAGACTAAACCACCCAGTCTCCCAGATTAAACCAACCAGTCTCCCAGACTAAACCAACAAGGTAACTGTGCATTGTGTTTCTTGTCTTTTATTTGTAAAAATGTTTGTTCCATGGATCTAGGCGTTTCGTGTATGCAATGAAAAACGTGTTGTAAAAATATTTTCGTGAGAGCCCTAATAATTGTAGTCTAGACTCGAAAAAGAATCCGAGTTCGCTACAATCGAAGCTCTGATACCAAACTGTCACACCCTGACTTTTTCGGAAGCGTGATTATGTGTGACTGGCTTAATATCATTGCATTCAATCATAACAACATCTATATCATAAAACTAACGATGATCATCCATTAAATAAGATTAAAAACATCACAGCATTGTCTTGACACATAAACTTCAAATTCGAATTACAAACCACACGAATTGTTTAGAGTTCCATAAGGACTCACAAAAGACTTTAAATAAAACTAGGCTTTGGAAGATGTGTCTTGTCCCGGATAAGACACACTAACCAAACCCTAATACCGTTGATGACATCTTTTATTCTTAACATAACTTGAAACCTTTCAATGCCCGGCCACATCCACCTTTAATTCCCTGAAATACATGTAGTTTGAAAACATCAACAAAAGTTGAGCGAGTTCATGTGTTTGTTTTGTGTGCACGAATAAACCTTTGAATCAGTGAAAGTATGTAAGTATGTTTGTAAATCATGGTATGAAAGAGAATATGAACAGATGAATTAATGGTTTGCAAGGCCATCAACGTGTGTACAACGATGTAGGAAGGCTCAATCCTTTGCGTATTTCAAACCGGGCCTCCCGGCAGGAACGACATAATCACCACATGCGGTCAACTCGCGGACCAACGGGTGGGGCTCGCAACACCCAAATAGATCTATAACTCATTCCCCTCGGTCCTTATAAAGGATTAATGGTCTCAGGTTAACGCCTACCCATTCACATGATCTAACAGTTCATTTCTTAGTTAACCATTTGTAATCATAATCATTTGTAACATGTACTTCAACCCTGAAGTTATAAAACGAAAACAGTTAAACAAAAAAGGGGACATGAACTCACAGATTTACGCCTTCGTAAACACCGTAACTCAAAGCTTCACCTGGTGTATACGACTACCTACAATGTACTAATGTCTAATAGACGAGCGGGTCGTGCCTTGACTTAGTATTAATTAGTGTCTTTTTTATTATTCCAAGTTATATAATTATTTGTTAAAATATTAAATATTTTAACTTAATTTATATTTATTAAATTTTTGGAATAATAATATATTTTAACTTGATACTCTTCAAGTATTTACACATGTATTTCCTTCCCAAGGATGGGTGTATTCGTGTTCTTGTATTTGTATATTACTGCTATGTGTGGGGGTCGTATTCCGGTGTGAATTTATATGTATGAGAATACATATTTTTATTGTATTCATTAAGTATCCCTATACTCAATTTCGTA
Source organism: Helianthus annuus (assembly GCF_002127325.2). Lineage (NCBI taxonomy): Eukaryota > Viridiplantae > Streptophyta > Magnoliopsida > Asterales > Asteraceae > Helianthus > Helianthus annuus. The sequence goes on from NC_035440.2 coordinate 144,615,559, forward strand.
TTAATTTTTCCGGAATATTATCTTTAATAAAAGTTCACCAATATATATTTTCAAAATATATATTTTAAGAAATACTCTTTATAATTCTCCTTTGGCAAAAATATTTGTATTTTCATATAAGTTCCAAAAATAATATATTTTCATGTCTAACTTAGAAAATATATATAAACTTATTTTTCTCCAAAAATGATATATTTCATATTTATTTGAGAAAATATATCTTTAACCTCAAAAATATTGTGGTTCATGTTTGTTGAGAAAATATATATTTCTTTCAAGGAAAATTGGTTTTTAATAAACCAACCTTTGTCCCGTTGGTAAATAATAATCTTACCTACGTAATTGGTATACAATAATCCTACCTATCAACATACATGTTGGTACTCAATGAACTTCCGTTAATTTTTTTTAACTGAAGTTAATTTTTAAGTTTTATTTATTACACAAAAAGTCCCTGTAGTTGTAATTTACTAGTTTTAACTATTTTATAAAACAAAAAAACCTCAAGGGACTGTAATTTACTAGTTTTAAAATAGTTAAAACTAGTAAATTACAACTACAGGGACTGTTTGTGTAATAAATAAAACTTAAAAACTAACTTCAGTTAAAAAAAATTAACGGAAGTTCATTGAGTACCAACATGTTGATAAGTAGGATTATTGTATACCAATTACGTAGGTAAGATTATTATTTACCAACGGGACAAAGGTTGGCTTATTAAAAACCAATTTTCCTTCTTTCAAAAATAATATATCTTCTAAAAATTTCAAGAGAAATATATATATTTATGCTTGCCAAAAATAATATAATTTTCCGTTGTCAAGAATATGATATATTCTTGTAGTAATTGTAAAAATCATATCTTCATTTCCTTGGTGTCCAAAATATTATTTACCAAAAATATGCTTGTGAATAAATTTTCCGGAATATTTTGTAAGTTACATTCTTTTGTTTGGTTTCACAAATATTTTGTGTATAACTTGTATATTCATATTCTTGGAATTTTGGTAATATTTTGGATTGTAATTTTTGGTATTTTAGTGAGTTCTATTATTTCATGTCCTAAAATAATATAACTAATACACAAAGTATACAAATAATCACACATATGGTGACTTCTAAATATATATTTTCCTAAATACATATTTAGTCACTTTTATTTATAAAAACCAACCTCCAATATTTATAATTTTTGTAACAAAATTTATGGCAAAGTATATGTAAAGATCTATGGTTTGAAATACACTTGTAAATATTTGTTTAGAAATATTTTTCTAAGTGTTTAATTTTTAGAAAAATTTTGCCATAGTTTCCCCTAAAAATGGAGGTTTCCATACCTTCAAGGTATATCATTTTCTTTTGTAAAATCACCACAATTAATCCAAATCAACAACAAACAATCATTACTTACCAATTTTGGCAAAAACAAGCATAAACTACTATTTGATGAACTTGAAATTTCACAAAAAAATGTAGTAACTTACTAGTGTTCTTAATAAGTCTTGTTACCCTTTAAAGTGTGGTTGGTTCTTTAAAAACATCATTTTTAAAGAATTTAGATCTTTACAACTTACAATCTTATTTTCTAAAAATGTTTCTTCATGGATTTTTCTTGTTACACATATATTTCTACACTTTATTAACCACCAAAAATAAGGTTTATTTGTTTAAGAACCAAGATTAAGTAAAACTTGAATTTTTAACTTGGTTTCTTGAGAAATCATCCATGAAATTTTAGATCTACAAGTATTACAACTTACTTTGATCATTATTTTACATGAAAACCACATATTCTTTCAAGTTCATGTTCTATGTGAGGATGATCTATAATCCTACAACATTTTCATCCTCTCATCTTGCTATATTATGTTTTTAATCATGATCTAGCAAGATCATATGATGATCAACATCAAATCCATGAATAAACAACAATCATCAAGCATAACAACACCTAAATGTTAAGATTTCTTCATGATTTAAGCTTATGTTTCAAGTTTAATTCCTTTGATTCTTAGTGTTCTTAATGATTAACATTATGTAACATCTTTTAACCACTTAAAATAGAAGTGAAATGGAAAGATCAAGGTTCTTACCACTAGCTCAAGGCTAGGGATGATCAAGAGAAGATAAGAGATGGATAAAAGCAAATGCCTTGAACTTCCGAAAGCTCCTATCTCCTTTGTGTAACCTCTAACACCTTTGTATATGCTTGTATTGTATGAGAATGATTGAATGATGGTGAGTGTGTGTGTGTTGAGTTTCGGCCGAGAGCACAAGAGGAAGAAGGAGAGAGTTGTGTGTGTTTTAGTATGTGTAGAATGAAAAGTTAGAACTCTTATGTTTACTTATTGTCCATTTTAACAATTTAACTCATGGATCTTATGCTCTTAATAGAGAAACACAATCTAATATAATATTGAAGGAAATCTCTATGTGGGGGCCATGTTGGCCGATTACATAGGTGGTGGGGGGGGGGGGGTATGTCGGCTAGGTTAAACTAAACTATTTAGATTATGGTAAATGTTAGTGCATGCGTCTGTCGACTTCGTCTTGTATCGAGTCTTGTATTTAGAATGTTAGATCAGGGCACGTAGTTCGAGATTAATGTAATTCCGCTTGTAAAGGTAATTCCTCTTGAATGAGTCTTTCATGTAATTCCGCACGGAATTAGATTCCGTGTGAAATCTAATTCCATTTGTAACCATTTCAAGCGGAATCAGAAGTCTATATATACCTGTTCAAGCGAGATTAGTTGTAACAGTTTCGGTTTGTGCAACGAAGTGCTGCCGAAGTGTCGTCTCGCTGTAATTTGTCATCATATCAATAAAATCAACAGTTAAAGTGATATTCTAGCTGAATTGACCTCAGTACGACTGTTTCCGCCATTCGTTTTGAGTATAAACTCCTCTGATCGACTCGTTCGGGTCCGAAACCGATCCTACAAGTGGTATCAGAGCTCAGGAGGAAGAGTTCATTCCAATTCAGCTGCAAATTCTGATTTCTACACCTTATTTTTAAAATTGAACTTGATTTTACGGTCAAAATGCTTTGATTTTCACACATCATGTGTGCATTACTGTTTCAACAAACCCTAGAAAGTTTTAGAACTAAAATCGGCCTAGAACTTGATCAATTTGAAAAATTTCGTTTCGAGATGATGACATCAGCATAATTCCGCACGAAACTAGGGGTAATCTCGCTTGAAAGTAAATTCCGTTTGAAAATTCACACGGAATTAGCTAATTCCGCATCAGTTGGTTAATTCCGTTTGAGAGGTTCGCACGGAATTAGTGATTTCGCTTGAAAGTTGTATTTCCGTTTGATAATCCCGCACAGAATAATAATTTCGTTTGAAAAAGTGCAACCTCAAACGAAATTAGGGTAATTTCCCTAATTTCGTTCCAAGGCTAATTCCGTTTGGACTGATATTCCGTTTGAAGTGTAATTCCGTTTGAACTGTCTGAGTTTGTGAATTTTGAAAACTGAAACATGGAAGAGGAATTGTACAACGCCTTTGCTACTCCAATTTCCATTGTACAAAACACGATGTTGGAAAATGAAACGGGCACGATGCAGAAACCACCTAAGCTCATGAATATCGAGGAGTATAAGGGTTGGGAGGAACAGTTTGAAAACTGGGTGCAAGCAAATTATTTGGATGCTTGGGAATGCATTGAAACAAAATACGTTAGACCGAGAAATGATGATGAAGAAGAGATTGCTATCAAAGGTCTTAGTGCGGATGAGAAAAAGAAATATAAGAATGAGAAAATGATGATCAGTTTATTGCAACAAGCTGTGTAGGAAGATATATTAGTCTTATTGCAACACAGCGGGGGTGCATATTCAATTTGGAAAGCGTTAAGATCCAAGTTTGTTGGAAGCCAAGAAATGATTAAAAATAAAAAGTCGCTTCTGAAAAAAGAGTTTGATCTATTCCGTGGTTTGAAAAATGAAAGCACAAAGCATATAATTGAAAGATACTGCAATTTGTTGGTAAACCTGAAGAGGGTTAGCATAAATAAAGATAATGAAGAGTTGATTGAGAAACTGGCTGATGCATTGCCACATGAGACTTGGGGCACATACTTGATGATGTTGAGAAATAAAAAAGGTTTTAGCAATTTAACTTTGAGCAAATTCATTGAAAAACTTGAAGCTCAGGAGATGGAGCAAAAGAAGATTTCGAGAATGAAAGTGTTTGATGGTGAACAAGATATTGGGCTGTATTACAAAGCAGGGTTGAATGATAAGACAAACGTGTCACCAAAAGTTGAAACTGCATTCAACGCAAAGAGTTCATCGGGAAGTTCATCCAAAGGATCAAGCACTAAAACAAGTTTTTCATCATATCCGTCATTTGATCCTAACCTTTCTACAACAAAGAATGGCAAGAAGTTACAGTGCAATATTGTATTGAATCTTGAGGATGATAAGATTACACAGAAGAAGTTGCAAAAAGCCACATGTCTTTGTTGGGGACTGTTTTAGAGTCGTATGGAAGTTTTGTAGCAGGAAGGATCGGGAATCCAATGCTTAAAAAAAGAGGATTATGATCAAATAGATGCTGAGGAGATGGAATTGATGGATATTAAGTGGTGTTTGGCGAGTGTGTTAAGAAGTGCTGAGAAATTCAAACAGATCACGGGACGAGATGATCTCCGTGAGGCTAATGTTTCTACTTTAGGTTTTGATAAATCTAAAGTTACTTGTTTTTGTTGCAGGGAAAAAGGACACTTCAAGAGGGAGTGCACAAACCACGAAGCAAGTGGAGCTTAGAACCCATTCAACAACAATGACTACTATCAGAAAGCGATCTATCATCAAGTTGCTCAACAATCACATCAACAAGAACCACAAGTTGCACATGGGAGAAAGGTGATTCAAGATTCTTCAAAGAGAGCATGTATGGTGAATAATGATGAGGAGAAATCGTCAACAGGGTTCAGTTGGGACAAATATGTTTCAGCTGATGGAAAAGCATGTTTGATAGATCAAGATGATGAAAAGTTACCTGAAGGTTTTAGTTGGGAAAATTTTAATTGGGACGATTATGATCCTAACAAAACTTCAAGTCATCAAGCTTTTGTTGCTCGAATTGAAGAAGATAGTGATGATGATAATGAGTATTACGCAAAAAGAATGAGAGATCATTTGAAAATGATGGCAGAAAGTGATAGTGAAGATGATAAAGCTAAAAAGAAAAAGATCAAAACACCAGTCAGCAATGATGATGAAGAAGTTCCAGTGATCAAAAGAAAAGTAAAAGAAGTTCCAAAGTTCAAAATTGATGAAGAAGCTGATGTTCGAAAGATTCCAGTGAATTATGAAACCTGTGAGATCATGAAAAAGAAAAACAGTGAATTGATTAACAACATGAAGAGGTTGAAGGAATCTTATGATGTGTTGAACAAGGAGCTTTCATGACAAAGCAGAAAATTGTGAATAATTACATCAAGAAGTGTGCTGTGCTGGAGCAGAAACTTGAGACACAAAGAATTGAAACAGAGAGAGTGAATAAATTGTTGAAAAGTTACTCATGTTCTTCTTATGTCATTGACAGGATTTATCCGACTGTTGAAGGCATGAAGGTATTTGAGGATGATGAAGTAACTAAAGAACAGAAGCCATCTGAAAAAAAGACTCCTGAAAAGAAGAAAGAAAAGAAGAAGGATACTAAAATAAAGACATCTGGTAAGAAACTAGGTGTCAGTTACAACAAGTGTCCACCCCCGCTTGAAAATGGATATTCGCCAAGAAATCAAAATTCAAAAAGAGTCCAAAAGGCAACAAACTTACAATGGGAGTCTGGGCCTACAGTTAATTTGCCAGAAAATATTGACATCACTTTTACATCATCTGACACTGATCATGAGTCCGAGTTAATAAAGAAAGTGGTCGATCATGTGTTGGAAAAGGATGACTCAGAGGATTAAATGTCGGAGTCAAGACCAGAGTCAAAGCCTGAGTCAGACACGTCAAGTCAAACCTCCAAACAGGGCAAAAAAGTATACAATAATGAATTCATGTTATCAAAATCTAAATTGGATGACGAAACATTCAAAGTGGCTTACACTTTGAATGATTCTGACAAATTATATTCTGATGAGGAATTTCCAACAAGAGGTGTCAAACCAGAAATGATCAAAAAGGTTTTCAAACTAATAGAAATTAACATTTCTGAAATAAAAGATATAAATCTTTCTAAAAAAAAACCTAAAAAATACACCTCAAGAGTTCAACAAAGAGAAAACAAGAAAAAAGGTTACAGTTCTGGTTTTGGTTATTGAAAGAAACCAAACCATAACGGTAATTTCAAAAAAAAGGCTTAGGATTTATTCCACCAGAAAATCATAAAAACGAAAAATATGTTCGAGATTTTAAATCAAAAATGGTATTTGTTTCAGGTACATCTTCTGAAGAAGAAAAAGAAAAGTTGTTCAGAAAGCAGTCAAACAAAGATTTCCTTGTGAAGAAGCAAGAAGAGATGCAGACTGTTGATCAGAAAAAGGAAACTCGAACCTGTTTCAAGTGTGGAAAAAGTGGTCATATTGCCATGAAATGTTCACAGGCAATACAATCAAAACAGGGAGTTTCTAAACTGAAAGAGAAAGTGATTGAGTTTGAAACACCAATTGACAGAACTAAACTTTTCAAAAACTCAAAATTTGAAATTGGTGAGTGTTTAAGGAGGTTTTACAAGAAAGAGCTAATTCTGACAACCAAAAGTGGGTTGTTAAGAAATCTGATGATGGGTCTAGCAATGATTCTGATTCATCAAAATCAGAGGAGTTATCTTCTGGCGATGAATCTGATTCCACAAAGTCAGAGGAGCCACAGGTTGAATCAAAAGGTGAAAAATCAGTGCCGATAGTGGATGATGTGAACTTTCCACCACTTCCAGCTGAAAATTTTAAGAAGAAAATTGGTAAAGTTGAAATTTCAAATCAATTTTATTCTGATAAAAAGGTTTTTGATGTTGAAAAGACCTTTAACCCCAAAGTGAAACACATCTTTAGAAAAATGATTGACAGAAAAGTCAAAGGGGTTAAAGAATTTTATGAGAAGAAGATGAATGGTAAGAAACCGAGTGTTGGTAACTCGGAATCACCCAAGGCTGGTCAGGCTTGGGTGGATATATTCTTTGACTGAAAAACCTGACTTGCCGGAGTTCCCAAGTTGGTAATCGTGGAGCATGAATCGGCATCAATTTTTATATCAGGTCCGATTGTGCATACCTACAAGTGGTAAATCAGGGACATTAAGTTGTACCTGTTTTTCCTACAAGTGGTATTTTTCTTGAGAAATTCACGAAAAGTGATTTCGCCTTACAAGTGGTACAAAGTTTTGTTTTTACAAGTGATTAATCAAGGTCATTAGTTTGAACTTGATGTAATCCCATTACAAGTGGTTGAAAAACAAGATGATGAATTGATTCCCATTTCCTACAAGTGCTAAAATCAACAAAACTTATTTTCCGAAAAAACCATTTTGATTAAAACAAACTTAAGTGTTTTGAAATCTTAATGGGAAAATAGTTTGTTGTAAGGGGAAGTTCTGATTGTTTATGCCAAGTGGATGGCGAATTGAAGCGATTCACAACAGTTGTCAATTTACTTGTATAGTTTGTTTTCAAATTTCTTTAAATGTGTTTGCATTTTAGGGGGAGTAAAAATTTCACAAAATCAAAAACATTAGAAAATTTGAAAAGGTCAAAAACATGATAAAATCCAAAAATGAGTTTTGTTGTTAAAAAGAGGAAATGATAGTACATCAGTGGACTATCACAACATGCTAAAGAATTGAAAAGTCAAATGTGATAAACAATCTCACTGTGGATGTGCCAGTAGGTTTTTGTACATTTAGTAGATTGTTTTCGAGATATAAACCTAAATTTCAAACTTACTTATCTCGTGGGGAACATTTCTCGAATATATGGGTAACCCCCGAAATCTTGTTTGAAAGGTCTCTCTTTCTGAGATACTAGGTCTTTATACTCAGTGATATCTGGGGTATTATCCCGAGACTTCTGATATTGCGGAAGCAATGGCCTAGTCTCTGTATAATACTTTGCATTTGCTTGAAATATAGCGCAGCCCTCAGTATAAAAAATGATGAAACATTGTGTCAGGATCGGAGGCTATCATGATTGTGTTTGTTTGTATGATTTGATTATTAAGAGAGTATGAAAAATATAAAGTGCAGCGGAAATGTATACAAACTTTGTAAACATAATCAAGGAAGAAAATAGTTTGATAAACAAATGCTTCACATTGATTCGAATGATTGAATTACAAAGCAAATGATTACAAGCATGCTTACAAAACTAAGCTCCCCCTCAGCCTGATACTCCAAGGTTGGTTGCACAACATGAAAGGATTAGACATGAGGAGAAGAACCCACTCAGTCAATCAAATGTAACAGTACAGGGTACTGTTACATTTATAGGCAAACCAAACCACTGAGGCATCTCGGCTGACGTCACCATGATAGTGACATCTAACAACCTAACAACCTGTAAACACTGTTCTATACAAACTACTGATGTCTAACAACTGATTATAATTAAAATACAAAACATAGGAAATTACTGCTTCACTTTCCACTGATGTAGCCTAAGCACTGATGTTGAGCATCAGTGCTTTCTTCAAAGGTGATCAGTCCTTGAATGGGCAGTGCTTGTGCCTTCAGCAGTACTTAGGAAACAGCAGTAGATAGAGCATCAGTGTTTGTCTTCAGCAATCTTTAGAATTTCATCAGTGTTTGGGTCATCAGTTGTTCTATTGAGCAGTACTTGAGATCTATCAGCTGTTAGATAACCACTGTCAATGAGAAAGCTTAATGTAAACAGCTGCTTACTTTGAGTCCACTGTCATGATCCGGTTTTGGCTTTCATTATATGTTCCTCTGGTAGGGCTCAATCCCAATAATCTCCCTCTGGAACAGATAATGCCAAAACCCTTCATTATTCTGGATTTTTATTTTTCATCAGAAGTTCCTTAGCTTTTCTTTTAAATTCCACTTCAAAATCCTTGGAACTTGAGTCATCCTCATCCCTACACAGTGTAAGTTCAAGGAGATCCAGCAAATCTTCAACACTAAGGCCTAGTGATTCTTTCCTTGATATGTACTTCACTTCGCCATTGGATCTGACCAAGGTCAATACGTGGGTCTTTTGATCAGACATCCACTTTAGTACTTTTAATCCTAATGGGTTTCTTGGGAGAGATTTATTTCCTGATGAGTTTGGAGATGTTGGCCTTGTGAAAAGTTGTAAGCTATCAGACATTTGTTTGAGGGCCATTTCAATGACATCATTTGCTGCAGCTATGTCTTCTGTAGTTTCCTTTTCAATCTGCTCTTGTCTCTTTTGTTGATTTGGCTCAATGTCTGATATTTCTACTGAGTCATTGATGATGCAGGTTTGGTCAATACCTTTTTGGCAAGGTCTTGAAACTTTGCTGATCTGTCTTCTTTTAGATCCATTTTCTTGATGGCATCAGTGAAGTATCCAGCTTCTTTCTCCTTTTCTTGTACACTGGTCAGCATTTTCTCCTTTTTTTCCTTTTCTTGGTTTGCCACAAGGATAGGATTATCTGTTGATGTGAGCAGTGTTTTAAGACCATCAATCTGCTGTTCTAGCTTTTTGTAGTCAGGCCTCTTTGGAGTGTCTGAGACAGTTATCCTCCTTTTCTTAAGCCTTTCATAAGCTTCATTAGTGTACTGCTTTGTCCATTTTGCTATGGCAGTGGCAGTGTCCACCTTTGCTTCCACCAGTTCTTGCTTCTTTCTTTTATACTCAGATGTGAGGTCAGCAATGAGCTTTTTTGTATTTGGTCCAATTTGGAGTTGTCTTCTTCTTTCTTGGATCATTTTTATTTTTTTCAATCCTGTTTGCCTCATGCTTTAGAGCAACTATTGGCCATTCTTCAAATTGATTCTCTTTAGCAGGATAGAATTTTTCTTTCATGATATAAGCCATATATTCTTTTCTCATTTTATTTCGTTGATCTGCTTTTTCTTTGCTTAGATCTTGTGCAAAATCTTCCATCTGCTTAACTTTTGTGAGCAAGAATTCCAATCTTTCAGAGATGGCTTCGTCACTTTGACCTTCACATTCAATCTTGGCTCTTATCTTAGCCTGCCTTGCTTTGAGCTCAAGATATTGATGTAGCGCGTAATACGGAAACGAAGATCAAACACGTTGATTCAAAGAATACCCGTGTGTTCTTCCCCAACTCCCAAGATTCCACCCAAAAGGCACGGAATTTGAAGTGAAAAATCAATTATTTTATAAAACTCAAAAACTATCCCCCAATACAAATTACATGAGAATTTATATAGAGTTTTAATGATCAACTCAATGGACATAAATTAAAACAAAACTTAATGAACACTAAATGTGGATTTATTTCATTACATAATTGAGTCGACACTTGATATTCCCGCATCATTCTCCCCACCTTTGGAAAAACTCGACCTCGAGTTTTGTCCCAGGCAAAAGCCACCTGGATCGAAAGGAACATCAATCCGATTCTTTTCGATTATTATCAAGGCCCGCCCAAGTAGTTCTACTTCACGGGTTATCTTATTTGACTCTGAACCTGTACCACCTGGGTCGAACGGAGCATAGGACCATTTCTTGTCCAAAATAATTTCCTCAAAACTATTTGTTGGAAAATTACCTTTTAAAATTGTACAAAAGTAAATTTGAGAAGCACCAAAATCTATTGTGTTTCTTAATGCCTTCGACTTCATTGCTTTGCTCATGAAATTTTTTTGCAAGCCCCCCATGCTAACAGGTTGAGTTCCAAATGTAGCCGCTGGACCACCCGTTACCATAGTAGGACCATCACCCTTAACGCTATGACTTTTGAAACTTGATTCGTCATCACCAGCTCCCATGATCGTCGACTCTTTTTTGTGGTCATGTCTAATGGTGAGCACACTACTGGTACCACCCGAATCATCGTCGCATGCCCAAGAATACCATTGCTCATCCTCGTATTCATCAAAACATGGTAGAGTGTGGTACAAGCGATAATCCCTCTCACAAGCCATTTTGAGCCAGGAATTTGGCTCTGATACCAACTGATGTAGCGCGTAATACGGAAACGAAGATCAAACACGTTGATTCAAAGAATACCCGTGTGTTCTTCCCCAACCCCCAAGATTCCACCCAAAAGGCACGGAATTTGAAGTGAAAAATCAATTATTTTATAAAACTCAAAAACTATCCCCCAATACAAATTACATGAGAATTTATATAGAGTTTTAATGATCAACTCAATGGACATAAATTAAAACAAAACTGAATGAACACTAAATGTGGATTTATTTCATTACATAATTGAGTCGACACTTGATATTCCCGCATCAGTAGTTCAAGTGGAGCAGCCACTACAAATGTTGAACCCACTGGTTATATTTGGACAGTGGTTACATTCATAAGACTCCCTTGAAGGCAATTTCTTCAATAGCACCTCTAAGAACCACCAGTGAGGTTGTTCTGCCCACTGGTACCCTCAATAGGCTATCAAGTGCTGAAGAAAGAAGTCCCTAGTACCAAGAACAAGGGGCATCAATGAATAACTTTTGGGATTCATTTCCTAAGTCACACATTGATACAACCACTGCTGGTGGGGATTCAGATGATCCCATTAACTTAGGTGATGATTCAAAATATCAGGAATTGACGGGTAGAGTTGAAAATCTAGAGACCTCAGTTGCTGAAATAAAGGATATGGTGCAACAGCTGTTAAAAGCTCAAAAAGCACAATCCACTGCTGCTCCAGCTCAAGCACCTGCACAACCTGCACATGCTGCAAATGAGTTATGGAATATGTTCCAACCACTGCTGGAAAGACAAAAACATATGGCTGATCAGCAGCATGCTATACATGTACAAAAGCTGACAAACATGGTGGAATCAAGGTTTAAAGATACTCAGTTAGACATCAAAGCTATCAAGGCTCATATCCAAAGTACCACTGGAAAAATTCCTTCCACTGTCCTTTTCATGAATGAACCTTTCCCAGATAATGCCAAAAAGGGGGAGAAAATCAAGTGCAAGAAGAAGGGAATTGAAGATGGTATCTATATTGAGCCAGAAAAGAATAGCCAAACCAAAGCTGCAGTATCAACACACACCACATCACCACACACCACCACAGCCACTGCTCCACCATCATCATCATCTGTGATCACATCACCAAAACCAAATTCACCACCAAAAACAACCACCCCATCATCACCTCCTGCCAAAAAGCAGAAGACAGCAGATGTTACAACATCTGCTGTAATGACAACAGTGGTTGAAACACCTGTTGTTTCAACAACTATTAGTCAATCATAAACCACCTCTCAAATCACTACCATTCCAATCCCTGCTAAAAAACAGAAGACATCTACTGGCACATCAGTAGCTGTAATGACAACAGTGGTTGAAACACCTGTTGTTTCAACAACGTTAGTCAATCACAAACCACCTCTCAAATCACTACCATTCCAATCCCTGCTCAAAAACGGAAGACATCTACTGACACATCAGTAGTTGTAATGACAACAGAGGTTGAAACACCTGTTGTTTCAACAGCTGTTAGTCAACCATCCACCACTGTTCTCACCATTCCTACATCACATCCAACAAAGCTTTACACCAGAAAAAGAAAACTACTCAGGCAAACGAGGACAAATATGATCCTATTGCTGCAAAATATCCACTGGAACTAGAAGCTAGAAAAAAGAGATGAGACAGTTCTACACCGATGATGATCCTTCAAACAGAAGATTCCCTTCACTCATAGGCTTCATAGTCCCAGAAGACATGGATGAATATCTGATGTAGCGCGTAATACGGAAAGGAAGATCAAACACGTTGATTCATTAATGATGCGGGAATATCAAGTGTCGACTCAATTATGTAATGAAATAAATCCACATTTAGTGTTCATTAAGTTTTGTTTTAATTTATGTCCATTGAGTTGATCATTAAAACTCTATATAAATTCTCATGTAATTTGTATTGGGGGATAGTTTTTGAGTTTTATAAAATAATTGATTTTTCACTTCAAATTCCGTGCCTTTTGGATGGAATCTTGGGGGTTGGGGAAGAACACACGGGTATTCTTTGAATCAACGTGTTTGATCTTCGTTTCCGTATTACGCGCTACATCAACTACTGACAGGAGTTACTTGTTGTGACAACTGGCACCAAACCGGTAATTTCCATACACTTTAATTATTATTTAATGACTGTAATTATGTGCTTTAATGTCAACATTATCTGATAGCGTACTGCGCAAGTGAATTCATGCACGTTTCATACTACAAGAATAACATTATACATTAATGAACTGCGTTGCGTCAGAACTACTAGTAAACTCACCGGGAAGACACAATATGCCAACAACTCTGCAGAAAGCAGTCAGGCAATAAAATTAGAGCCTAGGTGTAGGTCCAACAACAAGAATATATTAAAACCCAAGAGTACATACAAGGGTTTATATATAGACTTTACGGAAGCTAAAATACGCACTAAAAAGCACCTGAAACGCACTTTAAGTGCAGAATTTTATTAAATTCAGCTCAAATAAGCTTTTAAATACATAAATATCATGCAGAAATTACGTTTTATTATCCAGAATACTTCCCCAAGTGTTGGGAATTAAAAAGGTTACGAAAGGGTACTTAAAAGACACTAAAATGTGCAATTTAGCACTTTAACAAACCGGTATCTAACTGAACAACCGGACTATACCCGAAACATCAAAATATTATTAAAGGCATTGCTTTAACATTACCAAGCTAGTTATGGGCCTTAAACATCATATTATATTCTAAAACACCTAGACACACTTAACACAAAAATATACACTTGAAGTGTAACTAGAAGTTGTAACTTAGAATTGGAACCTAACTAGCTACCCCCCCCCCCTCATAACCGGTTTTAGACAAGGGTGGCCCACCTTGATTTCTTTTGTTAATTAATTTGATCATGTTGGCTCTTTAAGAACATGATGCCCATGGGATAAAGAGATTAAATGGGTTATAAATAAACACATAGAGTTCTTACTTTCATTCACTCAACACCAACTCTTCTATCCTCCCTCCTTGCTTGTTCTCGGCCGCAAACAACAACCCCACCACCACCATCATTCACCCATTATCATCTAGCTTCAAGCATACTCAAGGGTGTTAGAAGGTGCATAGTGAAGCTAGGAGCTTTCGGAAGTTGGAGAACCTCAACCGTTTGCTTTTATCCACTCGTTTTCTTCCCTTGAACATCCCTAGCCTTGTGCTAGTGGTAAGTGCTCTAAAACTTCATCTTGTTCTTGATTTTGGTGGTTAATAGATGATAGAATGATTAAATGATGAAAACTCTAATGAATATAAGCTAAGTCTTGAACATAAAGTGATAAATGATGGATAAATAGAAGATATATGGGTAAATCATGTGAATCTTGTGTAGTTATGATTATTTGATGATGTTTGTTAGTAGAAGTGGGATGGATCATCATCTAGACATACTAGTTCATGTTTAAGAACATGAACTAGCAAGATGTAAATGCTAGAAATATGAAGGATGATGAAACCATCCACCCATGAACTTGAAACTTGAATAAATGTAATTTTTCTTGGAAAATAAGGTTACAAACTTGTAGATCTAAAGATCTACAAGTGGTTTTTCGGAAGAACCAAGTGGAAAATACTAGATTGTTAAAAACCCGGATCTTGTATGAACTAAAATCATTTTTAGTAAGTAAACAAGTGTATAAACACTTGTGTAACAAAAAAAAATCCCACAAAGAAATATTTTTCGAAAATAAGACTAGAAGATGTGAAAATGCACTTCCTTTAAAAATAAAGTTTTTAAGAAAGTAAACTTATTTTTAAAGATAACAAGACCTACTAAACATGTTAGTAACTTACTACATATTTTTACAAACTTTCAAGTTCATAAGTTTGTGGTATATGCTTGTTTTGACAAGTTTGGTAAATAAAGATTGTGTTGTTTGTAGGATCGATTTCGGACCCGAACGAGTCGTTCAGAAGAGTTCTCGGATCAATTCAGAGGCGGAATACAAAGATTTGATCTTCGTTCAGCTTGTTATACACTTTAACGGTCTCTTGTATTGATTAATGTGACGATACAGTGGCTGGAGACAATTTGGCAGCACCTCGGTACAATTTCCTGATTCCCCACCAAATGACACTATCACTACCCTATTTATAGTGTTTCTGATTCCCCACGAAAGTGCAACTTTCTGATTCCCCACGAAATGACAATTTTCTAATTCCCCACGAAAATGTCATGTCCATTTCGTGGGAAATCAACATTTCGTGGGAAATCAACATTTCGTGCCCTAATCTAAACAATTCTATACAAGACTTGATACAAGACGAAGATGACAGACGGATGCACCAACAAACTCCCCCTCGGATGTTGACGGAGTCTTCAGTGTCGACTCTTCGCATCTTCAGTCTTTATCAGTCTCTAGGCTTCTCTTTGAAGTATTTGACGCTGTAAGTATCCTCAATCTCTATCTCTTCTCTTTCATCTTCAACAAACTCCTTCTCTTGGATGTTGACGTCTTCAAATTCATCAGCAACAAACCTAGCTCTAATTCAACCTGCACTCCCCCTCAAATGTTGATTCTTGAATCTTGCTTAGGATCAACAAACCTAGCTCTAATTCAACCTGCATAAAACTCTACCACAAACATAAGTTTTATGATAAAACATTTAAGCATTCATACACCACTTGTAGATCCTATCACAATCTGATCTATCAATTAGTTTCTAATGAACCACTTGCAGGAGAAATATATTTAAATCTTTTGATTACCACTTGTAAATTTTAACTTTAAATCCTTAACACACACTGCTTCCAAACCAGTTCATCAAGTTTAGCACTTGGAATTTTGAAAATCAGCTTTTCAACACCAGTTGTCGAAAATCTTTTTGAATTTTTCAAAAAAAATTATGCTAAAACACACTAAAATATTTTTGGATTTTGTAATAAGAGAAATGTAATGCAGTAAAGAAATATTTACATACAATATTTTTGTGAGTTCGTGTAAGGGGATCATATCAGTTTCTGAGACAAATCACCAACACCGTTAAGCTTCATTTCATTTTAAGTTCTAAACAATTCACCTAGATTGTCAGTATACTGGTCCACTTAAATTTTCACACAAAGTTCAACTGATCTGAGATACGATATTAGTGTTTTAGAGACTTAAACTTATTCGCGTGTCCACTACTTGAATATACTCCCATATCCAGATCCCAATATTCAGTCTTACAGGTGAGTATACCTAGATGATATCTGTAAGGGGTTAGGTGCGAAACCGTGAGAGCTCAGGTCAGAACTTCCGTTCAGCAGAGAGATGACGGTTCGACTTTTGGTATGTCCCCTTTAGAGGATCTTTTCTTTCAACAACAATGACTATCAATTTTATTGTTTCATCAATTTACTGAGGGCTGCGCTTTTTCAAGCATTTGCGGAAAGTATTATATGGGGACTAGGTCAGTATTTCCATACAGCAGAAGTCCCAGGATAATACCCCAGATATCACTAAGCATAAAGACCTAGTATCTCAGAAAGAGGGACCTTTCAAACAAGATTTTGGGGGTTACCCATATATCCAAGAAATTGTTACCCACGATATAAGCAAGTTTGAAATTTACGTTTATACCTCGTCACAATCTACCAAATGTGCAAAAACCTACTGGCATATCCGCAGTGAGTTGTTTATCACATTTTAACTTTCCATTTCTTTAGCATGTTGTGACAGTCCATTGATGTACTATCATTTCCTCTTCTATATAACAAAACTCATTTTTGATTTTTTCAATGTTTTTGAATTTTCAAATTTTCTAATTTTTTTGGATTTTCTGAAATTTTCTACTCTCCCTAAAATGCAAACACATTAAAGGAAATTGAAAAACAAACTGTACAAGTAAACTTGACAACTGATATCAAATCGCTTCAATTCGCCATCCATTTGGCGTAAACAATCAGAACTCCCCCTGACAACAAACTATTTTCCCATTATGATTTCAAAACACTTAAGTTTGTTTTAATCAAAATGGTTTTTCCGGAAAATTAGTCTTGTCTGCCAGTTCACAAACATCGGGTTTTATCATCACATTGTTTTCAACCATTTGTAGGTTTATCACAAACCCAGTTTCCAATAATCATACCATTTGTAAGATAGTTAAATCAAGTACAACTTAATGTCCTTGATTAACCACTTGTAAGTCGAAATATCACAGTTACCAACCTGTGAATTTCTCAAGAAAGATGCCGATTCCTACTCCCCAATTACCAACCTGAGAGTTCCTGTCACACCCCTTTCTGCGGCGAAAGCACGAGGTGTGATCATGAAAGGTTCTCATTGCATACGAAAGGTAAACATACTACATGCTCAAAAATAACTTCAAACATTACATTACTGAAAACATAAGTCAAGTGTTTACAACACGTGATAGCATATTGTCTTAAAAGTTACAATTTTATTTAACGATAAACATAGCGACATCCAAGAGCATGAGTAAAACCACGCGCACATCCATCCTAGTTACCTGAAATACATGTGAGTTTTGAAAAAACGTCAACATAATGTTGGTTTGAATTCATGCAATTTTTGTATTGAACGTTCGTATACTTTGTATGAAAAACATGGTATGTATTTTGTTTCAAATCACGTATTTATGTATGAGTCAAGTATCTCCATATGTATCAAGTGTTAATGGGTTGCAAAACCATTAACATGTGACATGACATAGGAAGTCACCAAACCTTAGGCATTTTTCTGTAGTCGATTCACGACTGAGACACAAAAACACTACTTGGTTCTAGTTGTCACCAAAAGTGGGGCTGCCCTGGAACCCATTAGATCTAACCTTTTGTTCTGCGGTCTTAGTATGTACACGATTAATGGTGCTTATGGTACCCTATTCGTGACACGATTTCTCGTATCATTTCTCATAACGCATCATACTTGGTACTCGTTCTCTCCAAGTGCGTTTCTTGTATTCTTATATCTCATCACGCTTGGTACTCGTTCTCACCAAGTGTGCTTCTTGTTATCATACCATTTGTAAACATAGTAATATTTGTAACATGTATTTCACCCCCGAAGTTATAAAAACTGAAAACAGTTAATAGAAAAAGGGGAGCATGAACTCACAACTTTGCGTTCCTTGCGTCGTAAACTTCACCGGATTTGCTTAACTAACGTTGTGACCTATACGTGTTTTCTTAACGTTAGTCACTAGACTTGTATCGTACAAGTACAAGTCACTGTCTTTTATGTATATGTTTTCTTGTGTTAAAAATAATTCGTATTTTTAACTAAGTGTCTTACTTATATTATTTTCTCGAAAATAAATATAAGTTTCTTGTATTTTGCACTTTGCACCCGAGTTATGTATCTTGTATGTTGTATATGTGTTTTTGTTACAAAAGTTATGGCGAGGTTTATATTCGAAAAGCATAGTTTAGAACACACTAGCAACATTTTTCTAGAAAATATTTACTAAGTGTGAGGATTTTTAGAAAATTTCGCCATGGTCTCCTTTGTGAATGGAGGTGTCCATGCTAAGTAGCACATCATTTTCTTTAGCATATAACACTTTAGATCGTTCTCAAATAATCAACCCGACATTCTGACATGCAAGATACTACTTTTGTCGTTTCAGTTTTAATATATAAAACTGGACTGTTTTCGGACATTTTAATAAAATGGTTAACTTATTCCAATAATTCCCAAATTTTTATAGAATTTCTTATTCGAATCAAATATCATTGTGTGAAAATTTCGGGGTCCAGTTCCCATCAATATTTTATAGAAAATCATTTACCGAACTGCGGTCAGATTTGTTACTTTCTGACCACAGCCTACGGAATAATTCGTTTAAAATTTAGCGTAAGCCCGTTTTACGAAATTCCAGTTGGAGGGTCATACTAACATCATTGACCATCTACTGTATGAATTTCAGACGCTGGTTCTACTCAGGTTTCAAGTTATGATGAAAAATATAACACATATTTTCAGCAGGAAAATGCAGCTTGAGCTGCTGTTACGAAACGACCCTTTAAAAATAGTAAACGACTTCGAAAAATTACGATTCCTGTGCCATTTGATCTGTTTTTGGAAAATTCATAATTTAGGCTTCAGAAATTCTGTTTTTCGATTTATTATGGTCGGTTTACAGCCCTTAGAAGTTGGCTGAAAATGTAGTTCAGCATGTTTCTTTAGAGTTTCAACGCTACTAGATCGTATCAACCAATGTCCGAATAACGGGTTTATCAAGAAACCAACGATCAAATATCATGTATGATTTAACCCAACCCTCATCCAACAAGATTTCATCTTCAAATAATCTTCTATGTTCAAGTTTCATGTAAAGTTTCATATTCATCATCTTAGTGTTCTTGTTCTTGTGATTTAGACATAAACATCAAAATACAATTTTTGATCACCCAAAACAAGATGAACAAGGGTGTATAAGTAACTTACTACTAGCACAAGGCTAGGGTAGGATCTAGTGATGAAGATGATGAGAAAAAGATGGAGATTAAGCAAGGAACAAGACCTTTTGAAGCACCACAAGTTGTAAGTCTATTGTATCCACCTTCTACACTTGAATGGAGCTCAAAGTTGGATGATTATGGTGGGTTAGTGGTGGTGATGGGGGCTATTTGGGGGTGAGCCGAAAGAGAGAGGAGAGATGTGAGGGAGTGGGGTGTTGATTGTATGAAGATATGAAAGGACATGCACCTTACTTATAAGGTTCCTTCCAAATATTATGTTCAAGATTACAAGCAACATATCAACTAAAATATGGGAAAAATATTATGGAAGATATGTTGGTGAATGTGTAGGTCCACTTATGGCTGAAAATCGGTTTAGTGGGGGGGGGGTGTTATGTAAAAATTGTAACCAAATGGTAAAGACAAGTTAGAATCCAAGTGTTACTTACATATGGTATTTATTTGATATGTAGTGGGTGTTAGGGTGTTCGGGGAGCACGACTAGCCAAGAAATAAATAAATAATGTGTTTGGCAAAAATTTAGTGTCCTGGGTAATGTCCAGTTATTTGGTTAGATACCCTCCGTTAAAGTGCTAAATTGCACCGTTTAGTGTCTTTCTTGTACCCTTTTACACCCCTTTCAATTCCCGACACTTAGAGAAATATTCTGGATGATAGAACGTAAATTCTGCATAATATTTATATGTTTAAAAGCTGGTCAAAGTTGAATGTAATAAAATTTTGCACTTAAAGTGCGTTTCGGGTCCTTTTTAGTGTGTATTTTAGCTTTTGAAGCGTCTATATGTAAACCCTTGTATGCACACTTGGGTTTTAATGCATTCTTGCCATTGGACCTACACCTAGGCCACAATTCTAATATCTGACTGCTTTCTTCAGTTCTGTTGACACACTGTGTCTTACCGGTGAGTTTACTAGTATTTATGACGCAACGCAGTTCTTTAATGTATAATGTATTCTTGTAGTATAAAACGTGCATGAATTCACTTGTATAGTATGTAATCAGACAAAGTTGACGTTTAAGCACATAATTGTAGTCATTAAGTAATAATTAAAGTGTACGGAAATTACCGGTTTGGTGCCAGTTGTCACAGTCTCCCCCCCATTAAAAGAATTTCGTCCCAAAATCCAGGCTGAACTAGCTCTGGTAGGAGTCTTCTTGAACAAGTGGGGATACTTCTCCTTGAACTGGTCTTCACGTTCCCACGTGTACTCAGGTCCGTGTTTAGAGTTCCAACGTACTTTGACAAGTTTGACACTACTCCTTCTGGTCTTGTTGACTTTCCAGTCGGTAACCTCAACGGGTTGTTCTGTAAATCGGAGGGTGTCGTCAATATGCACTTCATCCGCAGGGATGATCACGTTTTCTTGTGTTGGACTCTTCTTGAGGTTGGATACATGGAACGTATCATGTACTCCATTAAGCTCTTCCGGTAATTCCAACTTATAAGCTACGGTACCAATTCTTTCCAGAATCTTGAATGGTCTGATGTATTGTGGATTCCTCTTTCCACGTTTTCCAAACCTGACTACGCCCTTCCAAGGTGAGACTTTCAACAAAACCCTGTCTCCTACCTCGAATTCCAATGGCTTTCGTCTTTCATCAGCGTAACTCTTTTGTCGATCTCGAGCCGCCTTAATGCGCTCTCGGATCTGCGTAATCTTGTCGGTTGTCTCTTGTACAAGTTCAGGACCAACCATACGTTTATCTCCGGCGTCTGCCCAACATAAGGGCGATCGGCATTTGCGGCCATACAGAGCTTCGAACGGTGTGGCTTTTATGCTTGTATGATAACTGGTATTGTAGGAAAACTCAACTAAGGGTAGATGAGTATCCCAGCTGCCGCCTAGGTCCATGACGCATGCGCGAAGCATATCTTCTAACGTTTGTATGGTTCGTTCGCTCTGGCCGTCTGTTTGTGGATGTAATGTCGTGCTCAGATCTAATTAAGATCCAAAGGCTTCCTGAAAGGATCGCCAGATTCTTGAGACGAAGCGTCCATCTCTGTCTGAAATAATTGAGATAGGCACTCCATGCCGTGTCACGATTTCTTTTAGGTATATCTCTGCAAGCTTTCCAGTGCTATGCTTCTCTCGGATTGGTAGGAAATGTGCAGATTTTGTCAATCGATCAACTATTACCCATATCATATCGTGCCCTCTCGGGGTCCTGGGTAACTTTGTTATGAAGTCCATCGAGATTTGTTCCCACTTCCACATGGGTATCTCTGGTTCTTGTAGTAGGCCAGACAGTTTCTGATATTCTGCCTTAACCTTGGCACAGGTTAGGCATTTTCCAACATAAACAGCAACATTGCTTTTGAGTCTTGGCCACCAATAGTATTCTCTTAAGTCTTGATACATCTTATCCGATCCTGGATGGATCGAGTATCTCGATTTATGCGCTTCATCAAGGATGACTTCTCGTAGGCCACCATAGAGCGGGACACAAATACGCTTCTTAAGGTATAAGGCTCCCTCTTCATTTGGCACCATGTATTTTAATGCACCCCGGAGGTATTCATTTCTTCGATTTTCCATCTTAAGGGCTTCTTGTTGGGCGTCACGAATACGTGCTGTGAGGTTCGTTCGAATCGTCATTTCTAGTGCTCGAACCCTTAGGGTTTTAACCCTTTCTTTTCGACTTAGCGCGTCTGCTACCACATTTGCCTTTCCAGGGTGGTACTTAATCTCACAGTCATAGTCATTTAGCAGCTTTCCAGGGTGGTACTTAATCTCACAGTCATAGTCATTTAGCAGCTTGACCCATCGCCGCTGGCGCATGTTCAGTTCCTTCTGATCAAGTATGTGTTGCAGACTTTTGTGATCTATGAAGATTGTACATCGAGTACCATACAGATAGTGTCGCCAGATCTTCAAGGCGAATACCACCGCACCCAGTTCCAAGTCGTGCGTGGTGTAGTTCCTTTCATGTACTTTCAATTGTCTTGAAGCGTAAGCGATGACTTTCTGGCGTTGCATGAGCACGCAATCCAAACCTTGTCATGAAGCGTCACAGTATACCACGAAGTCTTCTGTGCCTTCGGGTAATGACAGTATTGGTGCATCACATAGCTTGTTTTTGAGTAGCTAAAAGGCTTCTTCTTGTTTAACACCCCAGTCGTTCTTCTTGTCTTTCTGCGTAAGGCTCGTTAGCGGTTGAGCTATCTTGGAGAAATTCTCGATGAATCGCCGATAATAGCCTGCTAAGCCCAAAAATTGCTGAACTTCAGTCGGGGTTTTGGGAGCTTCCCAATTCTTTATGGCTTCAACCTTGGACGGGTCTACGTGAATGCCCTTTTTGTTCACAACGTGACCCAGAAATTGTACTTCGCGAATCCAGAATTCGCACTTTGAGAATTTTGCATAGAGTTTCTCTTTCTTCGGTAGTTCCAGTATGGTTCTGAGGTGTTGCTCATGCTCTTCTTTCGTCCATGAGTAGATCAGGATATCATCGATAAATACAATCATGAATTTATCTAGATATGGTTTGCATACGCGGTTCATCAGATCCATAAAGACCGCTGGTGCGTTCGTCAGTTCGAATGGCATTACAAGAAACTCATAATGCCCATAGCGTGTTCTGAATGCAGTCTTTGGTATGCTTTCTTCTTGTATCCTTAACTGATGATACCCAGATCGAAGGTCGATCTTGGAATAGTAGCTTGATCCTTGCAACTGATCAAATAATTCATCAATCCTCGGTAGTGGGTACCGATTCTTGATAGTGAGCTTGTTCAGTTCTCTGTAATCGATACACATCCGTAGAGTTCCATCCTTTTTCTTCACGAACAATACTGGAGCTCCCTAGGGCGAGAAGCTTGGTCTTATGAATCCTTTATCCAACAACTCCTGGAGTTGTGTAGATAATTCTTGCATCTCGGATGGTGCAAGTCGATAGGGTGCCTTGGCTACAGGAGCGGCTCCTGGGACCAAGTCTATACGGAATTCGACTTGTCGTTGCGGAGGTAGTCCAGGTAGATCTTCGGGAAAAACCTGAGGGAATTCTTTCACCACAAGAATGTCTTCGAGTTTCGGCTCCTCAGCCTTTTTATCTACAACATGTGCCAGGAAAGCGACACATCCTTTCCTTAAGCACTTTTGTGCTTTCATGCAGCTGATGATACGCAGAGGCGCGTCTCGTCTTTCTCCATGTACGATGAGGGTTTCATCATGCGCCAAAGGGATGCGAATGATTTTCTCATGACAAATGACTTCAGCTTTGTTCTTGGACAACCAGTCCATTCCGACCACTACATCGAAGCTACCCAATTGAATAGGTAAGAGGTCGATGCTAAATCTTCGTTCACCAAGTTCTAGTGTGCAGCTTCTAACAACTTCGCCCAATTCAACAAGTTTACCATTGGCTAGTTCTATGGAGTAAGGAATATCCAATCTACTAGACTCTATCCCAAGCCCAAGCATACGTTTAAATTCTACAGACATGAAACTAAAATTGGCACCAGTGTCGAATAATATGGATGCAAAGTGATTGTTAATGAGAAACGTACCGGTGACCACGTTAGGGTCCTCGCGTGCGTCCCTTGCTCCAATCACAAATGCTCGAGCCTGAGCATTGTTTCTCTTCGGGCAGTCCTTCATGAAATGTTCATTGCTTCCACAACTGAAGCATCCTAGGTTTCGTCCGGCTTCATTCCCAACCCGGTTACCATTGCCGTTACCGTTCCCACCGTTGTTTCCAGTACCAATGCGGTTTCCAATTCCGTTTCGGTTTCCCCTACCCCAATAGTCTTCAGTGCGGTGACCCAATTTTCCACACTTGTCGTGTAACATTTGTGCTTGTAATCATCATGAACAGTTCAATTATCAATAAAATAATGTTATTTGATCCCAATGTTTGTTTCATTGTGTTTTACATTTTTCGTGTTTTGACTTTTGTTCAATTTCAAACTCTACATCGCTTTCTTGAGAGTTATACGTTAACTAGTGCGTAAACATACTCAGTTTAATGCGACAAATACTCCGGAACATCAACATATACTCAACATACCTTAAATAACCTTTACATAACTTAGAAATAAGTTTTAAAGGCTTTGGTATGGCAAAAACAAGTTAATTCGCTTACAGGGACTAAACTTGACAAACTGTAAAAGTATGCCAATTTGAACTGTAACGAACATTCCGGAACATGTCCATAAGTTAAACATACCATAAATATCCTTTACATAGCTTAGAAATAAGCTTTGAGAGGTTTGGTATGCTAAAACAAACTTTTGGATCATTCAGGGACTAAAAGTGTCAAAAAGTGCCTAAGTTTGCACTTTCGCGCATAACTTACGTTCTGAATACATCCGGACATCCAAAAAATTTATGTAAGCATCCTTGTATTATGCCTTAGTGTTTGGCATAAGAAAAATCCATTCGTCGCGTCATTTGGATCGTCTTTCACGCTTATGCGCATTCCGTCGTAATTAAGCGAACATCGCGATCGTACGGCCAAACGAACCGACATCCGGAATATTTTTGAGCATATTTCAAGTCCCCTACACTTTAACTTCATCTTAGAGCCTTGAAATGAGGTTAACGGGGCTTAAACGTGCCAAAAATGGGCCAAAATACGTGTTTCTGAAGTGCAGGGACCAAAATTGAAAATTCTGGTCTGGGAACCTTAGGCAGGGCGCGTAAAGATTTGCCAAATCTTTAGGCGGGCCGCGTGAACATGTCTGACAGAAGATTTTGCATTTAATGCAGAATCTGGCCTTTCGTTCGATCAAAGGGCGATGCCTTTTCACCCAAATGAAGGGCCAAGGGTCAAGTTCACTGAATTTAACCCCTGGACACATGTACGCACGAGATCAAGGCACGATATTCGATAAAACGATCCTAACGGTTCCACTTTTCCTATAAATACCCCCCCCCCCCCCGCATTTGAGTAAAAACCCACAAAATCAGATCTAGAGCTCTAAGTTGAAACCATTGTTTCATACCTGAGCTATTTGTTCTTGATTTGCACTCGGGGACCCTCCGTAAGTCTTCTTTCGCTCTTTTATTCGCTTTTCGAGTCCGAAAGTCAACGTTTTGTTGACTTTCTGCATTGACCAGCTTATGGTCGATGCGAAGTTCATGGAACTTCATAACGTGAGCGTGATCACGATGGTCATGGTCCGTAGTGACCATACCTACTGATCACCACGTTATCTAGGCTCGGTGACGAGTCGTAGTTTCGGCCAAAATGTGCATTCTTGCATATTTTGTAACCAAACTACTCGTGGGCATCAAAGCCGTTTGTTTTGATGTCAAACCTGTTTCTAAACTTAGTTAAGCATGTTCTAACATGCTTAGCTCGTCACTTTTAAGTTTAGTGCTTATATAGGGTCGTAAGGTAAGCGATCTAAACCATCGCTTATGCTTTCGAACCCGACCCATTTGGTCGGTCATTAGGACCTGACCAAACACATTAGGTGACCATAGCTATAACCTTCCGAGGTTATACCTTGTGGTCACGATGTTAGGCGTTCCAGACGCGTTCTACGCGAACGACGCGTTAGGGTAGCGTAAGCTACCTAAACGGGTCGTGATGGACCGTAAGCACTTAGGTTAAGTTTCATTTTAGTATGTAGGCTTTGTTAAACCATATTACTCGAGTCTCCATACTCGTTTGGTTTTCGAACCCGCGTACTGTCTGATCCTTCCGATT
Source organism: Helianthus annuus (assembly GCF_002127325.2). Lineage (NCBI taxonomy): Eukaryota > Viridiplantae > Streptophyta > Magnoliopsida > Asterales > Asteraceae > Helianthus > Helianthus annuus. Next base: position 144,641,778 of record NC_035440.2, read on the forward strand.
TGGTCCGGTATATTAACATAAGCTACCTATTAGGTGCCGTTGATATTCCGTGATCTTTATCACTATCTGATTATTATACAAGGAACTCAAAGCAATCTCAGGTGAGTACATAGAACCCCTCTTTTACTGTTTTCTAAACTGTTTTGGGGTGAAACACATGTGCCTATCTGTTACTTTCATGCTTTCCATGTTTTCACATCGTATATCTGCTATGCTCATTAGTACATTATAGTACATGATTTCATTACAATTTATGCTATGTATGCCCATTGTGTGCGTACTTAGTACATTGATTTACATAACATTTTTGCTGCATATGTTTACTCAGCATATGGGCACATCGATTTACATGAACATTTCTGTTGCATATGTTTACTCAGCATATGGACACATTGATTTACATGAACATTTCTGTTGCATATGTTTACTCAGCATATGGACACATTGATTTACATGAACATTTCTGTTGCATATGTTTACTCAGCATATGGACACATTGATTTACATAAACATTTCTGTTGCATATGTTTACTCAGCATATGGACACATTGATTTACATGAACATTTCTGCTTCATATGTTTACTCAGCATACTTAGTACAATTGTTTACATCACATGCCTTCATTTTGTTATGACATTTGGTTTGTTTAACATGGGACAATACATTCATTAACATTAGCTACGCCGTTCGTTAGTAGGTAGTGGTACCATAGGAATTGACAACTCCCATTCCTGAAGTCCTGGGTTTGATAGGACTGGAAGGAATGACCGAATTCGATATACATAACCTAGATAAACCTTTAATTTGTTTAAGGGTTTATCGCCGCAGTCTTAAGGCTTGGATGTATGCATAGTTTACAATACCGCATAAATGTTAATATCAATAGAACATGCATTTTCCGCAGAACATAACGTTGATTTAAACCACGTTTTACTTCAACGACTTGTTTTGTGCATATGGTTTAAGTTGATACATTTCGCTTACCATACATGATACATTTTGGGATGCACATTACATGATTTACATTGAACATAAACACGTCGACATTGACATACACATTTGGTGGTTTACATTTGAACATAAACATTTGACATGGTTTACAATAACACTTGACATTTGGTTTACACATGAACAATTTACATGGTGGATTGGTTTGGGTAAATGATTTAAGTAACGTGGCATATGTAATATGATACAAACATGGTGGATACGCCGCTGGTACTTCCTATATATAAATGTTTGTATAATGTTACATATCGTGGCGTTATCTAAGTCATTTCAGTTTAGACACATTACATTTTACATAAATAACATATTCTTCACAAGACATTATTTTCACAAACAACTTATCTTATTCAACTCATTTTACTTGGTTATTCGTTTAACCTTGCACTTATCTATACATATCGTTTGATGTTATCGTTTTTCAAATGGTTTACAAAGCAAAACAAATTACAAGGTTCATGACTGACTGTTATTAAACATTTCTTTAAGCTCAAGTCATGAATCCCATTTTCACAAAAACTATGTATCTCACAGGCATTTTTATGCTGACGTACCTACTTTCACATGTGTTTTCAGGAGCTATTCCATAGGATGATGATCATGACACTAGGGCGGACCCGTGCCTTAGAGACTAAAAACGAAGCTAGACTAGTTTAATCATGCTATAAACTTTGTATTTTCCTGTTTTGAAACAATGGAACACTCTTGTCAATAAATAAAATGTAACTTTAATTTCCATGGTTATATAACAATTAATTCTGTCCACAACACTCCCCGGCGTTTCCGCCGCGGTTGCATGTTACACGCGGCCGGGGTGTGACAGAAGAATTGGTATCAGAGCCATTGGTTATAGGGAATTAGGTTATTAGTAATGCTTTGACCTAGACTATAACTTTCTAGGACCCTAACACAAGTTATCTTGTGTTTAGAGTTTAAAACATGCACATCACCTATCCTTAGGTGATAACCACAACGGGAACTTCGGTTCCGAATCCGCTTTGAAAATTAATCATCTGTTCTAGGATGATTGATTACTAGGTTTTGAACCCTCTATTATAAGGTTTTGAACCCTCTATTATAAGGTTTTGAACCCTCTGTTATATGGTTTTGAACCTCTTTGGATTTCAAAAAAAAAATCCCGTCAAAGTTTTGGGTTAATAGTGTGAACACGTGCGAACTGGAAGGGTGAATGCCTGTACCCTGAGTTTTCTGTCTAAGGCTAGAGTGTTCGTACAAATCCACATAATCGGACCAGTCACTCTTACCTGGGAACTCTTGGGGTGAGTGTTCACTTATAGGCGAGCATGTCTTCGCGATACACTAATCCTGACCCATTTACTTTGACTAGACATTTCACGTCGCTTATTTGCTTTGCGATGCATAACCGCCATCTTTGCTTTTGATTGCTTTTGCTTCATCTCATTCTCTTCATCCAATCATCTCACTCGTTTCATTTCATGTTTTTCTCTTCTAGAATGCCTCCTCGACGCGACAACCAGATAGCTACTGCCGAGCTGGCGGAGATTATTGCGCAGCAGATGGCTGCTCAATTTCCGAATCTCTTTGCTCAATGGAACCAGGCCAACAACAACAATGGTACATGCAAATACAAGGATTTTAGCTCGGCTAAGCCACTCAAGTTTAGTGGTTCTGATGGAGCAACTGGGCTTCTTCAGTGGTTCGAGAGCATCGAGAACACTTTCCGTCATGTGCAGTGTCCTGACAATCGCAAAGTCGAGTTTTCTTCAAGCGTGTTTCAGAAGAGGGCTCTTACATGGTGGAATGGGGTTATGAGAGATCAAGGTGCAGAAGTTGCTCTAGCTCAAACATGGGCTGAACTGAGAGCTCTTATGATGAGGGAGTTTTGTCCTCGTCATGAGCAACGAGCGTTGGAGAAAGAATTTGATGTGTTGAAGCAAGATAGTGGCGAGCACAGGGCTTATACAGATAGGTTTGAGGAGCTGAGTCTTCTTTGCCCGACTATGGTTACCCCACTCGATAAGGCCATCGAAAGATACATCGACGGCCTACCTGACTCAGTACAAGACATTCTCACTGGTAGCAACCCTACCACACTCCGTCAGGCAATCGAGTTATCGGCGACGTTGACTGAGTCGCAGATCCGAAAGAATAAACTACACAGGAAGGGTGACAAGGGCAAGAAGCAGTCGGCTGACAAGGAGGATAGTAAGAAAGGTCAGAACAAGAAGGGAAAGGACTCTGGTTCCTCAAGGGGGTCAAGGAAGCGTAAGGCTTCCCAAAATTTTGCTGTGACTGCCCAAGCTAACCAGGCAGCTCCCAACCAGCCTCCAGCAAAGAAACCCTATTCAGGAAGTGCACCTTTGTGCAATCAATGCAACAGTCACCATCAGCCGCAATATCAGTGCCGTTTCTGTACTAACTGTGGGAAATCAGGTCATCTTGCCAATGTTTGTCGATTTGCTCAGAATCACGCAGTCCAGAACCCTGCTCCACAAGTTGCTCAACAACAGGGTCAGGCTGCACGACCAAACTACCCACCAGGTGCATGTTATAATTGTGGGGATCTGACCCACTACAGAAATCGGTGTCCAAGACTAGTCAACCAGAACCAGACTGCAAACCAGAATCCGGCACCGGCTCGAGGTCGAGTCTTTAACATGAATGCACAAGAAGCACAAGCAGACAACGAGGTGGTGAACGGTACGTTCTTTATTAATAATCAGCCAGCATCTGTTCTTTTTGATTCGGGTGCCGACAAGAGCTTTGTGTCATTGTCTTTTGAGACAATGCTTCGCGTGTCTAGAACGAAACTAGGTAAACCTTTGACAGTAGAGGTTGCCAGTGGTGAACCCATTGTTCTAAATTCTGTTCTGCGCAACTGTCAGTTGAACCTTAACGACCATATTTTTCCTATTGACCTCACGCCAATGCAACTTGGAAGCTTCGACGTTATTGTGGGAATGGATTGGTTATCCAAGCATCGCGCAGAGATAGTTTGCTCTGAGAAGATTGTTCGTATACCGCTGTCGACAGGCGAGATCCTACAAATTCGTGGTGAGAAGCCTTCCGGTGGTCTCAAACTCATGTCCTGTTTTGAAGCACGGAAGTATCTGTGAAAGCACTATGTGGCTTTCTTAGCACATGTTACAGCAGATAAAGGCAAGGGTAAGTCTATTTCAGATATTCCTGTCGTTCGGGATTATTCCGAAATATTCCCTGAAGACTTACCTGGTCTACCTCCAGCACGCCAAGTCGAGTTCCGTATTGATCTCGTACCTGGTGCAAATCCCGTTGCCAGAGCTCCATATCGTCTTGCGCCGTCCGAGATGCAAGAATTATCTAAACAGTTGCAGGAACTCTCCGACAAAGGTTTTATCCGTCCTAGCTTTTCACCCTGGGGTGCTCCAGTTCTCTTTGTAAAGAAGAAGGATGGATCTTTTAGGATGTGTATCGATTATCGCGAGCTTAACAAGCTTACCATCAAGAATCGATATCCCCTACCTCGCATTGATGATCTCTTTGATCAATTGCAAGGCGCTTCTTATTTTTCGAAGATTGATCTTCGATCTGGGTATCATCAGCTCCGTGTGCATGAAGAAGATATTCCAAAGACAGCGTTCCGTACTCGTTATGGACATTACGAGTTCACAGTCATGCCATTCGGTTTGACTAATGCTCCTGCTGTTTTCATGGACTTAATGAATAGGGTCTGCAAGCCTTATTTAGATAAGTTCATCATTGTTTTCATTGACGACATTTTGATATATTCTAAGACGCGAGCTGATCATGAGCAACATCTCCGTCTTACTTTGGAACTCCTAAAGAAAGAACAACTTTTCGCCAAATTCTCCAAGTGTGAATTCTGGCTTAAAGAGGTTCAATTCTTAGGACATATTGTCAACGAACAAGGTATTCATGTAGATCCCTCCAAGATTAGTGCGATTAAGGATTGGGATACACCTACTACCCCTACTGAAGTTCGTTCTTTTCTTGGTCTAGCGGGTTATTACCGCCGCTTCATAGAAAATTTCTCGAAGATTGCAGTTCCTCTAACTGCTCTAACTCAGAAGAACAAGCCATTTGATTGGGGAGTCAAACAAGAGGAAGCGTTTCAGACTTTGAAACAAAAGCTTTGCGACGCGCCTGTCCTAACATTGCCTGAGGGCAACGATGATTTCGTCGTTTATTGCGACGCATCTAAATTAGGACTTGGCTGCGTCCTAATGCAAAGAAACAAAGTCATAGCATACGCATCAAGGCAGTTGAAGGTACATGAGAAAAACTACACCACTCATGATCTTGAGTTAGGTGCAGTTGTCTTCGCTCTCAAAATTTGGAGACACTACTTGTACGGTACAAAATGTGTGGTTTTCACAGACCACAAAAGTCTTCAGCATATCTTCAATCAAAAAGAGCTCAACATGAGACAACGGCGTTGGGTTGAACTTCTAAACGACTACGACTGCGAGATTCGCTACCATCCTGGTAAGGCGAATGTCGTAGCCGATGCATTGAGTCGCAAGGAACGTATTAAACTTCATTGTGTACGTGTCCAATCTGTTGTTCAAACCGATATCCAAGCACGTATTTCTCAGGCTCAACAAGCTTGTGTTTCACAAGGTTTAATGGATAAGGAATTCCCTTATCACATAACACCTGCTCTTGAATTGAAAGACAATGGATCGTACTATTTCATGGACCGTTTGTGGGTCCCAAGCCAAGATGATCTTCGTACCTTGCTTATGGATGAAGCCCATAAGTCTCGTTATTCCATTCATCCTGGCTCAGATAAGATGTATAAGGATCTTCGTATTCAGTATTGGTGGCCTGGTATGAAGAAAGACATTGCCTTATACGTATCAAAATGCCTTACTTGTCTTAAGGTTAAGGCTGAACATCAGCGTCCTTCTGGCTTATTGGAACAACCAGAGATCCCAGTTTGGAAATGGGAAAACATTACTATGGATCTCATTACTAAACTCCCGCGCACAAAGAAAGGTCACGATGCCATCTGGGTAGTCGTTGATCGTCTTACCAAGTCAGCACATTTCTTGCCAATCCGTGAGGATTATTCAGCTGACAGACTTGCTCAAATCTACGTAGATGAAATTGTAGCTAGACATGGTGTTCCTTTGAGCATCATTTCTGACAGAGATGCTCGTTTCACTTCTCATTTTTGGAGAACCATGCAATCCGCTATGGGGTCCCAACTTAATCTGAGCACAGCTTATCATCCGCAAACGGATGGTCAATCTGAAAGAACAATCCAGACACTGGAGGATATGCTTAGAGCTTGTGTGATCGACTTTGGTGGTAGTTGGGATTCACATCTTCCATTGATTGAATTCTCCTACAACAACAGTTATCACTCCAGCATCAACATGGCTCCTTTCGAGGCTCTCTATGGTCGAAAATGTCGTTCACCAGTCTGCTGGAATGAGATCGGTGAGGCTCAACTTACTGGACCTGCCCTCATTTTAGAGACAACAGAAAAGGTAAAGAAAGTTCGTGATAACCTTCAGACAGCTAGAAGCCGTCAAAAGAGTTACGCGGACCTAAAACACAAACCCTTGGATTTTCAAGTCGGTGATCGTGTATTACTTAAGGTCTCACCTTGGAAAGGTGTGATCAGATTCGGAAAGAAAGGAAAACTTGCACCTAGATATGTTGGACCATTCAAGATCGTCGAAAGAATCGGTAAGGTAGCCTACAGACTTGAGTTACCTCCTGAACTTGGAAATGTTCATCCAACCTTTCACATGTCCAATCTCAAGAGGTGTTTAGCTGATGAAAACCTCCACATACCGCTTGACGAAATTCGTGTTGATGAAACACTGAAATTTGTTGAGAAACCGGTAGAAATCATGGAACGTGAAGTCAAGTGGCTCAAACGCAAGCGCATTCCTTTGGTCAAGGTTCGTTGGGAATCTAAGCGTGGACCCGAGTTTACTTGGGAACGTGAAGATCAAATGAAGGCAAAATATCCGCATCTTTTTCAATCAGTTTCCTCTAAATAAATTTCGGGACGAAATTTCCACAAGTAGGGGAGACTGTAACATTTGTGCTTGTAATCATCATGAACAGTTCAATTATCAATAAAATAATGTTATTTGATCCCAATGTTTGTTTCATTGTGTTTTACATTTTTCGTGTTTTGACTTTTGTTCAATTTCAAACTCTACATCGCTTTCTGGAGAGTTATACGTTAACTAGTGCGTAAACATACTCAGTTTAATGCGACAAATACTCCGGAACATCAACATATACTCAACATACCTTAAATAACCTTTACATAACTTAGAAATAAGTTTTAAAGGCTTTGGTATGGCAAAAACAAGTTAATTCGCTTACAGGGACTAAACTTGACAAACTGTAAAAGTATGCCAATTTGAACTGTAACGAACATTCCGGAACATGTCCATAAGTTAAACATACCATAAATATCCTTTACATAGCTTAGAAATAGGCTTTGAGAGGTTTGGTATGCTAAAACAAACTTTTGGATCATTCAGGGACTAAAAGTGTCAAAAAGTGCCTAAGTTTGCACTTTCGCGCATAACTTACGTTCTGAATACATCCGGACATCCAAAAAATTTATGTAAGCATCCTTGTATTATGCCTTAGTGTTTGGCATAAGAAAAATCCATTCGTCGCGTCATTTGGATCGTCTTTCACGCTTATGCGCATTCCGTCGTAATTAAGCGAACATCGCGATCGTACGGCCAAACGAACCGACATCCGGAATATTTTTGAGCATATTTCAAGTCCCCTACACTTTAACTTCATCTTAGAGCCTTGAAATGAGGTTAACGGGGCTTAAACGTGCCAAAAATGGGCCAAAATACGTGTTTCTGAAGTGCAGGGACCAAAATTGAAAATTCTGGTCTGGGAACCTTAGGCGGGGCGCGTAAAGATTTGCCAAATCTTTAGGCGGGCCGCGTGAACATGTCTGACAGAAGATTTTGCATTTAATGCAGAATCTGGCCTTTCGTTCGATCAAAGGGCGATGCCTTTTCACCCAAATGAAGGGCCAAGGGTCAAGTTCACTGAATTTAACCCCTGGACACATGTACGCACGAGATCAAGGCACGATATTCGATAAAACGATCCTAACGGTTCCACTTTTCCTATAAATACCCCCCCCCATTTTAGTAAAAACCCACAAAATCAGATCTAGAGCTCTAAGTTGAAACCATTGTTTCATACCTGAGCTATTTGGTCTTGATTTGCACTCGGGGACCCTCCGTAAGTCTTCTTTCGCTCTTTTATTCGCTTTTCGAGTGCGAAAGTCAACGTTTTGTTGACTTTCTGCATTGACCAGCTTATGGTCGATGCGAAGTTCATGGAACTTCATAACGTGAGCGTGATCACGATGGTCATGGTCCGTAGTGACCATACCTACTGATCACCACGTTATCTAGGCTCGGTGACGAGTCGTAGTTTCGGCCAAAATGTGCATTCTTGCATATTTTGTAACCAAACTACTCGTGGGCATCAAAGCCGTTTGTTTTGATGTCAAACCTGTTTCTAAACTTAGTTAAGCATGTTCTAACATGCTTAGCTCGTCACTTTTAAGTTTAGTGCTTATATAGGGTCGTAAGGTAAGCGATCTAAACCATCGCTTATGCTTTCGAACCCGACCCATTTGGTCGGTCATTAGGACCTGACCAAACACATTAGGTGACCATAGCTATAACCTTCCGAGGTTATACCTTGTGGTCACGATGTTAGGCGTTCCAGACGCGTTCTACGCGAACGACGCGTTAGGGTAGCGTAAGCTACCTAAACGGGTCGTGATGGACCGTAAGCACTTAGGTTAAGTTTCATTTTAGTATGTAGGCTTTGTTAAACCATATTACTCGAGTCTCCATACTCGTTTGGTTTTCGAACCCGCGTACTGTCCGATCCTTCCGATTTGGTCCGGTATATTAACATAAGCTACCTATTAGGTGCCGTTGATATTCCGTGATCTTTATCACTATCTGATTATTATACAAGGAACTCAAAGCAATCTCAGGTGAGTACATAGAACCCCTCTTTTACTGTTTTCTAAACTGTTTTGGGGTGAAACACATGTGCCTATCTGTTACTTTCATGCTTTCCATGTTTTCACATCGTATATCTGCTATGCTCATTAGTACATTATAGTACATGATTTCATTACAATTTATGCTATGTATGCCCATTGTGTGCGTACTTAGTACATTGATTTACATAACATTTTTGCTGCATATGTTTACTCAGCATATGGGCACATCGATTTACATGAACATTTCTGTTGCATATGTTTACTCAGCATATGGACACATTGATTTACATGAACATTTCTGTTGCATATGTTTACTCAGCATATGGACACATTGATTTACATGAACATTTCTGTTGCATATGTTTACTCAGCATATGGACACATTGATTTACATAAACATTTCTGTTGCATATGTTTACTCAGCATATGGACACATTGATTTACATGAACATTTCTGCTTCGTATGTTTACTCAGCATACTTAGTACAATTGTTTACATCACATGCCTTCATTTTGTTATGACATTTGGTTTGTTTAACATGGGACAATACATTCATTAACATTAGCTACGCCGTTCGTTAGTAGGTAGTGGTACCATAGGAATTGACAACTCCCATTCCTGAAGTCCTGGGTTTGATAGGACTGGAAGGAATGACCGAATTCGATATACATAACTTAGATAAACCTTTAATTTGTTTAAGGGTTTATCGCCGCAGTCTCAAGGCTTGGATGTATGCATAGTTTACAATACCGCATAAATGTTAATATCAATAGAACATGCATTTTCCGCAGAACATAACGTTGATTTAAACCACGTTTTACTTCAACGACTTGTTTTGTGCATATGGTTTAAGTTGATACATTTCGCTTACCATACATGATACATTTTGGGATGCACATTACATGATTTACATTGAACATAAACACGTCGACATTGACATACACATTTGGTGGTTTACATTTGAACATAAACATTTGACATGGTTTACAATAACACTTGACATTTGGTTTACACATGAACAATTTACATGGTGGATTGGTTTGGGTAAATGATTTAAGTAACGTGGCATATGTAATATGATACAAACATGGTGGATACGCCGCTGGTACTTCCTATATATAAATGTTTGTATAATGTTACATATCGTGGCGTTATCTAAGTCATTTCAGTTTAGACACATTACATTTTACATAAATAACATATTCTTCACAAGACATTATTTTCACAAACAACTTATCTTATTCAACTCATTTTACTTAGTTATTCATTTAACCTTGCACTTATCTATACATATCGTTTGATGTTATCGTTTTTCAAATGGTTTACAAAGCAAAACAAATTACAAGGTTCATGACTGACTGTTATTAAACATTTCTTTAAGCTCAAGTCATGAATCCCATTTTCACAAAAACTATGTATCTCACAGGCATTTTTATGCTGACGTACCTACTTTCACATGTGTTTTCAGGAGCTATTCCATAGGATGATGATCATGACACTAGGGCGGACCCGTGCCTTAGAGACTAAAAACGAAGCTAGACTAGTTTAATCATGCTATAAACTTTGTATTTTCCTGTTTTGAAACAATGGAACACTCTTGTCAATAAATAAAATGTAACTTTAATTTCCATGGTTGTATAACAATTAATTCTGTCCACAACACTCCCCGGCGTTTCCGCCACGGTTGCATGTTACACGCGGCCGGGGTGTGACATGTCGCACTTTGGAACGCGACAAGCTCCTTCGTGATGACGCTTGCACCTATTGCATTTGGGCAGGGTGCCCAGGTATCCATTAGCTGGAGCGTCATTCATGGCTGCAAGTGATTTCGCCTCCTGAAACGGGTTGGGGTCACGCTTCTTGTTGGAACCCTTGTTGTTACGAGTTGCTTGATTCAAGTTTGCATGTTTCCTTTTCTTTTCACCGGACGACTCAGCATGCGTCTCAGTGTTTTCTGTTGGGTTCAGTGATAGCTTCTTCATACGAACACAATCTTCAGTAAGGCTGACAGCCAGAGTTACAGCCTCGGTGATTGTTTGGGGTTTGGCTGAAGTTACCATGCCGTGAAACTCTGGGGCCAGTCCCCCAATGTAGCGTTCAACGCGCTTGAATTCTGGAGTCACCATGTAGGGAATCACCCTAGACAAATCATGAAACCTTCGAGTATACCCAGTGATATCAGCATCTACCATAGTCAAGTGCCAGAACTCTGTCTCCAACCTTTGGAGTTCGGCACGAGAGCAGTACTTCTCTCTCATTTTCTCTTTAAGTTCATCCCAAGTCATGCCATACGCGGCATCATCACCAGCGTTTGGACTTGCAAGTTCCACCAAGTCAGGGCTTCATCGACAAACATCCCAGTAGCAAAAGGGACTTGCTGATCCGCAGTACACTTGCTCATGTGGATAGAGGCTTCAGTCTTCTTTGTCCATCGTACAAATGCCACTGCTCCTCCAGTGCCATCGTAGTTCAGCGGTTTGCAATCGAGGAACTGCTTGAAAGTGCAGCCTTGAGCTGCGTTCCCTCCAGACGAATCTCCATTCCCGTTGCGCCTAGCATTGCTTGGTCCTCCACTGTCTTGAGTACAGTTCGCCTCATACTGGGTGATAGCAGCAAAGATCCTTTCTTCCAGTAGAGCGTTCAGCTCTTCAACAGTCTTTGGCAGTGGGGGAGGGGGAGGTTGATCACGAGCGTTCACAGCTCTTCTTGGTGCCATGTTCTGAAAGAACACAACACAATAGGGTTAGACATTTGTTTGATATCGTCATACGAGGCAGTAGTAGTATGTATATATACACGGGCATATACCACATAAGTGACATCAAACAATCCGCACAATGCAAAAGTCAATTCATACAGCAACAGGCATGTATATTTAGGTAAACACCTTACTTTACATTGGCGGTTCTTGTCTTAATACCCTAAGTCATCAGTCCAAAGAGTGTACGTTTGACCTTTTTCTTGTACTGAGGAAAGCTATACGTGACAAGGCTTGTTGTGGTTTCTGTGCACTGAGTTCCATAATTATGTATGCATCCATAATTACATAACTCCTTGCACAGTCCGCACAGTTCGTTTCATCCTCGTATTTCTTCCTTTAGTTGGGCCATTGTTTTCAGGTAAAGTCATGTATACTAGTGGTATTCTACATCTAGTACATGTACGTGCTAATTACCACACATAATTGCAAGTAATTTCTCAGTTAAAGGCAAGTGCTACTCCTATGCACCCTAAGTCTCGTAGTGTCTTTTCTAGACTCATGTAAACAGTTTCAGGCAGTGGATGTCGCGGGAAGTTTTATGCAATGAAAACACTTTGAAAAATCATTTTCGTGAAAGGATCCTAGAGATTGTAGACTAGACTCGAGAAGGAATCCTAGTTCACTACAATCGCAGCTCTGATACCAATCTGTCACACCCCTTTCTGCGGCGGAAGCACGAGGTGTGATCATGAAAGGTTCTCATTGCATACGAAAGGTAAACATACTACATGCTCAAAAATAACTTCAAACATTACATTACTGAAAACATAAGTCAAGTGTTTACAACACGTGATAGCATATTGTCTTAAAAGTTACAACTTTATTTAACGATAAACATAGCGACATCCAAGAGCATGAGTAAAAACGCGCGCACATCTATCCTAGTTACCTGAAATACATGTGAGTTTTGGAAAAACGTCAACATAATGTTGGTGTGAATTCATGGAATTTTTGTATTGAACGTTCGTATACTTTGTATGAAAAACATGGTATGTATTTTGTTTCAAATGACGTATTTATGTATGAGTCAAGTATCTCCATATGTATCAAGTGTTAATGGGTTGCAAAGCCATTAACATGTGACACGACATAGGAAGTCACCAAACCTTAGGCATTTTTCTGTAGTCGATTCACGACTGAGACACAAAAACACTACTTGGTTCTAGTTGTCACCAAGAGTGGGGCTGCCCTGGAACCCATTAGATCTAACCTTTTGTTCTGCGGTCTTAGTATGTACACGATTAATGGTGCTTATGGTACCCTATTCATGACACGATTTCTCGTATCATTTCTCATAACGCATCATACTTGGTACTCGTTCTCACCAAGTGCGTTTCTTGTATTCTTATATCTCATCACGCTTGGTACTCGTTCTCACCAAGTGTGCTTCTTGTTATCATACCATTTGTAAACATAGTAATATTTGTAACATGTATTTCACCCCCGAAGTTATAAAAACTGAAAACAGTTAAGAGAAAAGGGGGAGCATGAACTCACAACTTTGCGTTCCTTGCGTCGTAAACTTCACCGGATTTGCTTAATTAACATCGTGACCTATACGTGTTTTCTTAACGTTAGTCACTAGACTTGTATCGTACAAGTACAAGTCACTGTCTTTTATGTATATGTTTTCTTGTGTTAAAAATAATTCGTATTTTTAACTAAGTGTCTTACTTATATTATTTTCTCGAAAATAAATATAAGTTTCTTGTATTTTGCACTTTGCACCCGAGTTATGTCTCTTGTATGTTGTATATGTGTTTTTGTTACAAAAATTATGGCGAGGTTTATATTCGAAAAGCATAGTTTAGAACACACTAGCAACATTTTTCTAGAAAAAATTTATTAAGTGTGAGGATTTTTAGAAAATTTCGCCATGGTCTCCTTTGTGAATGGAGGTGTCCATGCTAAGTAGCACATCATTTTCTTTAGCATATAACACTTTAGATCGTTCTCAAATAGTCGACCCGACATTCTGACATGCAAGATACTACTTTTGTCGTTTCAGTTTTAATATATAAAACTGGACTGTTTTCGGACATTTTAATAAAATGGTTAGCTTATTCCAATAATTCCCAAATTTTTACAGAATTTCTTTTTCGAATCAAATTATCATTGTGTGAAAATTTCGGGGTCCAGATCATCATCAATATTTTATAGAAAATCATTTACCGAACTGCGGTCAGATTTGTTACTTTCTGACCACAGCCTACGGAATAATTCGTTTAAAATTTATCGTAAGTACGTTTTACGAAATTCCAGTTGGAGGGTCACACTGACATCAGTGACCATCTACTGTATGAATTTCAGGGGCTGGTTCTACTCAGGTTTCAAGTTATGATGAAAAATATAACACATATTTTCAGCAGGAAAATGCAGCTTGAGCTGCTGTTACGAAACGACCCTTTAAAAATAGTAAACGACTTCGAAAAATTACGATTCCTGTGCCATTTGACCTGTTTTTGGAAAATTCATAACTTAGGCTTCAGAAATTCTGTTTTTCGATTTATTATGGTCGGTTTACAGCCCTTAGAAGTTGGCTGAAAATGTAGTTCAGCATGTTTCTTTAGAGTTTCAACGCTACTAGATCGTATCAACCAATGTCCGAATAACGGGTTTATCAAGAAACCAACGATCAAATATCATGTATGATTTAACCCAACCCTTATCCAACAAGATTTCATCTTCAAATAATCTTTTATGTTCAAGTTTCATGTAAAGTTTCATATTCATCATCTTAGTGTTCTTGTTCTTGTGATTTAAACATAAACATCAAAATACAATTTTTGATCACCCAAAACAAGATGAACAAGGGTGTATAAGTAACCTACTACTAGCACAAGGCTAGGGTAGGATCTAGTGATGAAGATGATGAGAAAAAGATGGAGATTAAGCAAGGAACAAGCCCTTTTGAAGCACCACAAGTTGCAAGTCTCTTGTATCCACCTTCTACACTTGAATGGAGCTCAAAGTTGGATGATTATGGTGGGTTAGTGGTGGTGATGGGGGCTGTTTGGGGGTGAGCCGAAAGAGAGAGGAGAGATGTGAGGGAGTGGGGTGTTGATTGTGTGAAGATATGAAAGGACATGCACCTTACTTATAAGGTTCCTTCCAAATATTATGTTCAAGATTACAAGCAACATATCAACTAAAATATGGGAAAAATATTATGGAAGTTATGTTGGTGAATGTGTGGGTCCACTTATGGCTGAAAATCGGTTTAGTGGGGGGGGGGGGTTGTTATGTAAAACTTGTGACCAAATGGTAAAGATAAGTTAGAATCCAAGTGTTACTTACATATGGTATTTATTTGATATGTAGTGGGTGTTAGGGTGTTCGGGGAGCACGACTAGCCAAGAAATAAATAAATAATGTGTTTGGCAAAAATTTAGTGTCCCGGGTAATGTCCGGTTATTCGGTTAGATACCGCTCCGTTAAAGTGCTAAATTGCACCGTTTAGTGTCTTTCTTGTACCCTTTTGCACCCCTTTCAATTCCCGACACTTAGGGAAATATTCTGGACGATAGAACGTAAATTCTGCATAATATTTATATGTTTAAAAGTTGATCATAGTTGAATTTAATAAAATTTACACTTAAAGTGCGTTTCGGGTGCTTTTTAGTGTGTATTTTAGCTTTTGAAGCGTCTATATGTAAACCCTTGTATGTACACTTGGGTTTTAATGCATTCTTGTCATTGGACCTACACTTAGGCCACAATTCTAATGTTTGACTGCTTTCTGCAGTTCTGTTGACACACTGTGTTTTACTTGTGAGTTTACTAGTATTTCTGACGCAACGCGGTTCTTTAATGTATAATGTATTCTTGTAGTATAAAACGTGCATGAATTCACTTGTATAGTATGTTATCAGACAAAGTTGACGTTTAAGCACATAATTGTAGTCATTAAGTAATAATTAAAGTGTACGGAAATTACCGGTTTGGTGCCAGTTGTCACAGTTCCGGCAAGTCAGGTTTTTCATTTGAAAAGATCTACCCAAGCCTGACCTTTCTTGGGTATTTTTGAATTCTTGTTAAACAATGATGGAAAATTTGCATCATCCATTATTAAACCAGAATTCTCAACTTTTACCTCAACACATGGCTCTTCTGGCTTTAATGAACTAGATTCATTGCCGGAACATGGCTCCTTTGACTTTGTTGAGTCAAGATCATTGCCAACAACTGGCTCTTTTGTTTCAGCGGAAACAAATTCATTACCAGGAAGTAAAAATTTCACTTTCTTTGTTTTGTTAATCTTTTGATTAACCACTTTCTCTTTCTTCCCTTTCTCTTCTGTCCTCAGATTTGTATCTGATGAATTGTTTTACTAGACTTGTCTTTCTTTGGCGAGCTAGACGATTTATCAGATCTTTTATCTGTTTTACCAGTTGTATCTGAGGACAAAATCCTTTCCAGATACTCTCTTGCCTTCTTCCACTTCTTCCTCAGTCTGTCTTTTTGCCCTTGTGAAAGCTTAACTTTCATTTCTGGAACTTTCTGTTCCTTGGGCTTCTCTTTGACTTTGACTGATTTCTTTGCCATTTTCTGAAATTCAGCCCTTGATCTTTCATTTGATCTCATTGGGCAATCTCTGGCAATATGTCCTTTGATTTGGCATTCATAACATCTTCTTGTCTCAAATCTCTGTCTCTGGTAGTTAACAGCAATGTGTCCTTGAAAACCATAGTTGTAACACACCCTGTTATCGTACCAATCTCCTCCATCAATCCAAACACTCAAATCATAGCACTGATTTGATTTGTAGTACTCATGACTTCTCCTATAAGCTTGATTTGATGCTTGAGCACTGTGGTCAAACCTGCACCACTTATTAACAACTTTTTGGGAGTTTTGATTTTCAACTTTTTGTGATTTTTTATAATGATTCGATGACTGCACTGATGAGCTTTTATTGTAATTTTGAAGATTTTTCGGTTTTTTAACATTTTGTTTTTGTTCCACATTCTTCTTTATAGGTTTTTGCTTTGAGCATTCACCTATTTCAGTCGAATGTAAAACAGTTTCTTTAAATTTTTCTTTTAATTCCAAAAATATTTTCCTTTTCTCTTTTTCATCATCAGTTTTATCATCGCAATCTTCAATTTTGACTTTGTCAAAATTTGTGACATTGTCACTTATTGGAATAGCATTGATCGGTTTTGGACAAAGTTGATCAATCATTGCTGAAGAGGTCACAAAACTTTTCAATTTCTTCTCAAACTCAGCAATTTTATTTCTTGCACTCTTAGCTTCATTTTCAAGCTGAGAGATTTTTTCAAGCTGAGAAGTAATTGCATTTTTATTTTCCACTATATTCTTTTCAAGAACAGATTTTTCATTTTCTAAAACTTTTATATGTTCTTGAAATTTTTCTTCATTTTGTTTCAGATTTTTGTTTTCCAATTTTATCCAAAGATCTTTGTTTTCTGAAGATTTTATCTTATCTTTAAAAACTTTTTCATTTTCTTTCAAAATTTTGATTTCCAATGTCAAACGCTCCACATCCTTCAAGAGTTTGACATTGTCTGATTCAAATTTATCACATTTTGAGCACTTCTCGGTCATCTTTACAGCTTTCTTCTCAACCTTGATAGCTGAAATTTCTTTAACTTGCTCCTCTACCTCTTGAACAATTTCCTTAGATTTGACTGTTACTTCATTAGTTGCTGCTTTACTCTTCTCTCTTGAATCAAACTTCAATTTTCTAATCTTTTGGAACTCAAGTTCTTGAGCTTGAATCTTCTTGACGAAATCGCTCAAATTGAAACTACAATATTCTCCGCTCTTCTTCCAAGCTAACAAATACATTCCCCACACATCAATTGGTAAAGCATTCGCCAACTTATCAAGCCACTCCTCATTCATTTTGTTAATTTTCAAATTTCTCATCTCTCTATACAACTTAGCATACCTCTCGATCAAATCTTTTGTAGACTCTCCCTTGATACCTGTAAAACTATCAAACTTATTCCGTGCAATATAAAATTCAGAACCCATGTTTCGGTTTTAAAAGATTTTCAAAGACGGGTTTTCGAATGATACGATAATTCACACAAACTAAAATCAGTTCAATCACTTTATTAATCAACTGAATCAGATGAATATCCGATTTAGTGACAAAAATCTGACTACAGCAGATCGAGTGTGAATTCGCTCGGGTGAGTATTCAATGCTTGACTAACACCTCGGATCACCTGCAATCAAACCAATAAACGATCAGTTCAAAACGAACTAAATACGTAAAAGTGTGTGTTTGTGAAATCAATCTAAGACCCGTGTCAAAGATTCGCGGACTCGTTCAATGTAGTTCACGTAAAATTACTGACTGAAAGAACCGATTAATCAATGAACAGTATTGGGCCTTTAATCAAAAGTTTTAAATGGCCTGACCCAATACTACCACATACAAACTATTTTCAAATTTGGGTCGACAAGTTTCAAATTTAAAACACTTTGATTGGGCCGCTAACACATGAAGTCACATGGGCTGCCTATTCAATTCACGTGGCCGGCAATTATAACACTCAACACAAATGGATCTATTAAAACAAGTGGGCCGGTGTACTAAATTGTTTCACGTGGGCTGTTAATATTGATTCTAATATTTTGACTTGGCCTATATCTAAGCAATTTCTATCACATGTAAACTGCTTATTAAAAATACTTTTGCCGACAACAATTGTTCACGTGATGTATTGTCCCAAAGCAAACAATCTTATGCAATTACTTGAGTTTAATAGCCAACAATCATTAATTTTCAATTTAATTGGGCTGACAATCACCTTGACAATCACATGCTCACATGCAAACTATAATTCAAGTCTCATTCACGTGATGATCAGATCAATAATCAAAACCTTATTGGACCAAAAACTCCACTATGCTGAAACATAATAATGGCCATGCAAACTTTGTTTGATGATTGGGCCGCTTAGTTTTGTTCAATTATTCAAAATTCCTTGGAACTATTTATGAATTTACATGGTTTTCGATGTAGTAGACTGTCAACACTTTACTTTTACAGTTTGATTGGACCGATTGATTTTAATATGCTGATTCTATTGGACCAACAAAACCCACTAATCCGACAACATTGATGTTTCACTCATGGTTGCAAAAGTCGCTAGGCGCTCCCAAGTCGGATTCGGGAGTATTCGGGAGGTACTCGGCCTAGGCGGAGATTAATCAGGGAGTAATGGGCCTAGGTGAGCAGTACTCGGGCCTCGGCAGCCTACCTTGTAGCGAGTACTCGGAGCCTAGGCGGGACTTTTACAACCATAGTTTCACTCAAATCTGATTGGGACAATATCTTTGAATCACATGAACTGACACACGCAATTATGAGCTCAAGCGAAATCTGGCAATAAAGTTTCAAGCGGAATCTGACGCTCAAGAGAAATCAGTCAATAACTTCGAGCGGAATCAACAGTTTTGATTTTCAAGCGGAATAAGGTGTAGTTCGGAGCGAAATCTGATTTCGCTTGAACTAAGATGGACAATTTCGAGCGGAATAAGTGTATTTCAAGCGGAATCAGCGATTTTTCGAGCGGAATCAGGTATATCTCAAGCGGAATCAGTATTTTCGAGCGGAATCAGACTGATGTCACGTGATATTGGACCAAAAACCTTCGATTTCTCCTAAACAGCTAGGAATTTGGATCTGAAACTTGGTAGGGTTATAGATCAGGTGTTTTCGCACAACATATCAAAAAATCAGCCGATTCGGACCGTAAAATCCCGTTCAATTTTTAAAAATTCGGTTAAAAACGTGAAAGAATGAGTAGAAGTCAGAATTTTCAGTGAAAACAAGCTAAATCGGTAAGAACTCTTCCTCCTGAGCTCTGATACCACTTGTAGGATCGATTTCGGACCCGAACAAGTCGTTCAAAAGAGTTCTCGGATCAAATCAGAGGCGGAATACAAAGATTTGATCTTCGTTCAGCTTGTTATACACTTTAACGGTCTCTTTTATTGATAAACGTGACGATACAATGGCTGGAGACAATTTGGCAGCACCTCGGTACAAAATCCTGATTCCCCACCAAATGACACTATCACTACCCTGTTTATAGTGTTTCTGAGTCCCCACGAAAGTGCAACTTTCTGATTCCCCACGAAATGACAATTTTCTAATTCCCTACGAAAATGTCATGTCCATTTCGTGGGAAATCAACATTTCGTGGGAAATCAACATTTCGTGCCCTAATCTAAACAATTCTATACAAGACTCGAAACAAGACGAAGACGACAGACGGATGCACCAACATTGTTGATATGGTTGTTGATTTTAAAAGAAAATAAACACATGTTTTGAACACATGAGAAACCTCCATTTTTAGGGGAAACTCTGTCGAAATTTCTATAAATTTTGACACTTAGAAAAATATAAGTTCTGAGGAACTTATCTCCTAAAAATGTGCCTAGAAAAGTTACCAAGGTTTCCCTAATTTTTGTGATAAGAAGTGATGATTTCTTCAAGACTAAAATTGGTATTAAGTGTGTATATTTTTTAGAAATATATATATATATATATATATATATATTATTTTACCACCTAATTTTGTGCTAAGTGTATGTAGTATGTATTATACGTACTAGTGTATTAGGACATGAAAATACACAAAATACTCTTGAGAAGTAAAAACACAAAAATACACATATAACATACTTAGACATATACAAGAAAATATATTTGTGAAAAATATATTAGTTGATAGAAATAAATAACTTGGTCAAGTTATGGGCATAAAATGAAGTTTTGAACAAAATACATAATTCGGGTGCAAAGTACAAAATACAAAATACTTATATTAAATTTTGAGAAAATAATATAAGTAAGATACATATTTAAAAATATAAAATATTTTTAACACAACAACACATATACAAAAGATAGTGACTTGTGCTTGTACGATACAAGTCTAGTGACTAACGATAATAAAACACGTTTAGGTCACGACGCACTATAAGCAAATCCGGTGAAGTTTGCGACGCAAGGAACGCAAAGTTGTGAGTTCATGCTCCCCCTTTTTCTTTTAACTGTTTTCAGTTTTATAACGACGGGGGTGAAATACATGTTACAAATACTTCGATATTTACAAAATGGTATGATGTGTACTAAAACGAGAAGTACTCTTGGTGAAAACTAGTGCCAAGAATTGATACGAGAAATCGTGTCACGAATAGGGTACCATAAGCACCATTAATCGTGTACATACTTAGACCGCAGAACAAAAGGTTAGATCTAATGGGTTTCAGGGCAGCCCCACTCTTGGTGACCACTAGAACCAAGTAGTGTTTTTGTGTCTCAGTCGTGAATCGACTACAGAAAAATGCCTATGGTTTGGTGACTTCCTATGTCGTGTCACATGTTAATGACTTTGCAACCCATTAACACTTGATACATATAGACATACTTGATTTATACATGAATATGTGATTTAAACAAAATACATACCATGTTTTTCATACAAAGTATACAAACGTCCAATACAAAAACTGCATGAATTCACACCAACATTATGTTGACGTTTTTTTCCAAAACTCACATGTATTTCAGGTAACTAGAAGTGGATGTGCGCGCAGCCTTACTCATGCTTGTGGATGTCGCTTATGTTTATCTTTAAATGAATTTGTAAACTTTTAAGACAATGTTTTATGCTACCTCGCGATGTAAACGCTAACTTATGTTTTTCAAAGTATGAAATGTTTGGTATTTAAAGTTATTTTATGAGCATGTAGTATGTTTGCCTTTCGTATGCAATGAGAACCTTTCATGATCACACCTCGTGCTTCCGCCGCAGAAAGGGGTGTGACAGATTGGTATCAGAGCTGCGATTGTAGTGAACCAGATTCCTTCTCGAGTCTAGTCTACAATCTCTAGGATCCTATCATGAAAACAATTTTCAAAAAAGGTTTTTCATTGCATAAAACTTCTCGCGACATCCACTGCCTGAAACTGTTTAGAAAGAGTCAAGAAGAGACACTACGAGACTTAGGGTGCCCAAAAGTAGCACTTGTCTTTAACTGAGAAATTACTTGCAATTATGTGTGATATTTAGCATATACTATAAGTAGAATATCACTAGTATGCATGACCCTACCTGAAAACAATGGCCTAACTGAAGGAAGAGATACGAGGACGAAACGAACTTTTCGGACTGTGCAAGGAGTTACGTAATTATGGATACATACATAATTATGGAATTCAATCCACAGAAACCACAGCAAGTCTCGTCGCGTATAGATTCCCCCAGTGAAAAAATAAAGGTCAAAGGTGAATACCTCTCTCCCAGCCTACTAAGTACTCTGCTGGAGTAATAATTGTTTGATGTCACTTATGTGGTATATACCTGTGAATATATATATATATATATACTACTGTCTAGTACGACGATATCAAATAAATGTCTAACCCTGTTGCGTTATGTTCTGTCAGAACATGGCACCCGGGAAAGCTGTGAACGCTCGTGATCAACCTCCTCCTCCCCCACTACCAAGAACTGCTGAAGAGCTGAACACTCTATTGGAAGAAAGGATCTCTGCTGCGATTGCCTAGTACGAGGCGAACCATACTCAAGACAGTGGAGGACTAAGCAATGCTAGGCGCAACGGGAATGGAGATTCTTCTGGAGGAAACGCGGCTCAAGGTAACCTTAAGACAATTTGCTAAGCATGGAGAAATTAATGAACGGTCCTTGTTTCATTATTTCTTCGATTGCTCACAAGTGAATTGGTTGGATCAATTACAGGCTGCACCTTCAAGCAGTTCCTCGACTGCAAACCCCTGAACTACGATGGCACTGGAGGAGCAGTGGCGTTTATACGCTGGACGGAAAAGACTGAAGCCACTATCCGCATGAGCAAATGTGCCGTGGACCAACAAGTCACTTTTACTACAGGGTAGTTTATCGATGAAGCTCTGACTTGGTAGAACTTGCAAGTTCAAACCTTGGGTGATGATGCCGCGTATGGCATGACTTGGGATGAACTGAAAGAGAAAATGAGAGAGAAGTACTGCTCTCGTGCCGAACTCCAAAGGTTGGAGACGGAGTTCTGGCACTTGACTATGGTAGGTGCTGACATCACTGGGTATACTCGTAGGTTCCATGATTTGTCTAGGGTGATTCCCTACATGGTGACTCCGGAATTTAAGCGAGTTGAACGTTACATTTGGGGACTGGCCCCAGAGTTTCGCGGCATGGTAACTTTAGCCAAACCCCAAACAATCACCGAGGCTGTAACTCTGGCTGTCAGCCTTACTGAAGATTGTGTTCGTATGAAGAAGCTATCACTAAACCCAACGGAAAATACCGACACGCATGCGGAGTCGTCCGGTGACAAGAAAAGGAAACATGCAAACCTGAATCAAGCAACTCGTAACAACAAGGGTTCCAACAAGAAGCGTGACCCCAACCCGCCTCAGGAGACGAAAGCTCTTGCAGCCATGAATGACGCTCCAGCTAAAGGATACCAGGGCACCTTGCCCAAATGCAATCGATGCAAGCGTCATCACGAGGGAGTTTGTCGCGTTTCAAAGTGTGACAAGTGTGGAAAGTTGGGTCACCGCACTAAAGACTACTGGGGTAAGGGAAACCGGAACGGGAATGGAAACCGCAACGGTGCTGGAACAATGGGGGAAATGGAAATGGAAATGGCAATGGTAACCGAGTTGGAAATGAAGCCGAGCGAAACCAAGGATGCTTCAGTTGTGGAAGCAATGAACATTTCATGAAAGACTGCCCAAGGTAAAATAACGCTCAGGCTCGAGCATTTGTGATTGGAGCAAGGGACGCACGCGAGGACCCTAAGGTGGTCACCAGTACGTTTCTCGTAAACAATCACTTTGCATCCATATTATTTGACACTGGTGCCGATTATAGCTTCATGACTGTGGAATTTAAACGTATGCTTGGGATAGAGTCTAGTAGGTTAGATATTCCTTATTCTATAGAGCTAGCCAATGGTAAACTTGTTGAATCGGGCAAAGTTGTTAGAAGCTGCACACTAGAACTTGGTGAACGAAGATTCAGCATCGACCTCTTACCTATTCAATTGGGTAGCTTTGACGTAGTGGTCGGTATGGACTGGTTGTCCAAGAATAAAGCTGAAGTTGTTTGTCATGAGAAGACCATCGCATCCCTTTGGCGAATGATGAAACCCTCATCGTACATGGAGAAAAACGAGACGCGCCTCTACAAATCATCAGTTGCTTGAAGGCATAGAAGTGCTTAAGGAAAGGATGTGTTGCTTTCCTAGCGCACGTTGTAGATAAGAAGGCGGTGGAGCCGAAGCTCGAAGACATTCCTGTGGTGAAAGAGTTCCCTGATGTCTTTCCCGAAGATCTGCCAGGACTACTTCCGCAACGACAAGTCGAATTCCGCATAGACTTGGTTCCAGGAGCCGCTCCTGTAGCCAAGGCACCCTATCGGCTTGCACCATCCGAAATGCAAGAGTTGTCTACACAACTTCAAGAGTTGTTGGATAAAGGATTCATAAGGCCAAGCTTCTCGCCTTGGGGAGCTCCAGTATTGTTCGTGAAGAAAAAGGATGGAACTCTTCGGATGTGTATCAATTACAGAGAACTAAACAAGCTCACAATCAAGAATCGGTACCCACTACCGAGGATTGATGACTTATTTGATCAATTGCAAGGGTCAAGCTACTATTCCAAGATCGATCTTCGATCTGGATACCATCAGTTATGGATACAAGAAGAAAGCGTACCAAAGACTGCATTCAGAATGCGTTATGGGCATTACGAGTTCCTTGTAATGCCATTCGGCCTGACAAACACGCCAGCAGTATTCATGGATCTGATGAACCGCGTATGCAAACCATATCTCTATAAATTCGTGATCGTATTTATCGATGATATCCTGATTTACTCACGGACGAAAGAAGAGCACGAGCAACACCTCAGAACCATTTTGGAGCTACTGGAGAAAGAGAAACTTTATGCAAAGTTCTCAAAGTGCGAATTTTGGATTCACGAAGTACAATTTCTTAGTCACGTTGTGAATGAGAAGGGCATCCATGTAGACCCATCCAAGATCGAAGCCATAAAGAATTGGGAAGCCCCCAAAACCCCAACTGAAGTTCGTCAATTTTTGGGCTTAGCGGGCTATTATCGACAGTTTATTGAGAATTTCTCAAAGATAGCTCAACCGCTGACTACCCTTACACAGAAGGACAAAAAGTACGACTGGGGCGACAAGCAGGAGGAAGCCTTCCAACTACTTAAGAACAAGCTATGCGATGCACCAATACTATCATTACCCGAAGGCACAGAAGACTTCGTGGTATACTACGACGCTTCACGACAAGGTGTGGGTTACGTGCTCATGCAATGCCAAAAAGTCATCGCTTATGCTTCAAGACAATTGAAAGTACATGAAAGGAACTACACCATGCACGACTTGGAACTGGGTGCGGTGGTATTCGCCCTGAAGATCTGGCGACACTATATGTATGGTACTCGATGTACAATCTTCACAGATCACAAAAGTCTACAACACATACTTGATCAGAAGGAATTGAACATGCGCCAGTGGCGATGGGTCGAGTTGCTAAACGATTACGACTGTGAGACTAAGTACCATCCTAGAAAGGCAAACGTTGTAGCGGACGCATTAAGTCGAAAAGAAAGAGTTAAGACCCTAAGGGTTCGAGCATTGGAAATGACGATTCGAACAAACCTCACAGCACGCATTCGGGATGCGCAACAAGAAGCCCTTAAAATGGAAAACCGAAAAGCTGAATTCCTCCGGGGTGCATTAAAATATATGGTGCCAAATGAAGAGGGAGCCTTATACTTTAAGAAACGTATATGGGTTCTGCTCTATGGTGGCCTACGAGAAGTCATCCTTGATGAAGCGCATAAATCGAGATACTCGATCCATCCAGGATCGGACAAGATGTATCAAGACTTAAAAGAATACTATTGGTGGCCGAGGCTCAAGAGCGATGTTTCTGTTTATGTTGGAAAATGCCTAACCTGTGCTAAGGTTAAGGCTGAATATCAGAAACCATCCGGCCTACTACAACAACCAGAGATTCCCATGTGGAAGTGGGAGCAAATCTCGATGGACTTCATAACGAAATTACCCAAGACCCCTAGAGGGCACGATATGATATGGGTAATAGTCGATCAGGTAACAAAGTCCGCGCATTTCCTACCAATCCGGGAGAAGGATAGCACTGGAAAGCTTACTGAGATATATTTAAAGGAAATTGTGACGCGTCATGGAGTACCAATCTCAATTATTTCAGACAGAGATGGACGCTTTGTTTCAAGAATCTGGCGATCCTTTCAGGAAGCCTTTGGATCTCAGCTAGATCTAAGCACAGCATTCCATCCACAAACAGATGGCCAGAGCAAACGGACTATACAAACATTAGAAGATATGCTTCGCGCATGCGTCATGGACTTAGGCGGCAGCTGGGATACTCACCTACCTTTGGTTGAGTTTTCCTACAATAACAGTTATCATACAAGCATAAAAGCCGCACCGTTCAAAGCTCTGTATGGCCGCAAGTGCCGATCGCCCATATGTTGGGCAGACGCTGGAGATAAGCATATGGTTGGTCCTGAACTTGTACAAGAGACAACCAACAAGATCACGCAGATCCGAGAACGCATTAAGGCGGCTCGAGATCGACAAAAGAGCTACGCTGATCAAAGGCGAAAACCATTAGAATTTGAGGTGGGAGACAAAGTGTTGTTAAAGGTCTCACCTTGGAAGGGCATGGTAAGATTCAGAAAACATGGAAAGCTGAATCCACGACACATCGGACCATTCAAGATCTTAGAGAGAATTGGTACCGTAGCATACAAGTTGGAATAACGGAAGAACTTAATGGAGTACATGATACGTTTCATGTATCCAACCTCAAGAAGAGTCCAACACAAGAAAACGTGATCATCCCAACGGATGAAGTGCATATTGACGACACCCTCCGATTTACAGAACAACCCGTTGAGGTTACCGACTGGAAAGACAACAAGACCAGAAGGAGCAGTGTCAAGCTTGTCAAAGTACGTTGGAACTCTAAGCACGGACCCGACTACACGTGGGAACGTGAAGACCAGTTCAAAGAAAAGTACCCCCACCTGTTCAAGAAGACTCCTGCCAGAGCTAGTTCGTCCTGAATTTCGGGACGAAATTCTTTTAACGGGGGGAGACTGTGACAACTGGCACCAAACCGGTAATTTCCATACACTTAAATTATTATTTAATGACTGTAATTATGTGCTTTAATGTCAACATTATCTGATAGCGTACTACACAAGTGAATTCATGCACGTTTCATACTACAAGTATTACATTATACATTAATGAACTGCGTTGCGTCAGAAATACTAGTAAACTCACCGGGAAGACACAATATGCCAACAACTCTGCAGAAAGCAGTCAGGCAATAAAATTAGGGCCTAGGTGTAGGTCCAACAACAAGAATATATTAAAACCCAAGAGTACATACAAGGGTTTATATATAGAATTTACGGAAGCTAAAATACGCACTAAAAAGCACCTGAAACACATTTTAAGTGCAGAATTTTATTAAATTCAGCTCAATTCAGCTTTTAAATACATAAATATCATGCATAAATTATGTTTTATTATCCAGAATACTTCCCCGAGTGTTGGAAATTAAAAAGGTTACGAAAGGGTACTTAAAAGACACTAAAAGGTGCAATTTAGCACTTTAACAAACCGGTATCTAACCGAACAACCGGACTATACCCAAAACATCAAAATATTATTAGAGGCATTACTTTAACATTACCAAGCTAGTTATGGGCCTTAAACATCATATTATATTCTAAAACACCTAGACACACTTAACACAAAAATATACACTTGAAGTATAACTAGAAGTTGTAACTTAGAATTGGAACCTAACTAGCTACCCCCCCCCCTCATAACCGGTTTTAGACAAGGGTGGCCCACCTTGATTTCTTTTGTTAATTAATTTGATCATGTTGGCTCTTTAAGAACATGATGCCCATGGGATAAAGAGATTAAATGGGTTATAAATAAACACATAGAGTTCTTACTTTCATTCACTCAACACCAACTCTTCTCTCCTCCCTCCTTGCTTGTTCTCGGCCGCAAACAACAACCCCACCACCACCATCATTCACCCATCATCATCTAGCTTCAAGCATACTCAAGGGTGTTAGAAGGTGCATAGTGAAGCTAGGAGCTTTCGGAAGTTGAAGAACCTCAACCGTTTGCTTTTATCCACTCGTTTTCTTCCCTTGAACATCCCTAGCCTTGTGCTAGTAGTAAGTGCTCTAAAACTTCATCTTGTTCTTGATTTTGGTGGTTAATAGATGTTAGAATGATTAAATGATGAAAACTCTAATGAACATAAGCTAAGTCTTGAACATAAAGTGATAAATGATGGATAAATAGAAGATATATGGGTAAATCATGTGAATCTTGTGTAGTTATGATTATTTGATGATGTTTGTTAGTAGAAGTAGGATGGATCATCATCTAGACATTCTAGTTCATGTTTAAGAACATGAACTAGCAAGATGTAAATGCTAGAAATATGAAGGATGATGAAACCATCCACCCATGAACTTGAAACTTGAATAAATGTAATTTTTCTTGGAAAATAAGGTTACAAACTTGTAGATCTAAAGATCTACAAGTGGTTTTTCGGAAGAACCAAGTGGAAAATACTAGATTGTTAAAAACCCGGATCTTGTATGAACTAAAATCATTTTTAGTAAGTAAACAAGTGTATAAACACTTGTGTAACAAAAAAATCCCACAAAGAAATATTTTTGGAAAACAAGACTAGAAGATGTGAAAATGCACTTCCTTAAAAAATAAAGTTTTTAAGAAACTAAACTTATTTTTAAAGATAACAAGACCTACTAAACATGTTAGTAACTTACTACATATTTTTACAAACTTTCAAGTTCATAAGTTTATGGTATATGCTTGTTTTGACAAGTTTGGTAAATAAAGATTGTGTTGTTGATATGGTTGTTGATTTTAAAAGAAAATAAACACATGTTTTGAAAACATGGGAAACCTCCATTTTTAGGGGAAACTCTGTCGAAATTTCTATAAATTTTGACACTTAGAAAAATATAAGTTCTGAGGAACTTATCTCCTAAAAATGTGCCTAGAAAATTTACCAAGGTTTCCCTAATTTTTGTGATAAGAGGTGATGATTTCTTCAAGACTAAAATTGGTATTAAGTGTGTATATTTTTAAGAAATATATATATATATATCTATACTATATTAATAAGCATATTCAAAGGGCAGAAATGGTCATTTGTCCATTTACAACACTTGGAAGCATATTGTACAATGCTGCAAAGCACAAAATAATTTCAACATCCTAAAATCTCATTTGGGCGGGATTTTGATGAGCGGGCCTTTAAAATTCAAAATCAAAATACTTCAAATCTAAATTTTCTTTTGCAAACCTTAGATTCTCAGACTTTCTTTTTCCCCCTTTCATACACGCACACACCTTACAGAGTGAAAGATACCGCGCAGAGAGAGATACGGGAGCCATTCAATGGTTGCGACGGCCGACGGACTCTACAATTGCCATTCATCACCAAGTTTTGGTTCAAAGTCCCCCTTCTAACCTAAAACACAACCCCTGACCCTCATTTTCATCAAGCGCCGCTCTTCACCAAACCCTAACGTTCTTCACCAGAGCCACCGCCTCCCTCACCCCGCCGCATAATTCTCTCCGTCATCATCACGACCACCGCCTCTCTCACCACCAAACACGAAGACAACGGTGATTCACACGACTGGGTTCTGATTGGAGTTTCAAGGGTAAGTTTTTGAGTTTTCTTTAGCCCTGTATTGATGATTATCAGCTATAGTTTGATGTTTATTGTGATATTTTGCTTAGACAACATATATTGAACCGATTTGGAGTTGCTAGGGTTTCGGTATGAAAAATCAAGAATCTCTTCTTAAAATCAAATCTATAGAAGCAAGAAGCTTGATGATTCTGGTCGAGGTAAGCCATGAAGCTTGATCTTGTAAAAACAAGGGTTCTAGGATTTAATGTGCTTTTATGTTTTTTGTGGTCTATTGGGTTCTGGGTAGGTTTCGTTTGATGTTGTTATCTAGGGTTTTTTTATATTTATGAATCTTTAAGCTGTTTGATGAACATATGGTTCATAGTTCTTTAGTTATTTTTATCTTTTTTGAAAGGTAGTTAATGTATTTGATTTTTGTTTATAAGTTGTTTCTTTATACTTTTCTTGGTTAATATTAACAATAGTTATGACTTTCACAATTGAGTGATTAACGATGTTTCTTGAATGGTAAGCTGATACTTTTTTTTGTCGTGTGCAATGAATCTCAAAATCACCTCTTGCTTGATTTTATGTTTGTTGGAAAAGGTGAACATTGCAACCATGGAGAGGTTATGGTTTTTGGTGTCAAGAAAGCTCGACATACCGGATTATCGGTGAGTAAAGAACTATTTAATATGGTATAGTTGACAATCTTATAATTTTTATTATTCTTAAATCTTAATGATGTTACCCATGTAGGTATCTTTAAAGTCACCTGGTGATGATGGGAGACTAGGCGAGTAGGAGGCGATCGATAGTTCGATCCTTGAACTGAGCGGGTTTTACCTCACCGCACTGTCGTGCCTTCGGGCGAGTGTTCACGGGCTTCGGCCCTAGGTGGGGGTTTTCCCCGGTTCGGAAGGCGAGTGTATCCCGATGTGGTGAATTTCGCCAGTAACCCATTTGGAGGATTCGTTGGCCGTTCAAAAAAAAAGGTATCTTTAAAGTCAGAGACGAGGGCTCTGGTATTGAAGAAATCAGTTCCCCTGCGACGATTATTATGGATAAATAATCAGTCAAGAGGTATGGTTTTCTTAACATTATAATATTCTATTCTATTCTGATAAATGTAACCCCACTTTGCAAATTACCGTTGTCGCTCCATGCGACACATATTCGATGATGACTTGACGGTGGGGCGCTGCTGCTACCAAAACGAAATTTTTAAAAGTTTTATATCTCAACAAGTTAACAGTTCGTTTCATCAAATTTATTTTTAAAATTTATAATTTTTTTACAGCTTGGGAATTGAGATAATTTGCATCAAACAGTTAGCTAGATAGAAGCAAAATTTGTGTGTACCCAAATCAGTTTTACAAGTAGTTACGGTAAAAACAGGTTAACATAACATGTTTTTGATTTTATGTTGAAAGTTTTATTTGATTGTTTGTGCAGGGAGCCAAGGGGGTTTGGATTTGTGCTCTTCTTTTGGTAAGGCTGAAATGTTGTGGAAATCAAATGGCAGAATCACATACCCCATGTTGGGGATTTTAACGAGAGTACATATTATATGGAGGGCAATACGGGGCACCCTGTGTTTGAGACTGCGTACGGAAAGATCGGTGTCAACATATGCTACAGAAGGCACCATCCGTTAAACTGGTTAGCCTTCGGGTTAAACGGTGCCAAAATTGTCTTTAATCCGTCTGCCACTGTTGGTGAACTCAATGAGCCAATGTGGCCCATCGAGGTACCCACGTGTTCTTGTTTTTACCTTTCTTTAAGAGCGATTGCCTTTTTTTACTATGCACGTGCATTTTGTTTAGGCACGAAATGCTGCAATAGCAAATAGTTACTTTGTGGGGTCCATCAACCGGGTGGGGACAGAGGTGTTCCCGAATCTGTTCACATCAGGCGATGGAAAGCCGCAACATGCAGACTTTGGTCATTTCTACGGTTCAAGTCATGTTTCAGTGCCGCCATCACTTTAAAGGAACAAACACGGGTTGTTGATATCAGACCTGGATCTTAACCTCTGCAGACAGCTAAAGGACAAATGGGGGTTTCGTATGACGGCTAGATACGAGTTGTATGCTGACATGCTTTCTCGATATATGAAGCTTGATTTCGAGCCCAGGTGGTTTCTGATCCTTTGTTGCCTAAAAATCATTTGTAAAAAATACTTCTATTCCTATCATGGTTTATGTCTATTTATGCTTACTCAAGTAGTTTAAGATTGAAATGGAAGACTTGGCGATCATGAGTTTAAATGCTATAAAAAGCTTGTTTCTCGTGTATATTTTCTGGTTTTATTATTATTGATGTATTATGGATGCTAAGTTGCTATATGAAAAAAAAAATTTCCTTTGATGTTGATGTAATAAAATAATATTGTAACTTGCATTTTGAGCAACAATTATAATTTATCTTTGGTCATATATTTGCAAGAATGTTTAATGTCCCTTTATTAAATTTGAGCAATTTAAGTTTTAACAAATCATTATCTGATCATTAATCCTGCAATTAAAAAAAAGTGCTTCGAGTTTAACCTGACCCGTTTCAATCTGCACTAAACAGGGGATCAACTGGCAATCGAGAAAGAAACCGGAAGACGTCTTGGAATGGGAACCAACATGTATCCTTCTTCAGCCCTGCTCGGCCAAAAAAAGACACGTTAATTGCTACTTTACCCGTCGACAAATTCATAGAAAAAGCCGACGGTTTCGCGGGTGTTTTACCCGGTACGTTTTTGGTTTTCCCCATTTCATTAATCAGATCTGAATCTGAAACGACATAACAAAGCTAATGTTATACATATCCTTGTAATTTTGTTTCACAACACAAATACGAAATTGTAAAACGTTTACAAGCTAGGAAACACATATGTGGAATGACCAGAGACGGAGTAAAATATGCTCCCGCCCTCAAGAAAGCCGATATCAGGATTAAAGTGGCTGACCGATGCAGCCCATAGCGCTTCCGACATCGTCCTTACCGAGCCCGGGCTTAGTGTCATCATCAGTTCTGTTTTGACCAGCCGCACGCCATCTTCCAAAGGATGAAAAATTTCACGGTAATGTCATTTCTAAAGTACATGGATGGTCCATATCGTTTACCAAAATTTTGGATTTGGTCCCTAGCTTTCTAAAAGTACGGTCCCAAATTTTGGTAAACCACATGGACCGTCCGTGTACTTTACTCTTTTTTCTACTTTTTTAAATGCATTTTGTTGAGCCTAATCGTATTTGGTCTTTCGCAGATTTATGCGGTTTCAATCACCATTCGTATTGTTGTAAGTTTCTTGTTACCATCACACCATTCACACACATTTTTTTATTTTTCATGTGTATCTTGGGTCAGCTCGGTTTTTAAACTTTTGTTTGTTATTTGTTTTCGGGTCAGCTCGGCTTCATGCTGCTGGCTTTGATATGGAAGTTTGACTTCCTGCCTTTCATGGTGCTTATTATCGCAATCCTTAATGACGGTTCAGGCTTTTTTCTCCCTTCTCTAATCTTCTTTGTTAGAAAAAAGCCCGATTTATTTTTGCCATTATATTTCATTTCAGGAACTATAATGACCATATCGAAGGACAGAGTAAAACGTCTCCTCTTCCCGATAGCTGGAAACTGGCAGAGATTTTCACCACCAATGTCGTTCTCGGTAGTTACTTAGCGATGATGACGATTATATTTTTCTAGGCGGCTTATAAAACAGACTTCTTTCCAGTATGTGATTTAATTAGTGGGCCAGGCCGGGTTGGTTGGGTATCGATTAAAACGGGCTGGGTTGCTTGGCTCGGCTCGACACACTTATAATATATTTTTTTTTGCAAATGAATCTGCAGTGTACAAATGAATCAGTTGTTTATAACTTATATTTTCCTTTTCATCTTATGTGTGCTCAATTGGGTCGGATTGGAAGGGGTAATCTTATATGTGTGTTGAAACAGGTTGAGTCGGAAGGGGTAATTTTTTGTGTGTTTAAACGGGTCGGACAGGAGAGATAATCTTTAATGTGTGTTCAAAGTTTAAACGGGTCGGATCTAAAAGGGTAATCTTTTATGTGTGTTCAAACGAGTCGGATCAGATTAGATCGACTTATCCTCTTTTTTAGTTTCATAAACAACATGGTATCTAAACAGGAATATAAAATCTATATTGTTTAGTAAATCATTAGAGCTTAAATTTTACATAGTTTCCTTTTAGCTAAAGTTTACAATATAGAACAATATATATTTTATAATTTGATTTGAGTATTGATATATGATTTTAGAACAAAAAACCAATCAACTGAGAAGCTAAGTTTATAGTTTTACTTCGTTTGAGCCATTGCAGACATAATACAACTGTAACCGACCCGTTAATAATTGGGTCAAAGCTGACACATGTGATTTGATTCTGAACTCAAAACTGTGTATTTGACCGCTGAAACTCTCCAATGTTATGTCTTTTTTCTCAGTCGAAATTTCCCGAAAGTGCTACAAATGCCGATGACTGATATCACTGACAAACTCGAATCGTAGCACATAAAGCCACTGCCAAATCTCATCGTCTTGGATGTGAGCCATTGCATCAACATCACAAGCGAAGGCCATAAAACATTCGGTTACCAATGCAAGTCGTTGCTTCACTTGAAAAGAAACATGCCTGCATTCGAAGACAAGTTGCCTGATGATTCCGAAGCCAAAGCCATAGCTGACACCATGCCGCATCTGCAACATATTGAGCTATGTTTCGGTCGGTTTGGTGATTCGGATGTCTCTGAAATCCTCGCAAAATGTAAGGCACTCACTGATAGGAGTAAGACCCCGAATCACCGGTTCAAATCAAACGGTAAAATGAAAGATAGTTCTACGGTTCGTTTGGATACAGATTCACCACCAAACGAAACGGTAGGGCTGCGATATCCAACCGAAGATACAGATACACCACTCGGGCTAAGATGTCGTGTCTAAGTTCACCACCCAACGCGCCACGGTTGAGCTAGCATAGACGAATTAATTAACCCACACACATGAGATAATTAACACAAAGATTTTCATACTAAAACTCACTGATCTTTCATTGCTCACAAAATGTTTACATAAAGGAAACTCAACAAAATAACTACCCCACGTTGCTACATCTTAGGAAAAAGAAAGACTAAAGTATAAACTAAAAAGCAGAAAGTACAACTAAAAAGAGCATGACTAAAACTAATTAAAAACATGGGCATAAAGAGAAATAACTGATGTGTGGATTTGCATGGGAGCCTTGAACCGCCACCATGGAAATTCGACCCGATCTGGCTAACCCATATTGGTGTCATTTTGCATGCTGCTACTGTGCAACGGATCCGTTTTTCTATCGACTCGTCTTTAACGGTTTGCGATCCTACGGCTAACGAGCGTTGGCTCAAGAGGTGGCTATCACTCACTCATCTTGTCATTCAAGGGAGTTGGAATGTAGAGTTGAACGGTGATCTTGTAGAGAGATTTGAACGGCTTCAGCATTTTCATAGCTCGTGGGTTGATGATGATCATCGGTTCTCTGGCATGAGCAAATGCAGTTATGCGAATTTCACAGATTCAGATTCAGATTGATTTGGTTGGTTTATGTTCATGAATTATGATTTGAGTATTGATAGTATGTTGAGACTGTTATATGTATTTTAATTGCTAAAAGGGTTTAAAGTGTTTTTTTCTTCCCAAAATATTATAGTGTTCACTGGTTAATGCGATGTTTTGTTGAATAAAAACAAGAACTTTAACGTCTTGAATCAGCTTCCCAGCATTCAATCTTGTGTTTGAAAATCTTCTTTCGTTCCCATCTTTGCAAATCACCCAACACCCCACCACAACTAAACCATGAGAAACCTCCTTAGCATAGGTCTTTTTTAGTAAACACATAATTGGGCTCCCATTACACCACGAGGCCAACTGGTTCCAAAGCAAAATAGCCGCAAGCAAAACAAGTGATTAGCAGATTCCGACCCGTCTTCGCAAAGAAGGCACACATCCTCTCCATTGTAACAGTTCCGTTTTACTAGCGCGTCGACTGTTAGAATGCGCCCCATAGCTGCTCTCCACACAAATATGTTGCATTTTTTGGGATCCATTTAGGCCACTTAAAAACCAATTTCTCAGAAAAATCAATGTCGCCTTGTTACCCCTTCAGACCCGACCCGATTAAGAAAACTAACTTAAGTACTATACAATATATCACGAGACGACTGATAAATTAACTGGAAAACAAGAACCGCCCTGTACATAGCCCTAAACTCACCAACCTAAATAATATGTTTCCCGCTGCATCGCGCGGGTAAACGGCTAGTATATATATATATATATATATATTATTTTGCCACCTAATTTTGTGCTAAGTGTATGTAGTATGTATTATACGTACTAGTGTATTAAGACTTGAAAAAACACTAAATACTATTGAGAAGTAAAAAACACAAAAATACACATATAACATACTTAGACAAATACAAGAAAATATAATTGTGAAAATATATTAGTTGATAGAAATAAATAACTTGGTCAAGTTATGGGCAAAAAATGAAGTTTTGAACAAAATACATAATTCGGGTGCAAAGTACAAAATACAAAATACTTATATTAAATTTTGAGAAAATAATATAAGTAAGATACATAGTTAAAAATATAAAATATTTTTAACACAACAACACATATACAAAAGATAGTGACTTGTGCTTATACTATACAAGTCTAGTGACTAATGATAATAAAACATGTTTAGGTCACGACGCACTATAAGCAAATCCGGTGAAGTTTACGACGCAAGGAACGCAAAGTTGTGAGTTCATGCTCCCCCTTTTTCTTTTAACTGTTTTCAGTTTTATAATAACGAGGGTGAAATACATGTTACAATTACTTCGATATTTACAAAATGTTATGATGTATACTAAAACGAGAAGTACTCTTTGTGAAAACTAGTGCCAAGAATTGATACGAGAAATCGTTTCACGAATAGGGTACCATAAGCACCATTAATCGTGTACATACTTAGACCGCAGAACAAAAGGTTAGATCTAATGGGTTTCAGGGCTGCCCCACTCTTGGTGACAACTAGAACCAAGTAGTGTTTTTGTTTCTCAGTCGTGAATCGACTACAGAAAAATGCCTATGGTTTGGTGACTTCCTATGTCGTGTCACATGTTAATGGCTTTGCAACCCATTAACACTTGATACATATAGAAATACTTGATTTATACATGAATACGTGATTTAAACAAAATACATACCATGTTTTTCATACAAAGTATACAAACATCCAATACAAAAACTGCATGAATTCACACCAACATTATGTTGACGTTTTTTTTTCCAAAACTCACATGTATTTCAGGTAACTAGAAGTGGATGTGCGTGCGGCCTTACTCATGCTTGTGGATGTCGCTTATGTTTATCTTTAAATGAATTTGTAAACTTTTAAGACAATGTTTTATGCTACCTCGCGATGTAAACGCTAACTTATGTTTTTCAAATTATGAAATGTTTGGTATTTGAAGTACGTTATTTTATGAGCATGTAGTATGTTTGCCTTTCGTATGCAATGAGAACCTTTCATGATCACACCTCATGCTTCCGCCGCAGAAAGGGGTGTGACACTTGTAACTCCTGCAGTGTAACCTCCTAAGTTGTTGCTGGGATGGCAGAGGCGTAGACATCAGACCCAGTCACTTGTGGGAGTATACTCTCAGTGATAGGTGATTGAAATGAACTGGTTTGTGTCTGAGCTATATTCACTGCATGCAACAAGGGTAACATGGATTGTGGTAATATGAGGGTTGAGGATAAAGGAGTTGAAAGAGACATGTCCTTGGTATCAGGACTGTGGAAGATGGATCCGAGTGGGTCCAGAGCTTCATATTGTGGGGTCCCTGTGTTTACAACCTGATCCTTTTGTGAGGATGCAGGAGGAGTTTGAGGCAAGGGTGGAGATCTTTCTTCCATCTGCTGTGAGGAAGTAGCAGCAGTGGTTATTGGTGACATTTGTGTTGTCACTGGCAGTGGCTCTGGGATCTCATCTTCCAGAGGTGCCTTTGTTTTGGGTTTGGGGGGCTTTCTGGATGTTTTCTTTTTGGTCTTTTTAGTGGTGGCAAGTGTGGGTTTCAAAACAGTGGGTGTGCTGCTTTGATCACCTAGAGCAGTGGGCTCAGCAGCCGATACCTGAGGAGCAGTTTCATCTACTAAATTCTGCTCAGGCACCTCTGCTTTTGTTTTTATAGGTGCCAACATTCCAGAGAATGTTTCAGGCGTTAAACCATTTATTTTGAAGTGAGCACCTTGTTTGAGCAACTCTGCATCTTCTTTTTCAAATTTTTGTTCAAAATAGTAGCTTAGAAACCTTGGAAAGAGCATAAATGCTTTGCTATCAACATTTTTTACCAAATCATCAAAAATCTCCTGGGAATAATTAAAATTTTCATTATTTAAAATTGCATATCCCAGGCATTGAATTTTTGATGGTATTTCGTTAAAAGCAGTTGTTTTATTAAAAACACACATCAACAGAGTGTGAAATAAAAACCTTGGTGCAGAAGGGAAGAAACCTTTTTGTAAGGTATCCCTTTTTGGTTGCTCTGCATATCCCCTATTCATGAAATCCTTTTTCAACTCGGTTTTAGAAAAAGAGGTTTTACCTTTCAGATCATCGAGTTTAAAGACTTCTGAAATTGATTGTGGAGATATTTGAATTTCTTTACCCTGTATTGAGGAGTTGATGGCTGTGATAATGTCTCCTTGTTTCTCAAGGGTAGCCTTTTTCCAGAACTCTCCCTGGGTTTGTAGGTAGATAGGAGCATCTGCTGTTAGCAAAGTTTTGTACTTTGATGCAGATAAGGTGTTGATGATGGAGTCGAAGGTGTTGGTGGAAGTGGGTTTTGTGAGTATACCGAAGTAGTTGTGAGGGGATTTGTAGGGTATTTCGTTCGGTTCAGTGGCCATTTGAGTGGCGTCTTTAGAAGCGGATGAAGAAGATGATTTTGATTTTGATTTCGATTTTGATTTCGTCATTTTGATAAGGAAGATCGAAGAATGTTTTTGCAAAGAAGAGTGGGAAACTGCTTTGAGAAGAGAATTTTGGAATTCAATTCGATAGTGTGAGCCCCTGTTTGGGTTTAATCAGGGTTTTATTTAGGGAAAAAGTGAGTGCTGATGTGGCAGTGGTTACAATGATCTGATGGCTAAAAACTGACCACGTGTCAACCTCTGATGAGACGATGAATAATGGAGGACAGTTGTTTAGAGAGCCATTGATGAAGCAAATATCAGTGGTTACAACGGTAATAAATGGAACAGTGGGTGCTTCTTACCATCAGTGGTTAGCATATCAGTGGATACAACACTGATTTTGAACAACAGTGTATATCATGAAAATTTGAAGCAGAGGTTGACTTTCAGCAGTGGACAGATTTTAGGAAACAGATGTTTGACCACAACAGTAGTTAAGGGAAAACAGTGGTAAATTAATGAAAAACCATTAACTCAGCAACAGTTAGTGCAAACAGTGGTTGAACTTTTGACAAATAATTTGAGCACCTGTTTGTTCAGATGAGGGAATTGATTTTATCTTGTGTAAACACAATATCATGTCCAACATCTGTTGATCTGCAGGAATGCTATACTTAAAAAATTACATTTTAGATGCAAGTTGTCAATTTATTTTATCAGCAGTTTTTCAGGAATTTATGTTCTAGGTTTTACCACATGTTCATTATTCCTGACAGTGGTTTAGCATCCCAGATGATGAAAACTTTTTACTAAGGCTACTCATTTTGTGTCTAATTATCTGAATTAGAACATGAGTATCTCAGTAATTTAACAACTGTTAGCAATCAATTTTTGATCTGTGATAAGACAAATTTGAATTTGATATGACCTTCACATATGCACCATTTCCTTTTGATCTGTTTTTAAGGAAAGTAACTTCACACAAAAATAAGGAAATTACCTCCTGACCGGCAAAAGAGACTTTTACTATTTAAAAAGAGTAAAAGTTCAAAATATATTATTTAAAAAAATATATCCGGTTTTATTTGAGAAAAACACCTTTCTAAAAATAAAGGTTATTTTGAAAATAACATCAAAAGGATCTGATAACTTCCAAAAAGGCTTATGATCACATTATTCTCAAGTTATTATGACCACTGTTTAGGATAATTTTCTTGTCAATTGATTGCAAATTTTTCTTTTAAAGTAAATCACTGGAGATACCATTGTTACCTGAACTATTCCTGAATTAATGAATGCACACAATTGCATGATAACCATCGTTTACCCAACTTTGGACTCATTGGTGTTTTATGTTTATACTCTTTTCTTTTGACTTCAAAAGTTTTGAGATAAACACACTTTTGAGTTTTGTTCATTTTCTTCTTCCCTTTTTACCCTTCCCATTCATAAGTACAAAAATACTTACTGGGAGATTTTATTGAGGAAATCCTTAATCCAGAATCATTTTGCATTAATGTTTTGAGAGATCTGGCCACATTTGTACATGTTTTATTACCGAATCTCACATTACGTATGATTTGGACAGATTTGACCCCTGATTTTCTTAATGTGTTTTGACAAGGTTGATTTGGTCCTTTTGAGGATTCTCAATCTGCCTTTTAACACATAAGATTTCATGACTAAAGTTTTATTTCCCTCTTTCTATGTTAGCAAAACACTAATGTTTATATGAACATAGGTTTTGTTAATCTGAGGTTCATACTTTAGCATTAAACATGATGAGAGCATCACAAATTCCATAACAATAGTTGAGAATCAATTTTGACTGATGATAATCATACCATAGTTACCAGACATGCTTTCAGATCTGAAAACTATGGGTGATTTATGTATGACATCACATGTTGTTTGAAATTTGTGTATATTATGACATCTTGGTTGTTTTTACAGAGTATCTGATTCAACATTTTGAACATGATTTCTCGTTGCTCTGTTTTTCAACTAAATACAATCAACCTTAGTATCAATGAATTTTGAGCTGAACTGTTGTGTCAAATTGATTGTTAGATCGAATTTTGACTGTCCGAGCTCTGATACCAATTGTCAAGATCGGAGGCTATCATGATTGTGTTTGTTTGTATGATTTGATCATTAAGAGAGTATGAAAAATATAAAGTGCAGCGGAAATGAATACAAACTTTGTAAACATAATCAAGGAAGAAAATAGTTTGATAAACAAATGCTTCACATTGATTCGAATGATTGAATTACAAAGCAAATGATTACAAGCATGCTTACAAAACTAAGTTCCCCCTCAGCCTGATACTCCAAGGTTGGTTGCACAAGATGAAAGGATTAGACATGAGGAGAAGAACCCACTCAGTCAATCAAATGTAACAGTACTGGGTACTATTACATTTATAGGCAAACCAAACCACTGAGGCATCTCAGCTGACGTCACCATGATAGTGACATCTAACAACTAACAACCTGTAAACACTGTTCTATACAAACTACTGATGTCTAACAACTGATTATAATTAAAATACAAAACATAGGAAACTACTGCTTCACTTTCCACTGATGTAGCCTGAGCACTGATGTTGAGCATCAGTGCTTTCTTCAAAGGTGATCAGTCCTTGAATGGGCAGTGCTTGTGCCTTCAGCAGTACTTAGGAAACAGCAGTAGATAGAGCATCAGTATTTGTCTTCAGCAGTCTTTAGAATTTCATCAGTGTTTGGGTCATCAGTTGTTCTATTGAGCAGTACTTGAGATCTATCAGCTGTTTGATAACCACTGTCAAGGAGAAAGCTTAACGTAAACAGTTGCTTATTTTGAGTCCACTATCATGATCCGGTTTTGGCTTTCATTATCTGTTCCTCTGGTAGGGTTTAATCCCAACACATTGAAAAATGCTAATCATGTGCTGTTGAAGAAAAGATTCTCTAAAGGGAACACACCTAAAGTCGAATCGTCATCTCTCTGCTGAACGGAAGTTCTGACCTGAGCTCTCACGGTTTCGCACTTAACCCTCTACAGATATCATCTAGGTATACTCACCTGTAAGACTGAATATTGGGATCTGGATACAGGAGTATATTCAAGTGGTGGGACACGCGAATAAGTTTAAGTACTTAAAACACTAATCTCGTATCTCAAAACAATTGATTTTTGTGTGAAAATTTAAGTGGACCAATATACTGACAATCTAAGTGAATTGTTTAGAACTCAAAATGTTTAAAGCTTAACGGTGTTAGTGATTTGTCTCAAAAACTGATATGATCCTCTTACACAAACTCACAAAAATATTGTCTGTAAATATTTCTTTACTGCATTTCTTTATCAAAAATCCCAAAAGATTTTGAGTGTGTTTTAGCATAAATATTTTGAAAAATCCAAAAAGATTTTAGACAACTGATGTTGGAGAACTGATTTTCAAAATTCTAAGTGCTAAACATGATGAACATCATTTGAGGGAGAGTCTGAGTAAAAAGGTTTAAAAACAATTCTGCAAGTGGTCATCAGAAACTTTTAAATGTTAAATTATTTCATTTCTGCAAGTGGTTCATCAGAGATCTGCAAGTGATGGCTGAGGTCGCAAAATCTTTATATTATAAAACTTATGTTTATGGTAGAGAATGTGCAGGTTAGCCAGGTTCCGATACCTGAGGATTCTGTGATTAAATAAAGTCAGGTTACGATCCAGACTGCGATCCCAGCTGATTGAAAGGGGGAGTCTGTAGATGATAAGAGCCAGGTTATGATTCTGGAAGCCTGTTATTCACGCAAGTTGCTGATGAACTTAAGGAATCAAGAGATCTGATCAAGAGAATTAGAAAGCTTGAAAGTCAGATTGCGATCCTGATTTGATAAAGAATTGTTCTAGGAGAATCTGTTAATGCTGATAGAAAGAGAAAGATTTGCGGATGCTTTACAGTGTCAGATACTTCAAAAGAGTTCGAGAGGACTGATAAAGACTGAAGATGCTAAGACTCGACACTGAAGACTCGTCAACATTCGAGGGGGAGTCTGTTAGTGCATGCGTCTGTCGACTTCGTCTTGTATCGAGTCTTGTATTTAGAATGTTAGATCAGGGCATGTAGCTCGAGATTAATGTAATTCCGCTTGTAAAGGTAATTCCGCTTGAATAAGTCTTTCATGTAATTCCGCACGGAATTAGATTCCGTGTGAAATCTAATTCCGTTTGGAACCATTTCAAGCGGAATCAGAAGTCTATATATACATGTTCAAGCGAGATTAGTTGTAACAGTTCCAGTTTGTGCAATGAAGTGCTGCCGAAGTGTCGTCTCGCTGTAATTTGTCATCATATCAATAAAATAGATAGTTAAAGTGATATTCTAGCTGAATTGACCTCAATACGACTGTTTCCGCCTTTTGTTTTGAGTATAAACTCTTCTGATCGACTCGTTCGGGTCCGAAACCGATCCTATAGTAAAAATCCAACTATAAGTTAAGTGTTTTAGTTACTAGATATTTATGTAGTGTTATGATGTTTGGGAACCATAACTAGCTTGGTAATGTTAAAACAATACTTCTAGTGAAAATTTGGTGTTTCGGGTAGTGTCTGGTTATTCGGTTGGTTACCGATTCATTAAGGTGCTAAACTATGTAGTTTAGTGTGCTTTATGAACCCTTTTGTGAAACTTTTGATTCCCGACACTTAGGAAAGCGTTTAGGAACATTTAACCATATTTGTGCATAATATTAGTGTGTTTAAATGCTGATTATTGCTGAATTTTGCTGAATTTTGCTGAATTCAGCACTTTAGGTGAGTTTTAGGCAATTTCCGACACTTAAAGTATCACTAGGAAGGCAGTTTTGCGACATCTGTGTCTCTACGACCATCAGACAAATACCAAATCAATGAAATATTGTGTTTCATACTTGGGATTTGTATAAATACGTATATCATTTGCACATATCAATTCTCGTTCGATTTCGAGCTCTAAACTGCTTTCGGGAAAGTTATAGGCAAACTGATGCGTAAACATAATCAGTTTAACACGACAAACACTCCGGAATAGTGACATGGGCTTAACATATCTTAAATAACCTTTACATAACTTAGAAATAAGTTTTGGAAGGATTGGTGTGTCGAAATCAAGTTTATTCGATCGCAGGGACTATTTGCGTCAAACTGCAAAAGTCTGCTGATTTGTATGGCATCGAACATTCCGGAACTTGACAATAAGTTAAACATACCATAAATATCCTTTACATAGCTTAGAAATAGGGTTTGAAGGGTTTGGTGTGCTAAAACAAACTTATTTGGTCAAACAGGGACTAAAAGCGTCAAAAAGTGCATAAGTTTGCATTTTCGCGCATATCTTACGTTCTGAATATATCCGGACATCCAAAAATTTTTGTAATCATCAAAATATCTTATTTTAGTTATTGGCATGCTAAATTTCCATACGTCGCGCAATTTGGATCGTTTTTGCGTTTGTTACGACTTCCATCGTAATTAACCGAACAACGCAACCATACCACCAAACGAACCGATATCCGAGATATTTTTGAGCATATTTAAAGTTCTCTATACTTTAACTTCATTTTAGAGCCTTGAAATGGGGTTAACGAGGCTTAAACGTGTCAAAAATGCATCAAAAACCAAGTTGTAGGCCTGCAGGGACTAAAACTGACAATCTGCCAAAGTTTGCTAGGAGTGGGCCGTAAGCCCAGGCCTATTCTTACACATCCCGCGTCAGACCTTTAGCACAGAAACATTGAATCTGGTCTTTGAGCCTGTTTTGATGGTTTTTAACCCTTGATTTTGGATGTTATGGGCTGGTTTTGAGTACCCATTGTATTTTAAAACCTTGTGCCCACATGTATGGCCAAGATCGAAGCACGATTTGCGAGAAACGATCCTAACGGTTGTGGGATTTCTATATAAACCCAAGCCTCTCATTCTTGCAACTCACACTTGATTCATTTCTGCTCTAAGTTGAGGTTTAAACACTTCATACCTGAGCAAATTGGATCAAGATCTTCCTAGCTTGGACCCTTTGTAAGTTTCTTTCGTGCTTTTATGCGTTTTTAAGCGTAAAAGTCAAACAATGTTTGACTTTCTGCTTTGACCAGTCTTTGGTCAACACGAAGTTCGTTTGAACTTCGGAACGTGAGCGTAATCACGATGGTTATAGTCCCTTGTGACTATACCTACTGATTACCACGTTATTTAGGCATAGTGATGAGTCATAGTTTCTGTCAAAATACACGTTTTTGCGTATTTTGCAACCAAACTATTTTTGGGTATCAAAACCCTTTGTTTAGATATCAAAACCTGTATTCTAACTTAGTTTAGTGCTTATGTAGGGTCGTAAGATAAGCGATCTAAACAACCGCTTAGACTTTCG
This sequence comes from Helianthus annuus, assembly GCF_002127325.2. Lineage (NCBI taxonomy): Eukaryota > Viridiplantae > Streptophyta > Magnoliopsida > Asterales > Asteraceae > Helianthus > Helianthus annuus. Next base: position 144,686,696 of record NC_035440.2, read on the forward strand.
AACCCGACCCGTATGGTTGATCCTTAGGATCCGACCAAACATATTTTGTGACCATATTTGTATAGGGAATAACCTTGCGAGGTTATATCTTATGGTCACTTCGTTTAGTTAGTTGTATGATAGGTAATTTATATGCCTTAGAAAATGACCAAAATGTCCTTTTTATGCATAAATTCATTTTAGGCATTTGTAACCTAAATTTTTACATCTAAACTGATTAGGTAACATTATTAGACATGTTAAGGCATATAATACTTGTCATAGGACTAGCTAGGTGTAACATTTGTGCTTGTAATCATTGTGAACAGTTTAGTTATCAATAAAACAATGTTATTTTATCCCAATGTTTGTTTGGTTGTGTTTTACATTTTTCATGTTTTGACTTTTGTTCAATTTCAAACTCTACATCGCTTTCTTGAGAGTTATACGCTAACTGGTGCTTAAACGTGCTCAGTTTAATGCGACAAATACTCCGGAACATCAACATATATTCAACATACCTTAAATAACCTTTACATAACTTAGAAATAAGTTTTGAAGGCTTTGGTATGGCAAAAACAAGTTAATTCGCTTACAGGGACTAAACTTGACAAACTGCGAAAGTATGCCAATTTGAACTGTAACAAACATTCCGGAACATGTCCATAAGTTAAACATACCATAAATATCCTTTACATAGCTTAGAAATAGGCTTTGAGGGGTTTGGTATGCTAAAATAAACTTTTGGATCATTCAGAGGCTAAAAGTGCCAAAAAGTGCACAAGTTTGCACTTTCGCGCATAACTTACGTTCTGAATATATCCGGACATCCAAAAATTTATGTAAGCATCCTAATATTATGCCTTAGTGTTTGGCATGATAAAAATCCATTCGTCGCGCATTTTGGATCATTTTTCACGCTTATGCGCATTCCGTCGTAATTAACCGAACATTGCGATCGTACGGCCAAACGAACCAACATCCGACACACTTTTGAGCATGTTTCATGTCCACAATATTTAAGCATCATTTTAGGGCCCTAAAGTTGGCTTTACGGGCCTTAGAAGTGTCGGAAATGGCTTAAATACATAACAGGGACTAAAACTGTAATTTCTGAAAGTTTGGGCGAATCAGACAGGGCCAGGCGGCCCGCCTGAGCCTTGTGTGAATCCTGACGCGGGCCGCGTGGGACATGCAGATCAGATAAGATCGATTAGTCAGCAAATCTCAGCTGATTAAAGCACAACCACATGTTTTCACTTGCCCTTTCAACTCACTAAGGGTCATTTTCAGTAACCACAACTTTTCGACAAGTGTACGCACGAGATTCGATCACGCTTTTCAAGAAACGATCCTAACGGTTCGGGAAATACTATAAATACCCCCCCCCATTCTTGTAAAAACCCACAAAAATCTGATCTAAGCTCTAAGTTGGAACCTTTGTTTCATACCTGAGCTATTTTGATCTAGATTAGCATTCGGGGACCCTCCGTAAGTATTCTTTCGTTCTTTTATTCGCTTTTCGAGTCCGAAAGTCAACGTTTTGTTGACTTTCTGCATTGACCAGCCTATGGTCAACCCGAAGTTCATTAGAACTTCATAACGTGAGCGTGATCACGATGGTTATAGTCCGTAGTGACTATACCTACTGATTACCACGTTATCTAGGCTCAGTGACGAGTCGTAGTTTCGGCCAAAATGCGCATTCTTGCGTATTTTGTAACCAAACTACTCGTGAGCATCAAAGCGGTTTGTTTTGATGCCAAACCTGTTTTCTAAACTTAGTTAAGCATGTTCTAACATGCTTAGCTCGTCACTTTTAGTATAGTGCTTATATAGGGTCGTAAGGTAAGCGATCTAAACCATCGCTTATACTTTTGAACCCGACCCATTTGGTCGATCATTAGGATCCGACCAAACACATTAGGTGACCATAGCTATAACCTTCCGAGGTTATACCTTATGTCCACGATGTTAGGCGTTCCAAGCGCGTTCTACGCGAATGACGCGTTAAGGTAGCATAAGCTACCTAAACGGGTCATAATGGGCCGTAAGCACTTAGGTTAGGTTTCATTTTAGTATGTTGGCTTTGTTAAACTGTGACAACTCGAGTTTCTGACTTTCACTTTCGCATTAAATGCGCGTTGACTTTGACTGTTTAGTTGTTTGGATTGTGGACTTGAAATTGTACGCGTTGTGTTTTAATGAAACGTATTGTCATTTTGCCTATATGTGATTACTTGCTGTGGTAGAAAATAATGTTAGAATTATTATTAAAACACTTAGTCTAGATCACGAAACATGACATACAGTTCGAAGGATTCGAAGGACCACGAAAGATATCCTTCGATTCGAAGGATCAACTTTCGGTTCGAAGGATCTCGAAACATATCCTTCGACCAAGGATTCTATCCTTCGACATCTTTCGGCCCAGCCTTTCTAATGGGCTTGGCCCATTCCTGTGATACGTTATATACGTGAATGCATGTAAGTCGACAGTTAGTTTCGAAAACCCTAGTTCCCTTGTGTGTGTGTGACGGCATATAGCAGACCTACTCTCTGTTCGAAGGATTTCATTCCGTAATCCAGATTTCCGGTTAGTGTGTGATGTTGTTTATGATGCTTTGATTTCATGATTTAATAAATTGTCTTGCAATATATTGTTAGTATGTTAATCGGATCTGTTTTGATGATGTTCAATGATAATGTTTTGTGGATCGGCTATGATAACCGGATATGTATGTTAGTATTGCAATGTGTTGTTAGTATGTTAATCGGATATATGTTAATCGAATTGTTCATATTGTAATCGGTTGGTATGTATGTTTTGGAGAATATTTATGTTAATCGGATTGTTACGCCATGGGTTCGAGTATTGATCTTGATTAGTTATGAACTTGTCGTGTTTTAAAGTTAACCTGATTGAATGTAAATAGGTTGTGTTCATGTATGGTTCGATTAGGGTTCTTGTGAAACAATTGAAATCTGCCTGTTTGATCGATGACGTACTGAAACTGTTAGGAATTGATAGTTGACCGAAAGATATTGTGTTGACCGAAAGATATTGTGTTGACCGAAAGATAGTAGTGTTGACCGAAGGATAGCATTGACCGAAAGATAGTGTGTTGACCGAAACATAATCTGTGTGTCGAAGGATAACTATGTCGAAACATAGCTGATGTGTCGAAAGATAACCATGAATCGTAAGATGATAACTGTGTATCGAAAAGACGTGTCGAAACATAATTGTGATAATTGTTAGACCGAAGGATGAGCAATGTATCGAAGGATGGGTAATGTGAATCGAATGATAGTTGATGATTAAATGTGAAATGATACGTGTTGTGCCGTTGTGCAAACTGACTGTTATGTGAACATTAAATTGCATGCGTATCATTGCGAACATGAACTGATTTGTTATACGTGCATACAATAGGACGTGATTAATTACTTGTGAGTGCATAATCTAGCATACCGAGCAAACCAAGGTGAGTTCACACTCTTACCAAGGCATGGGATTCCCGGGGTGTTGGGAATGGGATTGAAAGGATAAGTTTGAATAGATATGCTACTGACACTATGACTGGACTACCACATTACTATCCTCGGATGTGAAGGATACTTATACTGATCGCTATCCTCGGATGTGAAGGATACCTATACTGATCACTATCCTCGGTTGTGAAGGATACATACACTGATCACTATCCTCGGATGTGCAGGATACTTTACTTATATTGATCACTATCCTCGGTTGTTAAGGATACCTATAGTTACGAGTAGTCTAGTGGTTATACAACGTGGAACACCACCACCAATAGAACATACAATCGGCCCAGTAGAGCCACCTGTTACAAACGAACTTACTATTACGCATTTACTTTCTGTGAACTCGCTCAACTAGTTTGTTGATCATTCTGTTACATGCCTTGCAGATCGTTAGGTACTTGGAGCTTGCACTGGAGAAGCGGGTCGTTGTGGACAAGGATCGTGGCTTTTCTGTTGAACTATTATGACACTTAAAATTGTTAACTACTACTGGGTTATTTACTATGCTTCCGCTACATTTTGAAACTATGGTTTTGTTTGAACACCTTTCGTGTTGAATGGATGGTTTACTTTTATTTTACTTGATATTAATTGCATGTTCAATATGATTGGTGGCTTGATCCTGGTCAGTCACGCTCCCAAGCGGTGATACTCCGCAGGTGGATTTTGGGGGTGTGACAGATTGGTATCAGAGCCATTGGTTATAGAGAACTTGGTTTTAATATGGAAAAACGTTTTTATTAAAACCAGACTATAACCAGAACAGTGCTCTCAACGATCCGCAACGACGCTTCGCTCCACGTGCAAGACTCAACTTCCTAGGTAATAAGGTTTATGTTTATTGCCTACATGCTAGAATTTGCATAGAACTTTGCTCGTAGTATGCTTACATTACCTTGCTCACAACTTGTTATTGCATGAGAATACTTATGTGCTTACACTCTTCTGTCATCGCACTATTCGCGAACCTTTCTCACTTATGTTGCCTTTGATGTGAAGATCAATGGCCGCACGAATTACCATGACTCAAGCCCAGCTAGAGGCTCTCGTTGCTGCGGCAGTTGCAGCCGCCCAAGCAGGTAGTATACCCTGCAGTATAGACACTAGGATCTTTAGATCCTACATTAATTCTCGTACTTAACTTTGCCCTATTCGTACACAATAGGTCAACCCGCTCAGCAACAACCTGGGTGCACCTTCAAGAATTTCATGGAATGTCGTCCTAGTTCGTTCAGTGGCACGGAGGGAGCAGTTGGACTCCTCCACTGGTTTGAAAAGCTCGAGTCGGTTTTCGAAATGTGTGAATGCCCTGAGGCTCGCAGGGTGAAGTTCGCCACTGGCACACTTGAAGGGATTGCGCTCACTTGGTGGAACGCACAAGTGCAGATCTTAGGGTTGGCAGCTGCTAACGCCACACCCTGGAATGATTTCAAAGAACTGATCAAGAGGGAATACTGCACTAGAGAAGACATTCACAAGTTGGAGGACGAGTTGTATAACTTGAAAATGATTGGTGCGGAAATCGAAGCTTACACCAAGAGATCAAATGAGTTGGCTGTGTTATGTCCAACTATGGTGGACCCTCCATACAAGCGTATTGAGTTGTATCTCAAAGGATTGGCACCAGAAATACAGAGCCACGTTACCTCGGCTAACCTCAACAACATCCAGGAAATCCAGCGTCTCGCTCATCGCATCACCGATCAGGCAGTGGATCAGAACAAACTGCCAAAGCGTATCAGTGCTACTGCTACCGCTACTGCTTCTACTACACTTGCTACTCCCAGTGAAAGTAAGAGAAAATGGGATGGGGATTCTAGCAAGGGATCAGCTTCAGTGCAGTCGCAAGCTCAACAGCGAAAGACAGACAGTTACCAGAGTCCCAGTCAGCACTCCTCAGGCAGCCACAGACAGGGAGGGTATCGAGGAAACCTTCCAAAGTGTAACACCTGCAGCAAACATCACAGTGGCCAGTGTAATAAGGTTCGTTGTCAAAGATGCCTCAAGATGGGTCATGAGGCCAAAGATTGTAGAAGCGCTCGACCTGCAAACCAGAATCAGCAGCAACCTCAAGCACAGCAGAATCAGCAGCAGGGTAACAAAGGGTGCTTTCATTGCGGTGCAGAGGGTCACTTCAAAAGGCATTGCCCTCAGTTGAACAGGAACCAGAACAACAACAACAATCAGGGTAATGGTAACAACAACAACGGCAATGAAGCTCGTGGTCGTGCTTTCGTGTTGGGTCGAGGAGATGCAGTGAATGATCCCAATGTGGTTATGGGTAAGTTTCTTCTCGACGATATTTATGTTACTGTCTTATTTGATTCGGGTGCTGATACAAGCTATATGTCATTGAAAATGAGTAAATTATTAAAACGTGCACCAACCCCCCTAGACACCAAACACGTTGTAGAACTAGCCAATGGTAAAAGTGTAGAAGCCGCACAGATAGTCAAGGGTTGTAGTATTGTTCTAGCGGGTCAGACTTTCTCGATTGATCTCATACCCATAGTTTTGGGTAGTTTCGACGTCGTCATCGGTATGGATTGGTTGTCCCAACATCACGCGGAGATCTTATGCAAAGAAAAAGTTATTCGTATTCCTCGCTCCAGTCAGGAACCTCTCGAAGTACAAGGTGACAAGAGTGGTGCTGTGGTTGGCATCATCTCATTCTTAAAGGCGCAGAAATGTTTACGAAAGGGACATACTGCCATTCTGGCACTTGTCACTGACGCATCAGCAAAGGAAAAGAAGCTGGAGGATATACCAGTTGTGCGTGATTTTCCTCAAGTGTTCCCTGAAGATTTACCGGGTTTACCTCCTCATCGTCAAGTCGAGTTTCAGATTGAGTTAGCTCCTGGAGCAGCACCAATAGCCCGCGCACCGTATCGTTTAGCTCCAACCGAACTGGAAGAACTGTCGAAGCAGCTACAAGAGCTCTTGGAAAAGGGCTTTATTCGTCCAAGCTCTTCGCCTTGGGGAGCTCCAGTGTTATTTGTGAAGAAGAAAGACGGTACGTTCAGGATGTGCATCGACTACCGCGAACTCAATAAGGTGACGGTGAAGAACCGTTATCCTCTTCCACGCATAGATGACCTATTCGACCAGTTGCAAGGGTCGTGTTACTATTCCAAGATTGATTTAAGGTCAGGGTATCATCAGCTGAGAGTCCGGGATGAGGACGTCTCCAAAACCGCTTTCAGAACTCGCTACGGTCATTACGAGTTTCTTGTCATGCCATTCGGGCTTACGAACGCGCCTGCAGTCTTCATGGATCTTATGAACAGGGTGTGCAAACCCTATCTCGACAAGTTCGTCATTGTTTTCATCGACGACATCCTGATTTACTCCAAGAGTCAGGAAGAGCACGAGCGACACCTACGTCTTATTTTGGAACTTCTTCGAAAGGAGCAACTGTACGCCAAGTTTTCAAAATGCGACTTTTGGCTTCGTGAAGTCCACTTCTTAGGCCATGTGGTGAACAAGGATGGGATTCATGTCGATCCATCCAAGGTTGATTCGATCAGAAACTGGCCAGCACCACGTACACCGACAGAAATACGCCAATTCTTGGGATTGGCGGGTTACTACAGGCGATTTATTAAAGACTTCTCAAAGATCGCGCAACCACTTACTATGCTAACACAGAAAGGTGTCGTTTACAGATGGGGTAATACGCAAGAGACCGCTTTTCAGTACTTAAAGGATAGGCTTTGCAGCGCACCTATTCTCTCATTGCCAGAGGGCACAGATGACTTCGTGGTATACTGTGACGCATCTATACAGGGTCTTGGTTGTGTATTGATGCAGCGGGATAAAGTTATTGCCTACGCTTCGCGACAACTCAAGGTTCATGAACGGAACTACACGACGCACGATCTAGAGCTGGGAGCTGTTGTTTTCGCGCTTAAGATATGGCGACACTACCTGTACGGTACCAGGTGCACGATTTACACCGATCACAGGAGTCTCGAGTATATTCTTAAGCAAAAGGATTTGAATATGCGTCAACGGAGATGGGTTGAACTTCTAAACGACTATGAATGCGCCATCAAGTATCATCCAGGCAAGGCCAATGTTGTGGCTGACGCCCTCAGTCGGAAAGACACTCTACCTAAGCGCGTGCGAGCGCTACAGCTTACTATTCAGTCTAGTCTTCCTGCACAGATACGAACTGCTCAGTTAGAAGCACTGAAACCCGAAAACGTCAAAGCTGAAGCCTTACGCGGCTCAAGGCAACGCATGGAACAAAAGGAAGACGGCGCCTACTATGTAACGGGGCGTATTTGGGTCCCACTTTATGGCGGTTTACGCGAACTTGTAATGGATGAGGCTCACAAGTCTCGCTATTCGGTACATCCAGGGTCGGATAAAATGTACCACGACATCAGCACTACTTATTGGTGGCCTAGTATGAAGGCTCACATCGCTACGTACGTTGGAAAATGCTTAACCTGTGCGAGAGTCAAGGTTGAATATCAGAAACCATCTGGTCTACTTCAGCAGCCTAAGATACCGCAATGGAAATGGGAAGAAATTTCCATGGATTTTGTTACGGGCTTACCTAGATCCCAGCGTGGGAATGACACTATTTGGGTGATCGTTGATCGACTCACCAAGTCTGCACACTTCCTGCCGATAAAGGAAACGGACAAGTTCTCCACTCTCGCAGACGTCTACCTTAAAGAAGTTGTTTCGAGGCACGGAGTGCCCACTTCTATTATTTCGGATCGCGATGCACGATTCACGTCAGAGCTATGGCAAGCAATGCATAAATCTTTCGGCTCACGATTAGACATGAGCACAGCATATCATCCTCAGACGGATGGGCAGTCTGAACGAACGATCCAAACTCTTGAAGACATGCTTCGGGCATGCGTTATAGACTTCGGCAACGGCTGGGAAAAACACCTCCCTTTAGTGGAGTTTTCATACAATAACAGTTACCATACCAGCATTCAAGCCGCTCCATTCGAGGCATTGTACGGACGTAAATGCCGGTCACCTCTCTGTTGGGCAGAGGTGGGGGATAGTCAAATTACGGGTCCAGAGATTGTAGTGGACGCCACAGAAAAGATTGCGCAGATACGACAACGCATGGCGGCAGCACGCGACCGTCAGAAAGCCTACGCGGACAAGCGTAGAAAGCCATTGGAATTTGAGGTCGGGGACCGGGTTTTATTGAAAGTTTCACCCTGGAAGGGTGTGGTTCGATTTGGTAAAAGAGGCAAACTGAATCCGCGGTACGTCGGACCATTCGAAATCTTAGAAAAGATTGGCAAAGTAGCCTACAGATTAAAACTACCAGCTGAACTCGGTGCAGTTCACAATGTATTTCACGTGTCGAATCTGAAGAAATGCCTATCAGACGAGACCCTTATAATTCCTTTTAAGGAACTCACTATCGACGAGCGGTTGCAGTTCGTCAAGGAACCAGTTGAAATCACGGACCGGGATGTTAAGGTCCTCAAACACAAGAGAATCCCTCTTGTTCGAGTTCGTTGGAACTCCCAGCGTGGTCCAGAGTATACCTGGGAACGCGAAGATCAGATGAAAGAAAAGTACCCCCAGCTATTCGAAACCAATGCATCCACTTCTGAGGCTGAAGCTACTACTACCGAATTTCAGGACGAAATTCCAAACCAACGGGGGGATGATGTGACACCCCAGGAAAACCAGTGAACGATGTAACATACCTAGCTTCCTCAGTGAGTGCGTACCAAATTTCGGGACGGAATTTCTTTTAAGTTGGGGATAATGTGACAACTCGAGTTTCTGACTTTCACTTTCGCATTAAATGCGCGTTGACTTTGACTGTTTAGTTGTTTGGATTGTGGACTTGAAATTGTACGCGTTGTGTTTTAATGAAACGTATTGTCATTTTGCCTATATGTGATTACTTGCTGTGGTAGAAAATAATGTTAGAATTATTATTAAAACACTTAGTCTAGATCACGAAACATGACATACAGTTCGAAGGATTCGAAGGACCACGAAAGATATCCTTCGATTCGAAGGATCAACTTTCGGTTCGAAGGATCTCGAAACATATCCTTCGACCAAGGATTCTATCCTTCGACATCTTTCGGCCCAGCCTTTCTAATGGGCTTGGCCCATTCCTGTGATACGTTATATACGTGAATGCATGTAAGTCGACAGTTAGTTTCGAAAACCCTAGTTCCCTTGTGTGTGTGTGACGGCATATAGCAGACCTACTCTCTGTTCGAAGGATTTCATTCCGTAATCCAGATTTCCGGTTAGTGTGTGATGTTTTTTATGATGCTTTGATTTCATGATTTAATAAATTGTCTTGCAATATATTGTTAGTATGTTAATCGGATCTGTTTTGATGATGTTCAATGATAATGTTTTGTGGATCGGCTATGATAACCGGATATGTATGTTAGTATTGCAATGTGTTGTTAGTATGTTAATCGGATATATGTTAATCGAATTGTTCATATTGTAATCGGTTGGTATGTATGTTTTGGAGAATATTTATGTTAATCGGATTGTTACGCCATGGGTTCGAGTATTGATCTTGATTAGTTATGAACTTGTCGTGTTTTAAAGTTAACCTGATTGAATGTAAATAGGTTGTGTTCATGTATGGTTCGATTAGGGTTCTTGTGAAACAATTGAAATCTGCCTGTTTGATCGATGACGTACTGAAACTGTTAGGAATTGATAGTTGACCGAAAGATATTGTGTTGACCGAAAGATATTGTGTTGACCGAAAGATAGTAGTGTTGACCGAAGGATAGCATTGACCGAAAGATAGTGTGTTGACCGAAACATAATCTGTGTGTCGAAGGATAACTATGTCGAAACATAGCTGATGTGTCGAAAGATAACCATGAATCGTAAGATGATAACTGTGTATCGAAAAGACGTGTCGAAACATAATTGTGATAATTGTTAGACCGAAGGATGAGCAATGTATCGAAGGATGGGTAATGTGAATCGAATGATAGTTGATGATTAAATGTGAAATGATACGTGTTGTGCCGTTGTGCAAACTGACTGTTATGTGAACATTAAATTGCATGCGTATCATTGCGAACATGAACTGATTTGTTATACGTGCATACAATAGGACGTGATTAATTACTTGTGAGTGCATAATCTAGCATACCGAGCAAACCAAGGTGAGTTCACACTCTTACCAAGGCATGGGATTCCCGGGGTGTTGGGAATGGGATTGAAAGGATAAGTTTGAATAGATATGCTACTGACACTATGACTGGACTACCACATTACTATCCTCGGATGTGAAGGATACTTATACTGATCGCTATCCTCGGATGTGAAGGATACCTATACTGATCACTATCCTCGGTTGTGAAGGATACATACACTGATCACTATCCTCGGATGTGCAGGATACTTTACTTATATTGATCACTATCCTCGGTTGTGAAGGATACCTATAGTTACGAGTAGTCTAGTGGTTATACAACGTGGAACACCACCACCAATAGAACATACAATCGGCCCAGTAGAGCCACCTGTTACAAACGAACTTACTATTACGCATTTACTTTCTGTGAACTCGCTCAACTAGTTTGTTGATCATTCTGTTACATGCCTTGCAGATCGTTAGGTACTTGGAGCTTGCACTGGAGAAGCGGGTCGTTGTGGACAAGGATCGTGGCTTTTCTGTTGAACTATTATGACACTTAAAATTGTTAACTACTACTGGGTTATTTACTATGCTTCCGCTACATTTTGAAACTATGGTTTTGTTTGAACACCTTTCGTGTTGAATGGATGGTTTACTTTTATTTTACTTGATATTAATTGCATGTTCAATATGATTGGTGGCTTGATCCTGGTCAGTCACGCTCCCAAGCGGTGATACTCCGCAGGTGGATTTTGGGGGTGTGACATAAACCATATTACACGAGTCTCCATACTCGTTTGATTTACGAACCCGCATACTATCCGATCCTTCCGATTTAGGTCCGGTATATTAACATAGCTACCTATTAGGTGCCGTTTGATATTCCGTGATCTCTAGCATTATCTGGTTATTATACAAGGAATTCAAAGCAATCTCAGGTGAGTACATTGAACCCCATTTTCTTCTGTTTTACAAACTGTTTTGGGGTGAAACACATGTGCCTACTTGTTACTTTCATGCTTTTCGTGCTTTCACATCATATACCTGCTATGTTCGTGTAACACCCTTATTATTGTTTAATGGTTTCCGTATAGTTTACGAAAATAAATGGATAATTATGATTTCGAATACATTGAAAATACGGGTTCATTTAAACTTTTTACAGAATTAAAACTACACAACATAACATGTGTGAGTTCGTCATTTAACATAACAACGATACATAGTGCGGAAGCTTATTTCTTGATCGTGTTCGGTTCTTCGTTGTGCTTGATCGTCCTCCGGTGCTAAAATTATACCTGAAACTCATAAAACATGAGTTGGATTAGTCATACGTAACTTAAAACGTATTTAAACGAGTCTGGGAAGCGAAACTAATTAAAATAAAAATTTTTCGCCAAAACAGGGTTTTTCGCGCCACGCGAATGAACACAGTTGCTCCCTCGCGCCACGCGAGGGAGACCGTTTTCCAGCAGGTCTGCAGCTCAGTTCAGCTATGTCAGTTTTTACGGAAACGGCCATAACTTCTTCGTTATTGATCCGTTTTACCCGATTATTTTTCCTACGCGTCCGTAATTTAATCCTCCATCTTATGGAGTTGAAACCCAACATCCAACAAAATAAATTTTTAGACTTTTAAGCCTTCGACTCATCACCTTTTTACCAAATTTTAACCCGTTTATGCATTTTATCAAACAAACATGATTGTTTGATCCTGATTTCACATGAACCTTATAATTTCAATGTTGTCTAACATATTAGGTTCAATTCACAAGTTTATTACACAATTTTAACCCGTTTTCGCTAGTATGCTTATTTTGACCCGTTAAGGGTATTTAAGCACTTTCGAGCCTAAAATCGCTTTCGATTGCTTCTAGCATTCCATCACCACATTTCTTATCCTATAATCTCCCACCACAACTGTATTTATGGTGGGTTTAATGTGGTGATCTATATAAACCAAATTTTACCTGTCGAATTATTATTTTACGGCAAAAACTCAAATAGTGCCATTTGACCAAGGATTTACATCTTTCGCTTCTTATACTTATTCTAAGTACTCATTTTATCATAAAACTCGTTTCCAAACAACCTTTAAAGGTTGTTAGCTCAATTTAGCTTACAATGGCGTTTTGGTCAATTTTAGTCCTTCCTTTACAACGAAGGACTTTTAGATACTTGTTTGACCCAAAATCCAATCTTTTAACTATAAATCTGTTTAAAAACCATTATGTTTCTAAAACACTACGATTATAACTTAAATTATTCGGTTTACCTTTAAGATAACCGAATATCGAATTTTGACCTTGTTTAACTCTTAGAGAACCCCAAGTTCTAAATGATGAGTTGAACCATTTTACATACCTGACTCGGATCGATGCATTAACCCGTTTTAATACCTTGATTTAGAAATCGCTAATTAAAAGCAATGCAAATATCCATTCTATATAGGCTCCTGAAATCATATAACTCAACGGTAATCATTAGTCAATATTGTCAAAGGGTGATATCTTCACCTTTTGACCCTTTTGGTCTAAACATCCGTTTATCTTTGCAAGACGATATTTATTACCGTCTCATCTAATTCACTCACTATGGTTTACACCGTATGGTCGTTTACCTATAACCCATTTCTCAACTCCTTTGACCCATTATGACTTATGCCATATGCGTCTTTCAAAAACTAATGTTTATTGTTAACGCATCACCAAATTACTGTTTTGCCTTATTATTCGTTTTGGCTTACCTTATAGGGTAACCATAAAATTTCATCTTTCTAATCGTTATGGTATAAACGATTAATCAATTTAATCCTTTTTAACCATCAATGTGGTTTGTTATCATTTTTACTTATATTGTTTCGTACAACTATATGTCGGAAACATCACTTTTCTAATGTTCGTCTATCTTATCCGAAATCAATACAACAAGATATTTTCTAGGAATTAACAAGAGTGTAAGCTTTACTTACCTCGCATCCAAGCAACGTTTTCTTTTTCTTCGCATCCGATCCATTTGACTCGCTTCTTTCTCCAAGCCTCCACCTAGCTTGTAGAGTGTCAAACTATTATCATAATCCGTAAGATGATTAGTTTAGTCATCATTACTTATGACTATTTCATTTTACGGATTTCATGCCGAAACTACTATTCGATTTCATCATTGGTTAATTTGACTTTTAGGAGTCAACTACCCTTAATTATCCAATAGGCATAATTAAGTTAAATCATCGTTATGATTAGAATCCGTTTTAACCCATATTTCATGTAATTAGTCAAACTAGCCAATTACGCATTTCTTTCATAAAATCTTCTTTTCAACATTCATTCGGGTATTTTAACAAACACCTTGTAGGCGAGATTTTATACACATATTTTCTCTAATCATGTCCATCATTTTAACCAAGTTTTAGTATCAAAATCATGCCTCTATGTCTAGTGTACATGTACTACACCTAGAACTAGCATTACAACATCAAGGTTCATCCATTTAGCACCTTAGTTCGAGTGTTCATCATATTTCTACAAAACCCATTTAACACATGATAGGGTAATTATCAAATCCCTAGTTTGGGCCTCAATTCATCAAGTTTTCAACTAGGGTTTGTTTCTAAACGAAGATTTCATCATAATAACACTTATATACATCAACATTCAATCCAGATTTTCGATTATGATTGTTCATCATAATCTCAAAGTATCACCAAATTAAAAAAATTTGACATATCTTTCGATCCTCTTGACTTGGTGATCGTTTATACACGTTCATGCATTGATTTGGTCTTGAATTGATCCTCAATTTGGGGTTTTTAGCTTGAACAAGGGTGGAGCCCTTGTTTTCCCCTTCCTGGTCGTACGAACACACACACACACACTTAGTGTGTGTGTGGTATTTTATTTCTTGTTTTATTAAAACAAGTTTGCCACTTGACCCAAATAGCCCTTCTTGTTTTATTTTGATCAATTGAAACCCTAACTCATTATTCATCACTTAATTACATATAGGTTAATTATTCCTAGTTAATTTAATGGGTTCGGGAAGTCATAACCCGTTTTACCTTAAGTCCCGTTAAATCAGGCCTTTTATCCATTCTATTTTCCTGAAAGCTCTTATTCACTTTTAATTAATATTAGGATTATTCACTTGATTCCTAATATTTTCCGGTTTACTTTTACCACTAACGATACTTTCCCCGTCTTTAGTATTAATGGGGTTTAATTACCAAACCCGTTTTCGGGGTGTTACAGTTCGTTAGTACATTATAGTACATTGTTTTACATTACATTTCATGCTATGTATGCCCATTGTGTGCGTACTTAGTACATTTGTGCGTACTTAGTACATTGCTTTACATTACATTTCATGCTAGGTATGCCCATTGTGTACGTACTTAGTACATTGCTTGACATTACATTTTCATGCTATGTATGCCCATTGTGTGCGTACTTAGTACATAGTTTCACATTGCATTTCATGCTATTTATGCCCAGTGTGTGCATACTTAGTACAATTGTTTACATCACATGCCTTCATTTTGGTACAGCATTTGGTTTGTTTAACATGGAACAATACATTCATTAACATTAGCTACGCCGTTCGTTAGTAGGTAGTGGTACCATAGGAATTGACAACTCCCGTTCCTGAAATCCTGGGTTTGTTTGGATTGGAAGGAATGACCGAATTCGATATACATAACTTAGATGAACCTTTAATTTGTTTAAGGGTTTATCGCCACAGTCTCAAGGATTGGATGTATGCATATTTCACAATACCGCATAAATGTTAATATCAGTAGAGCATGCATTGTTCCACAAAACATAACGTTGATTTAAACCATGTTTTACTTCAATACCTTGTTTTGTGCATATGGTTTAGTTGATACATCTCACTTACCATACAAGATATATTTTGGGTACACATTACATGGTCTACATTAAACATAAACATTTTGACATTGATATACATACTTGGTGGTTTACATTGAACATAGACATTTCGATATGGTTTACACAATAACACTTGACAATTGATTTATACATGAACAATTTACATGGTGGTTGGTTTGGGTAAATGGTTGGAGTAACGTGGCGTATGTAATATGATACAAACATGGTGGATACTCCGCTAGTACTTCCTATATATAAATGCTTGTATAATATTACATATCGTAGCGTTATCTAAGTCATTTCAGTTTAGACACATTACATTTTACACAAATAACATACTCTTCACAAGACATTATTTTTATAAACAACTTATCTTATTCAACTCATTTTACTTGGTTACTCGTTTAACCTTACACTTATCTATGCATATCATCTGGTATTATCGTTTTTAAAATGGATTACAAAGCAAGACAAGTTACAAGGTTCATGACTGACTGTTATTAAACGTTTTCTTAAAACTTAAGTCATGAATCCCATTTTCACAAAACCTATGTATCTCACAGGCATTTTTATGCTGACGTACCTACTTTCACATGTGTTTTCAGGAGCTATCGTGTAGGATGACAATGGTGACACTAGGGCGGACCTGTGCCTTAGAGACTAAAAATGAAGATAGACTAGTTTGATTATGTTTTGAACTCTTTGTTTTCCTGTTTAAGACAATGTGTTACGCTTGTTAGATAAATAAAATGTAACTTTGATTTCCATGGTTATGAAACAATTAATTCTGTCCACAACACTCCCCGGCGTTTACGCCGCGGTTGCACGTTACACGCGGCCGGGGTGTGACAGAAGAGTTGGTATCAGAGCCAATGGTTATAGGGAATTAGGTTATTAGTAATGCTTTGACCTAGACTATAACTTTCTAGGACCCTAACACAAGTTATCTTGTGTTTAGATTTTAAAACATGCACATCACCTATCCTTAGGTGATAACCACAACGAGAATTTCGATTCTGAATCCGCTTTGAAAATTAATCATCTGTTCTAGGATGATTGATTACTAGGTTTTGAACCCTCTGTTATAAGGTTTTGAACCCCTTTGAATTTTCAAAATCTCGTCAAGGTTTTCGGGTTTTAATAGTGTGAACACGTGCGAACTGGAAGAGTGAATGCATGTACCCTGAGTTTTTTGTCTAAGGCTAGAGTGTTCGTACAAATCCACATAATCGGACCAGTCACTCTTACCTGGGAACTCTTGGGGTGAGTGTTCACTTATAGGCGAACATGTCTTCGCGATACATTATTTTTGACCCACTTACTTTGACTAGACATTTCGTGTCGCTTGCTTGCTTTGCGATGCATAACCACCATCTTTGCTTTTGTTGATTCTATTTCATCTCATTCTCTTCATCCAATCATCTCACTCGTTTCCTTTCATGTTTTCCTCTTTTAGAATGCCTCCTCGACGCGAACACCAGATAGCAACTGCCGAGCTGGCAGAAATTATTGCACAGCAGATGGCTGCTCAATTCCCAAATCTCTTTGCTCAATGGAACCAAGCCAACAACAACAACAATGGTACATGCAATTTCAAGAACTTTAACTCGGCTAAACCACTCAAGTTTAGTGGTTCTGAGGGAGCAACTGGGCTTCTTCAATGGTTCGAGAGCATCGAGAATACTTTTCGCCACGTGCAGTGTCTGGATAATCGCAAGGTCGAGTTTTCTTCAAGCGTGTTTCAGAAGAGGGCTCTTACATGGTGGAATGGGGTAATGAGAGATCATGGTGCAGAAGTTGCTCTAGCACAGACGTGGACTGAACTAAGAGCTCTTATGATGATGGAGTTTTGTCCTCGTCATGAGCAACAAGCGTTGGAGAAAGAGTTTGATGATTTGAAGCAAGATAGTGGCGAGCACATGGCATATATTGATAGGTTTGAGGAGCTGAGTCTACTTTGCCAGACTATGGTCGCCCCACTCGACAAGGCTATCGAAAGGTACATCGACGGCCTGCGTGACTCGGTACAAGACATTATTACTGGTAGCAACCCTACCACACTTTGTCAGGCAATCGAGTTATCAGCGACACTGACTGAGTCGCAGATTCGGAAGAATAAACTACACAGGAAGGGTGACAAGGGCAAGAAGCAGTCGTCTGACAAGGAAGATAGCAAGAAAGGTCAAAACAATAATGGAAAGGAGTCTGGTTCATCAAAAAGGGCAAAGAAGCGTAAGGCTTCCCAAAACTATGCTGTCACTGCCCAAGCTAACCAGGCAGCTCCCAACCAACCCGCACAGCCTCTAGCGAAGAAACCCTATTCAGGAAGTGCACCTTTGTGCAATCGTTGCAACAGTCACCATCAGCCGCAGCATCAGTGTCGTTTCTGTACTAACTGTGGGAAGTCAGGTCATCTTGCCGATGTTTATCGGCTTGCTCAAAATCGTGCAGTTCAGAACCCTGCTCAACAATTTACTCAGCCTCTTGCTCAGCAACAGGGTCAAGCTGCACGACCACAATACCCACCAGGTGCTTGTTATAACTGTGGGGATCTGACCCACTACAGAAATCGGTGTCCAAGACTAGCCAACCAGAACCAGAATGCAAACCAGAATCAGGCTCAGGCTCGAGGGCGAGTCTTCAACATGAATGCACAAGAGGCACAAGCAGACAACGAAGTGGTGAACGGTACGTTCTTTATTAATAATCAGCCAGCATCTGTTCTTTTTGATTCGGGTGCCGACAAGAGTTTTGTGTCATTGTCTTTTGAGCCAATGCTTCGAGTGTCTAGAACGAAACTAGGTAAACCTTTGACAGTAGAGGTTGCCAGTGGTGAACCCATTGTTCTTGATTCTGTTCTACGCAACTGCCAGTTGAACCTTAACGACCATATCTTTCCTATTGACCTCACGCCAATGCAACTTGGAGGCTTCGACGTTATAGTGGGCATAGATTGGTTATCTAAGCATCGCGCTGAGATAGTTTGTTCTGAGAAGATTGTTCGTGTGCCGCTGTCGACAGGCGAGATCCTACAGGTTCGTGGTGAGAAGCCTGCCGGTGGTCTCAAACTCATGTCTTGTTTTAAAGCACGGAAGTATCTACGGAAGAACTATGTGGCTTTCTTAGCACATGTTACAGCAGATAAAGGCAAGGGTAAGTCTATTTCAGATATTCCTGTCGTTTGGGATTATTCTGAGGTTTTCCCTGAAGAGTTACCTGGTCTACCTCCAGCACGCCAAGTCGAGTTCCGTATTGATCTCGTACCTGGTGCAAATCCCATTGCCAGAGCTCCATACCGTCTTGCACAGTCTGAGATGCAAGAGTTGTCTAAGCAGCTTCAGGAGCTCTCTGACAAAGGTTTTATTCGTCCTAGCTTTTCACCTTGGGGTGCTCCCGTTCTCTTTGTAAAGAAGAAGGATGGATCTTTTAGGATGTGTATCGATTATCGTGAGCTTAACAAGCTTACCATCAAGAATCGATATCCCCTACCTCGCATTGATGGTCTCTTTGATCAATTGCAAGGCGCTTCTTATTTTTCAAAGATTGATCTGCGATCTGGATATCATCAACTTCGTGTGCATGAAGAAGATATTCCCAAGACAGCGTTCCGCACTCGCTATGGACATTATGAGTTCACAGTCATGCCATTCGGTTTGACTAATGCTCCTGCTGTTTTCATGGACTTGATGAATAGGGTCTGCAAACCTTATTTGGATAAGTTCATCATCGTTTTCATTGATGACATCTTGATATATTCTAAGACGCGAGCTAATCATGAGCAACACCTTCGTCTTACGTTGGAACTCCTGAAGAAAGAGCAGCTTTTCGCCAAATTCTCCAAGTGTGAATTCTGGCTTAAAGAGGTTCAATTCTTAGGACACATTGTCAACGAACGAGGAATTCATGTGGATCCCTCCAAGATAAGTGCGATCAAGGATTGGGATACGCCTACTACTCTTACTGAAGTTCGTTCTTTTCTTGGTCTGGCGGGTTATTACCGCCGCTTCATTGAGAACTTCTCAAAGATTGCAGTTCCTCTAACTGCTCTAACTCAGAAGAACAAGCCATTTGATTGGGGAATCAAGCAAGAGGAAGTGTTTCTGACTTTGAAACAAAAACTTTGCGACGCGCCTGTTCTAACTTTGCCCGAGGGCAATGATGATTTCGTCGTTTATTACGACGCATCTAAATTAGGCCTTGGTTGCGTCCTGATGCAAAGAAACAAAGTCATAGCATACGCATCAAGACAATTGAAGATACATGAGAAGAACTACACCACTCATGATCTTGAGTTGGGTGCAGTTGTCTTCGCTCTCAAAATCTGGAGACACTATTTGTACGGTACAAAATGTGTAGTTTTCACTGACCACAAAAGTCTCCAGCATATCTTCAATCAGAAAGAGCTCAACATGAGGCAGCTACGTTGGGTTGAACTTCTAAACGACTACGACTGCGAGATTCGCTACCATCCTGGTAAGGCGAATGTCGTAGCCGATGCTTTGAGTCGCAAGGAACGTACTAAGCTTCATTGTATTCGTGTCCAATCTGTTATACAAGCTCAATCTGATATCCAAGCCCGTATTTCTCAGGCTCAACAGTCTTGTGTTTCACAAGGTTTGATGGATAAGGAATTTCCTTATCACATAACTCCTGCTCTAGAACTGAAGGACAATGGATCGTATTACTTCATGGACCGTTTGTGGGTCCCAAGCCAAGATAATCTTCGTACCTTGCTTATGGATGAAGCCCATAAGTCTCGTTATTCTATTCATCCTGGCTCAGATAAGATGTATAAGGATCTTCGTATTTAGTATTGGAGGCCTGGTATGAAGAAAGACATTGCCTTATATGTATCAAAATGCCTTACTTGCCTTAAGGTTAAGGCTGAACATCAGCGTCCTTCCGGATTATTGGAGCAACCAGAGATCCCAGTTTGGAAATGGGAAAACATTACCATGGATCTCATTACCAAACTCCCGCGCACGAAGAAAGGTCATGATGCCATCTGGGTAGTTGTTGATCGTCTTACCAAATCAGCGCATTTCTTGCCAATCCGTGAGGATTTTTCGGCTGACTAACTTGCTCAAATCTACGTGGATGAAATTGTAGCCCGACATGGTGTTCCTTTGAACATCATTTCTGACAGAGATGCTCGTTTCACTTCTCATTTTTGGAGAACCATGCAATCTGCTATGGGGTCCCAACTTAATCTGAGCACAGCTTATCATCCGCAAACGGATGGTCAATCTGAAAGAACAATCCAAACACTGGAGGATATGCTTAGAGCTTGTGTGATCGATTTTGGTGGTAGTTGGGATTCACATCTTCCATTGATTGAATTCTCCTACAACAACAGTTATCACTCCAGCATCAACATGGCTCCTTTCGAGGCTCTCTATGGTCGAAAATGTCGTTCACCAGTCTGCTGGAATGAGATCGGCGAGGCTCAACTTACTGGACCTGCCCTCATTTTAGAGACAACAGATAAGGTTAAGAAAGTTCGTGATAACCTTCAGACAGCTAGAAGCCGTCAAAAGAGTTACGCGGACCTAAAACGCAAGCCCTTGGATTTTCAAGTCGGTGATCGAGTATTACTTAAGGTCTCACCTTGGAAAGGTGTGATCAGATTCGGAAAGAAAGGAAAACTTGCACCTAGATACGTTGGACCATTCAAGATCGTCGAAAGAATCGGTAAGGTAGCCTACAGACTTGAGTTACCTCCTGAACTTGGAAATGTTCATCCAACCTTTCACGTGTCCAATCTCAAGAGGTGTTTAGCTGATGAGAACCTCCACATACCGCTTGACGAAATTCGTGTTGATAAAACACTGAAATTTGTTGAGAAACCGGTGGAAATCATGGAACGTGAAGTCAAGTGGCTTAAACGCAAGCGCATTCCTTTGGTCAAGGTTTGCTGGGAATCGAAACGTGGACCCGAGTTTACTTGGGAACGTGAAGATCAAATGAAGGCGAAATATCCGCATCTTTTTCCACGAGTTTCCTCTAAATAAATTTCGGGACGAAATTTCCACAAGTAGGAGAGACTGTAACATTTGTGCTTGTAATCATTGTGAACAGTTCAGTTATCAATAAAACAATGTTATTTTATCCCGATGTTTGTTTGGTTGTGTTTTACATTTTTCATGTTTTGACTTTTGTTCAATTTCAAACTCTACATCGCTTTCTTGAGAGTTATACGCTAACTGGTGCTTAAATGTGCTCAGTTTAATGCGACAAATACTCCGGAACATCAACATATACTCAACATACCTTAAATAACCTTTAAATAACTTAGAAATAAGTTTTGAAGGCTTTGGTATGGGAAAAATAAGTTAATTCACTTACAAGGACTAAACTTGACAAACTGCGAAAGTATGCCAATTTGAACTGTAACAAACATTCCAGATAATTTCCATAAGTTAAACATACCATAAATATCCTTTACATAGCTTAGAAATAGGCTTTGAGGGGTTTGGTATGCTAAAATAAGCTTTTGGATCATTCAGGGGCTAAAAGTGTCAAAAAGTGCACAAGTTTGCACTTTCGCGCATAACTTACGTTCTGAATACATCCGGACATCCAAAAATTTATGTAAGCATCCTAATATTATGCCTTAGTGTTTGGCATGAGAAAAATCCATTCGTCGCGCATTTTGGATCATTTTTCACGCTTATGCGCATTCCGTCGTAATTAACCGAACATCGCGATCGTACGGCCAAACGAACCAACATCCGACACACTTTTGAGCATGTTTCATGTCCACAATGTTTAGGCATCATTTTAGGGCCCTAAAGTTGGCTTTACGGGCCTTAGAAGTGTCGGAAATGGCTTAAATACATAACAGGGACTAAAACTGTAATTTCTGAAAGTTTGGGCGGATCAGACAGGGCCAGGCGGCCCGCCTGAGCCTTGTGTGAATCCTGACGCAGGCCGCGTGGGACATGCAGATCAGATAAGATCGATTAGTCAGCAAATCTCAGCTGATTAAACCACAACCACATGTTTTCACTTGCCCTTTCAGCTCACTAAGGGTCATTTTCAGTAACCACAACTTTTCGACAAGTGTACGCACGAGATTCGATCACGTTTTTCAAGAAACGATCCTCACGGTTCGGGAAATACTATAAATACCCCACCCCCATTCTTGTAAAAACCCACAAAAATCTGATCTAAGCTCTAAGTTGGAACCTTTTTTCATACCTGAGCTATTTTGATCTAGATTAGCATTCGGGGACCCTCCGTAAGTATTCTTTCGTTCTTTTATTCGCTTTTGGAGTCTGAAAGTCTACATTTTGTTGACTTTCTGCATTGACCAGCCTATGGTCAACCCGAAGTTCATTAGAACTTCATAACGTGAGCGTGATCACGATGGTTATAGTCCGTAGTGACTATACCTACTGATTACCACGTTATCTAGGCTCAGTGACGAGTCGTAGTTTCGGCCAAAATGCGCATTCTTGCGTATTTTGTAACCAAACTACTCGTGAGTATCAAAGCCGTATGTTTTGATGCCAAACCTGTTTTCTAAACTTAGTTAAGCATGTTCTAACATGCTTAGCTCGTCACTTTTAGTATAGTGCTTATATAGGGTCGTAAGGTAAGCGATCTAAACCATCGCTTATACTTTCGAACCCGACCCATTTGGTCGATCATTAGGATCCGACCAAACACATTAGGTGACCATAGCTATAACCTTCCGAGGTTATACCTTATGGCCATGATGTTAGGCGTTCCAAGCGCGTTCTACGCGAACGACGCGTTAAGGTAGCATAAGCTACCTAAACGGGTCGTAATGGGCCGTAAGCACTTAGGTTAGGTTTCATTTTAGTATGTAGGCTTTGTTAAACCATATTACATGAGTCTCCATACTCGTTTGGTTTACGAACCCGCATACTATCCGATCCTTCCGATTTAGGTCCGGTATATTAACATAGCTACCTATTAGGTGCCGTTTGATATTCCGTGATCTCTAGCATTATCTGGTTATTATACAAGGAATTCAAAGCAATCTCAGGTGAGTACATTGAACCCCATTTTCTACTGTTTTACAAACTGTTTTGGGGTGAAACACATGTGCCTACTTGTTACTTTCATGCTTTTCATGCTTTCACATCATATACCTGCTATGCTCGTTAGTACATTATAGTACATTGTTTTACATTACATTTCATGCTATGTATGCCCATTGTGTGCGTACTTAGTACATTGCTTTACATTACATTTCATGCTATGTATGCCCATTGTGTGCGTACTTAGTACATTGCTTTACATTACATTTCATGCTAGGTATGCCCATTGTGTGCGTACTTAGTACATTGCTTGATATTACATTTTCATGCTATGTATGCCCATTGTGTGCGTACTTAGTACATAGTTTCACATTGCATTTCATGCTATTTATGCCCATTGTGTGCATACTTAGAACAATTGTTTACATCACATGCCTTCATTTTGGTATAGCATTTGGTTTGTTTAACATGGAACAATACATTCTTTAACATTAGCTACGCCGTTCGTTAGTAGGTAGTGGTACCATAGGAATTAACAACTCCCGTTCCTGAAATCCTGGGTTTGTTTGGATTGGAAGGAATGACCGAATTCGATATACATAACTTAGATGAACCTTTAATTTGTTTAAGGGTTTATCGCCACAGTCTCAAGGCTTGGATGTATGCATATTTCACAATACCGCATAAATGTTAATATCAGTAGAGCATGCATTGTTCCACAAAACATAACGTTGATTTAAACCATGTTTTACTTCAATACCTTGTTTTGTGCATATGGTTTAGTTGATACATCTCACTTACCATACAAGATATATTTTGGGTACACATTACATGATCTACGTTAAACATAAACATTTTGACATTGATATACATACTTGGTGGTTTACATTGAACATAGACATTTCGATATGGTTTACACAATAACACTTGACAATTGACTTATACATGAACAATTTACATGGTGTTTGGTTTGGGTAAATGGTTGGAGTAACGTGGCGTATGTAATATGATACAAAAATGTTGGATACGCCGCTGGTACTTCCTATATATAAATGCTTGTATAATATTACATATCGTAGCGTTATCTAAGTCATTTCAGTTTAGACACATTACATTTTACACAAATAACATACTCTTCACAAGACATTATTTTTATAAATAACTTATCTTATTCAACTCATTTTACTTGGTTACTCGTTTAACCTTACACTTATCTATGCATATCATCTGGTATTATCGTTTTTTAAATGGTTTACAAAGCAAGACAAGTTACAAGGTTCATGACTGACTGTTATTAAACGTTTTCTTAAAACTTAAGTCATGAATCCCATTTTCACAAAACCTATGTATCTCACATGCATTTTTATGCTGACGTACCTACTTTCACATGTGTTTTCAGGAGCTATCGTGTAGGATGACAATGGTGACACTAGGGCGGACCTGTGCCTTAGAGACTAAAAATGAAGATAGACTAGTTTGATTATGTTTTGAACTCTTTGTTTTCCTGTTTAAGACAATGTGTTACGCTTGTTAAATAAATAAAATGTAACTTTGATTTCCATGGTTATGAAACAATTAATTCTGTCCACAACACTCCCCGGCGTTTCCGCCGTGGTTGCACGTTACACGCAGCCGGGGTGTGACACTAGGCGGTCCGAACGCGTTTTACGCGAACGACCCGTTAAAGTAAGCGTAAGCTACCTAAACGAATCATAATGGGTCGTAAGCACTTAGGTTAGGTTTCGATTTAGTATGTAGGCTTTGTTAAACCATATCATATGAGTTCTAATACTCATTTGGTTTATGAAACCTCATCCTATCCTATATCCAATTTAGGTCTGGTTTATTAATATAGTTACTTATATTAGGTGCCGATTGATTTTTGTGATCCCTCTAGCCTTGCTTGTTTGTTATTCAAGACTTCTAAGCATTCTCAAGTGAGTACATAGTTCCCCTATTTTATTGTTTTCGATTGTTTTGGGGTGATTCATATGTGTTAAATGGTTTTGATGTTTTTAACGATGGTTTCAAAAATGATTAAGATGGTTTATATTAAATTAATAATGATTTCGATAATGTGAACAAACTTGTTGGTTGTAATTACATAACAAATAACATTCATTAATTTTAGCCGAACCGACCAGTATTAGGTTATGGTACCATAGGATCTGACAAATCCCGTTATCAGACTGCACCCATGGTTATGTGAGGGGATTATGTGGGTAACGACTGAATCTGTGATTGTTAACTTACCCTTTGGTGGTTTGTTAATGCGAGATTGGCGATGGGTAAGTTGCGAAGGTTTGGATGTTATTAGCGAGGGGACCAAAAGTAGTTTTCACAATTAATACAAGAACGATTTTGGGACAATTTAAACGATTTGTAACGATTTGAACAAGTTAAACGATTTGAATAAACGATTGGTTTTGGGTTATGATTAGATAATGGGACGGGTGTAATATGATAAAAACATGGTAGATACGCCACTGGTGCTTCTTATATATAAGTGTTTTTGTAATATTACATTCTGTGGCATTATTTAGTTCACGGGGGTAAACGATTTTAAAACGATGTCACATAACAATGTTTTTCTAAATAATATAAACCATACGAGTTTTACTAACAAGATGATTTACAATTTGGTTTAATTAAACAAATGTTTTGGGTTAAGAATCATGGCTATGAGATTTTATAAACTATAACCAACTTGATTTGAGTTGGTTAATTATGTTGCAATACTATACACTTTTCAACACAAGGTTTTTACTTTTGACTCTTGTAGTCTAATGAGGTATTGCAACATGTAAACTAGCCATGAATCCGACACTCTCATAAAACCTATGTGCTCGCCAGCATTTCTTTGCTGACTTTGTTTTTACATATGTTTCAGGTGTTGATTGAATGATGTTGATTGCTAGGATGCATGCTCACTTAGGATTGGACGAAGCCTTAGTGACTTAATAACAATAATAGACTATGTTTAACTTATTTGTTTAAATTTCAAGACAATGTAAATGGTTAATCTTTAAATAAAACAAAACTTCAAATTTCCGTATTATGAAACAATGATTTTGTTACAACACTCCCTGACGATTCTGTCGTGATTTGTTGTTTTACGCGGTCGGGGTGTGACAAGTTTTATGATCCTTACTTTCCTACACACTATACAAGTGTGATACTTAGTTTCTGGCTCATTCTGTGTCTCATCACATTGTCTGTCTATGTACGGAACTTCGTCAGCATTTTCCCGGTTTGTCTGATAACTGTGCAAGCTGTGTTTCGTGCATCATTTGTGTCAATAAAGTTCTCATGCAATAATGATATGAAATTAAACAATATATGGCATTAATCAGAAAACAATTCAAGTCATTATTTGTAATTGAGCACAGTCATTAAGCACTAATCATGGTTTAATAGTTGTACGGATACCTGGAATTTTGACAGTTGTCACGGTAAGTCTATTCTAGTTGATTTTATCCTCCGTGATTGTTCCCTGACTTTTAACGATCATGTTTTTACTATTGATCTCATACCCATGCAGTTGGGTAGCTTTGATATCATAATCGGCATGGATTGGTTGCGTAAGAACCATGCTGAAATAACTTGTCATGAGAAGTACGTTCATTTACCTATCCTGTCTGGAGATACGTTGCACGTCTATGGAGACCGCCCTTCTAGAGGATTGAAGCTGATGTCATGCACTCAAGCGAACAAATGCTTACGTAAACAGTACTTTGCCTTCTTGGCCCACATAGTGGGAAAAAAGGGCAAGGGAAAGAGCGTAAGTGATGTTCCAGTAGTGTGTGATTTCCCCGATGTCGTTCCTGAAGATCTTCCTGGTGTTCCTCCTCATCGATCTGTTGATTTTCGTATCGATCTCACACCTGGTTCGACTCCTGTTGCCAAGGCTCCGTACCGGCTTGCACCCTCTGAGATGCAAGAATTATCTAGTCAACTGCAAGAGCTACTCGACAAAGGTTTTATACGTCCAAGTACCTCACCTTGGGGTGCTCCTGTGTTATTCGTCAAGAAGAAAGATGGTTCGTTTCACATGTGCATCGACTACCGTGAACTTAATAAACTCACCGTTAAGAATCGTTATCCTCTCCCTCGTATCGATGATCTATTCGACCAACTACAAGGCGCAAGTTTCTTCTCTAAAATCGACCTTCGATCGGGCTATCATCAGCTCTGTGTTCTCGAAGAAGATATCCCCAAAACCGCATTTCGCACCCGTTATGGGCACTACGAATTCGTGGTTATGCCTTTTGGTTTGACCAACGCACCCGCCGTGTTCATGGAGCTTATGAATCGTGTGTGTAAACCTTATTTGGATCGTTTTGTGATAGTCTTTATTGATGATATTCTTATTTATTCGAAAACTCGAGCTGATCATGAACGACATTTACGCCTCATGCTAGAACTTTTACGTGGTGAACGCTTATACGCAAAGTTTTCTAAGTGCGAATTTTGGATTAATGAAGTACAATTTCTCGGGCACGTTATTAGTAAACAAGGAATGCATGTTGACCCTTCTAAAATCGAAGCAGTGAAGAATTGGAGTACGCCTAAATTTGCATCTGAGATTCGTTCCTTCTTGGGATTGGCGGGTTATTGTCGTCGATTCATCTCGGACTTTTCAAAGATTGCCGTCCCTCTCACTTCGTTAACTTAGAAAGAGAAACCTTTTGTTTGGGGTCCCGAGCAAGAGGAATCCTTTCAAACTCTTAAGAATCTTCTTTGTAACGCTCCTGCACTTGCACTCCCTGGTGGGAATGGTGGTTTTGTGGTGTATTGTGATGCCTCGAACCGTGGCCTAGGTTGTGTGCTCATGCAACGGGACAAGGTCATTACTTATGCCTCCCGACAGCTCAAAATACATGAGAAAAACTATACTACCCACGATTTAAAGCTTGGCAGTTGTTTTTGCATTGAAGATTTAGCAACACTACCTATATGGTACTAAGTGTATTGTTTTCACTGACCATAAGAGCCTGCAGCACATCTTTACCCAGAAGGAACTGACTATGCATCAGCGACGATGGGTGGAGTTACTTAACGACTACAACTGCGAGATTCGCTACCATCCTGGCAAGGCAAATGTCATGGTCGACGCTCTTAGTCGTAAGACTCATGTTAGTAGCATTCTCTGTTCTCATATCACTAGCGATCTTCATGCTTGTATCCGCGAAGCTCAGTACTCGTCAGTTAACGAAGGTAGTCTAAACATTGAAATACGAGATGCATCTACTGACCAACATGAAACAAAGTCTGATGGACATCAATACTATCTCAATCGCATTTGGGTGCCAGATCGCGACAATCTTCGTGAACTCATTATTAATGAGGCTCACAAATCCCGATACTCTATTCCTCCTGGTGCTGTTAAGATGTACCATGGTTTGCGTATGACTTATTGGTGGGCTGGTATGAAAAAGGATATTGCCACGTATGTCTCAAAGTGCCTTACTTGCTCCAAGGTTAAAGCCGAACATCAACGTCCTTCAGGTCTTCTTGAACAACCTGAATCCCTGTTTGGAAATGGGATAGTATCGCTATGGACTTTATAACAAAACTACCCCGTACACCTGCCGGTCATGATAGTATATAGGTGATCATTGACCGTTTGACCAAAGCAGCCCACGTTCTTCCTATTCGTGAAGATTTCAAAGTGGAGAAACTTGCTCGAATCTACACCGATGAAATCATATGTCGTCATGGTATACCCATTTCGTTTTACTTCACGTCTTTGGCTAACTTTTCAGTCCGCTATGGGTTCTCACTTGAATCTTAGTATAGCCTTTCATCCTCAAACGGATGGACAGACTGAACGTACTATACAAACCCTAGAGGATATGCTCCGTTCTTGTGTCATCGACTTTGGTGGTAATTGGGATGTACATTTACCATTGGTCGAGTTCTCGTACAATAACAACTATCATTCTAGTATTCAGATAGCTCCTTTCGAAGCTTTATATGGTCGCAAGTGTTAATCTCCTCTCAGTTGGCATGAGATTGGTGACAAGCAACTTACTGGCCCTGAGATCATTCAAGAGACAATGGACAAGATTCTTCAAATCCGCGATAACTTAATCAAGGCTAAGAGCAGACAAAAGAGCTATGTTGACAAAAGGCGTAAGCCTCTGGAATTCAATGTTGGAGATCACGTTCCGCTTAAGGTATCTCCTTGGAAAGGAGTAATACGTTTTGGGAAAAAGGGAAAGCTTGCCCCTCGCTGTGTGGGTCCTTTCAAGATTCTCGAAAGGATTGGCAATGTGGCTTACCGACTCGATTTGCCTCAAGAGCTTAGCAATGTACATCCGACATTCCACGTTTCTAATCTTCGGAAGTGCTTAGCAGACGAAGAACTTCAGGTTCCCATCGAAGACTTGCAAATAAACGAGACTCTTCATTTTGTAGAGAAACCGGTCGAAATCATGGACCGAGGTACCAAGCGGTTGAGGCACAGCAAAATTTCCATAGTTAAGGTGCGATGGGAAGGAAATCGTGGCGCTGAATTCACTTGGGAACTCGAAAGTGAGATGAAGACCAAGTATCCACAGCTCTTCGAGCAGTCTTCCTCTTAGATTTCGGGGACGAAATCTCCTAAAGGAGGGGAGACTGTAACGCCCTGCGTTTTGAAACTTTCATCATTTGGCAAGTCTCATCCCTGTAATACTTAATGATACTTATTTGAGTCTTAACTATGTTAAACTATGTGAAACTTTACTCGACGTGACACTTTTCTGATGCTTTTTACATGAACAATATGAATCTTGATTCTTCTGATACTAGACTCTTGTGATACTTTGAAACTCGACTCTTGAAACTTGACACTTGTTATACTTGATGCTTATTAAACGAGAAACTTTAATATTTATTGAACGAGAAGCTTGATACTTGTTGAACGAGAAACTTTGATTCTTTAATTGAACGAGAGACTTTGATACTTTATACTTATTGAACGAAATACTAGCTTAAACACAGACTTGAAACACGGAAACTTTTGTGTTAATTATATAGTTATACCAGTAATGGTTACTCACAATAATACGCAACGCAACACATATTCTAGCTCACAAAACGAACCAAAGTCGGAAAACTAGCAAACGAGTTATCACACCCCCAAAAATACCACAAGCGGAAACCACCGCGAGGCATGTGACGTACCAGGATCTAGCCACTAATCACATTGAACCATAAGTAAAATAGAACTTTCCATTAAACGAAAATAGAGTAATTCAAACATTGGTTTTGAAAATCAAACATGTTCAGCGGAAGCATAATAAATTGTTTAGTAAGTTCAACATAAATGTTTAGAAACAATTCAACTTCAGGAGTGCATACAGTT